>NC_072494.1:31238020-31544531 GCF_027574615.1 Eptesicus fuscus | reverse complement strand
GGACCTCCAAGTCCCTGAAGCACAGGCAGGAAGATCATTAACCAACCAAGAAGGGAGAAATAAAAACAGCAGGAGGGATTCCTCTGCTGGGTGCATGCCCAATAGAGGCCAACATCGTGCAGAGAGAGGTGCTTCCACATTGAGGCATGTGCAGTGGGAGCCAAGATGAGGACCATAATGGGGAGTGGGGGGGTAGTCTGGGAAAAGGATCTGATTGGATAAGGGACACAGAACCTGGGAAGATCTAGGAAATGGATTGGTTAGGGGGAGAATCCACCACCAGCTAGGAAAGCTTGGGAAGTTGATTGGTTAGTTTGAAAGGGTACCTGATCCTTCCCTACCTAGCCAAAGATAATATATAATATAATCCAAGCTGAACAAAACTCTCTCTCTCTCTCTCTCACTCTCAGTAACACATGCTCGCCCATGCCCTTGTGCATTTTGTAGCAGCCAGGCTGGTCGAGCAGCTGCCTGGGGCCTGGGGCAGACTGAACAGGCTCCAAAGGATTGAGCGTTCATTTGGCACAGACCCTCTGGACCCTGGTCTTTGTTCTGGGCTTGATAAAGACAAGGCTGGACTTTTTCCACAGCGAGATAGATGGAGACATTGGGAGCCTGGGGCCAGTCTTCTAGTTCCACCCAAATAAACCTTACCACACCATAACCTCCCATACGTGGGTCTCCTGAAACGTTTTCCTTGGGATCCTGTGAAAGAACATGATTTCCACCAGCAAGAAACAGAAGTTTGCAAGCAGCAGCGACAGGAATGGTTGCGATATATCAGGATGGAATTTTGAAGGGGGGCAGGGGGACAACAGGAGGAAGGAGCCCAGAGCTGCCCTAATGCTACAGAGGATTGGGGCTGGAGCCTGAGCCATTGTGTGTGTGTTTTTATTTTTATTTTTATTTTTTAAGTATATTTTATTGATTTTTTACAGAGAGGAAGGGAGAGGGATAGAGAGCTAGAAACATCGATGAGAGAGAAACATCGACCAGCTGCCTCCTGCACACCCCCTACTGGGGATGTGCCCGCAACCAATGTACATGCCCCTGACCGGAATCGAACCCGGGACCCTTCAGTCCGCAGACCGACGCTCTATCCACTGAGCCAAACTGGTTTTGGCTGTGTGTGTGTTTTTAAAAACCCAATGCATCATGCTATTCCTGCAAGAGCATATAATTTAAGCGAGAGAACCCATCCATATACTTGTAAATTATTAACCACACAGACAAGGAAGAAGGAAGGTGCCTGCTCTTTGAGATTGGCTATGTAACTCTATTTAACAAAATGCCCATTGGTTCATTTGCAGGACTCAGGGTGAAAAGTGAGAACAAGAGCACGGCTTTCTGGGTCAAACCAATTTTGTTGCCAAAGGACACCTTGCATCAGTGGTAGCTGCCCCTGAAGTGATTGTCTAAGGTACCCTGCACCTTTCTAACATCTCTCTGTGCATTTCAGTTTTTAAATTACCTATTAAAAATGAGCATTTAAACCATTTTTGACAACGATCCCATATTGCTTTTCAAAGGGCTGTATTCACTGACCAGCCACCAGCAGTGTCCACGCACACCAGGCTCACCACAGTCTCGGCTGCATTAGCGAAAGCTGTGAGTGAATAATGATGGTTAAGCACATGGAAAACAGGACCTCAACCTTGGTTTAAGGTGCATTTCTTTGATCACTGGAGTGATCTCTTTAGGCTGGCACAAGGTCACTAAAAGGCTCCTGGGAGGAGACATGGGGCATTTCCATTCGAATCCGGTGCCTTTCAACGGGTCCTCTCCCTTTCCTTCGTTTCCCTTCCATTAGAATCAACACATTCAGTCCTGAAGTTCTTCTTTCTTTCAAAGGAATCTGACAGCTATCGACTAATTATTTTTATTCCCACGACCATCAGTATAGTTCAGATCTTTCAGACTTAAGTCCTGCGAGCTTTGCCCTGGCACCAGCAGGTCCTTCCCATGACAGCGGTTACATTTGCTCTGCGGTTTCCTAACAATTGCAGACTATGTTTCATCACATCCGCCTCAGACTCCAGCATCAGCCAGCAAGTGCGCCTTTTCTGGGGTTTGTGTCCCAGCCCCTCAGAGCCTCTCCTCCTGACTCGGAGACTCCCCGCTGCCCCGAACCCCCACCCTAACCCTCTCACACTGGCCAAGCAGTGTCTCCTCCCCAAGGCCTGAGTTTCTCACTCCTCAGAACTGCTCCTCTAATTTCTAAGAATTAACAATTGGGCCTCTTCCATTTGTTCCCTAAGCCCTGGGGGGTGGTACTTCCTGCTGCCGCTCACTTCCTAATAGCTTGGAGTTCTCTTCTACCCTTCCAGGCACCTAGTGAACAACCCTACACCTCGTTCATTCTGGAGAAGCTGTTGTCAGGGAGAACGTTGTCTAGGAAACAAGTGAACCCGAGGGAAGCAAGGAGTGAAACGGCTTGGATGCTATGTCTCCACCCAGGTACCCTCTTCAAGGTCAAAGCAACCGCCTTCCAGCTGCTGGGAATATCAGCTTGATGCCTCAGAGCTGTGTCCCCACGGGACAGTACTCTCAGCTGCAGGGGACTCCCTCACCCAAGGCTCCATCACTTGCCAGAGATGGCTGGTGGCCAATGACCGGCTGAACGAGGGGACATACAAAGACCACCCCCACCTTGCCTTAACTGGGCTCCAGGTTCCCTGCAGGATCAACTGAGGCCTCAGGCTCCTCATTGTGGGTCATTTTCTCCCTCTGCCCAGCCCTGCTTTCCTCAGTTTCCCCTAGGTTGTCCCTCTACACGACTCCCAATAAACCTTCTGGAGGCACCTGTCCATTCAGGTTGTTTTTTCCCCCCAGGGCCTCCTGGTTCATAGGTCGATGCTCAACTCGTATGCCAACCTAAACTAATGATGCCTGGCTCCAGGGACTGCAGAGATTCAGGTGGGCACCACGATGGAGCTTGGAGTGGTGGGGGCACATAATAAGAAAAAAAAACTATAGCTACAGGGACTTTTGTAACTGCAGTGCCATAAACCCCAAACAAAATAAAAACAGAGGACAGGATTGTAATTCCTAAAAAAATAGTTTAATGACGAGAAGGTGTGGGTGGTTGCACTACAGGGACACTCAGGATATTTCTGTTGTTCTGTTTTCACTTTTTAGCTCTAACAAGTCAAATTGCCTTGCTCCCTGGGGACCGTCCAGAATGCCTAGGCCAAGTGGGCCCCACAGAACAGTGAATCTTATTTCCTTGTTTCCACACAATAACTCCATAAACAGAAGGGAAAACAATGGGTGAAATTGCTATTTATCTTCAACTCACATTATGTGGAAAACCATTAACTTTGGGTGAGAAGGAATAATTTTAAACTATTAAAACCCTAAAAATGCTAATGAACAAAATAGTCATCTCCCATAACATTATGTATTTTAAAAAGTTGCTACTTGAGTCTTTCACAGGCTTATGCATGGACTAATTTTCTTAGTCTGCAAATAACTGTGTTTAGAAATGCCATTAAAATTATATCCTGCAGTTTTGAAACAATATTCAATTAGTTTTTTAATGAAAGGGAATTTATACACAGGATAAAATATTCTTCAACTAATAGCATAGCTTATACTTCCAGCAATGAGGTATAATAAATGTCCTTGAGACATTTTTTTAAAAGTCCAAGATAATTTACTATTTTTGGTTTATTTTCAATATCATTTTAAATTATAACTACATTTTGTTTCAGGGAGATAAAAGTTTATAGCAACTAAATATCTGGCTATTAAAATGGTATTTAATATGTCACTTAAAATGAATGACTTAATGTGAAAAAGTCTCAATTAAATCATAGCTATAATGATAAATTCTCATGCTTTAACCTGATATATTACTTGAGTCGTTCTTTTTTTTAAAATCTTTATTGTTGAAAGTATTACATATGTCCCCCTCTCCTCCCCCACTTGAGTCATTCTTAAGGCCTTGAAATAGTGCGATGAAACAGTCTAATCTATATTTTTAATACTAGCTTTCCCATTGCAGGAAAAATCCTGCAATAGGATTTCCTGCTGCACTCTACCCCGCCTCCGTTCCTCCCTTGTCCCCCGCCTCACCTTCTCCTCCAGCCCGCCTGCGTTTCCCTTCGCCCGCGGCCCCGCCTCCGCCCCGCCCTTGTCGCCCGCCCCGCCTTCTCCTCCAGCCCGCCCGCGTTTCCCTTCGCCCTTCGCCCCCGGCCCTGACTTTGCTCCTCCCTTCTCCTCCCCCCCCCCCCCCCCCCCGGCTTGCTTGCTTCTTCGAAGCTTTACTCCCTTCTGCAGCTCTTGGCTTCTTTGGACACTGTCTTGATATGCAAATTAGCCGCCATCTTTGTTGGGGTAATTTGCATACTCATCCTGATTGGTTGGTGGGCATAGCTTGGCTGGTGGGCGTGGCTTAGGTGTAGCAAAGGTGCGGTCAATTTGCATATTTGTCTATTATTAGATTAGATCGTCTGATTTTTTTTTTTGTCTGAAATTTTTTAGGAAATATTTTATATAAGCAAATTTACAATGGGTTATACACCCTGCAGGTTTCCAGTTCAAATTTGATTATAAATATCCTCCAAGTAGTAGTTTCTGGGTTTTTCTCTTTTCCGTTCCTCCACATTTTCTCTTCACAATAACACCCCCTTTTTTCCCCCTTCACGGACAGGACAGGAAAGACACACTGAACAGGGGGAGGGAGGAAGGGATGCGAGGAGCCCAGGCAGAGGCACAGTGGGCAGTGGAGTATTCCTGTCACCTGGCGTCTTTTCCAGCACTGAGAAAGGTGTCGAAAGGCAGCTATTCTGCAAGAGTCACAAGCTGAAAAGGCTAAGCACCTGTTAGTGTAGTTTAACCAACTGAAAACTAAGTTTATATACAAAACACAGGGTTAGGATGATTACTTGTTAATAGGCTCCATATTAACTTAATTAAATTAATATGATTTGTTGAATTAATATGACTCTTGTTAATATGTTACATAGTGACGAGGCCTAGCGGCTAAGTAGAACGTATCAGTAACTTGTTTGAACTATGTTGATTCCTTGAACTGTGTTTCACACCCTCCGATAACATTTATGTGTGTGTGTATTCGTGTATGTGGGTATTTATTATACTGCTCCTCAGTCTAGAGTGGATTGGAGGAGACTTTCCAGAATCATATATAAAAGGAAATAGGAAAGTTGTATTGTGTAGGTGTGTGCTGGCTACATGGCAACTGGTGCCCACTTCCCTCCTCCTGCCATGACTGTTTTTTTGTTTGGTTGTACACCACTCCCCCATGTGACAGTGAAAACTGAACCCACTACAGGTCCAGATTCATTAGTCCATGGGCCATGTCATCTCTCCTGTAACAATGAATAGCATTCTCCTATTCATGGGTATGGATATAGGCAGTTTTAAAACGCGAGCCCCAAGTTTTTCGATAATCCAAAGACTACACAAACATGACGCCCAGGGTCTCACCATTGGTAGCTGGCAGAACTGTTCTTAGGACAGCGAGATGTGTCTTGAAATAGGAAGATACTGAGAAACTCTTCTTCAATATTTTCTTAATATTTTTAAAAATACATTTTTATTGATTTCAGAGAGGAAGGGAGAGGAAGAGAGAGATAGAAACATCAACGATGAAAGAGAATCATTGATCAGTTGCCTCCTACACACCCCCTACTGAATATCGAGCCCACAGCCCGGGCATGTGTCCTGACCAGCTGGGCTTCAGTATTTTTTAATACTTGAAAATTTTCATGGTGTGTTCGATTTCTTAACTTAAAATCTTCTATGGAGGAGGAAATATTCTGCATTTAAAATCAGTCTTTATAGAGTAATGCTTTGCATACATGAGAATCACTTGGAGGGGGTGCTTTTTAAAATGTGGATCCTCAGGCCTTACCTACAAAAGTTCTGATTCATTTGATGGATGTATGGGAATTTGTGTTTTTATCAAATCCTAGATTGTACTGATGCAGTATTAAGGACCACACTTTGAGAAACTCCTGTAGAGGTCTTTTTTATCCTATGCTACAAATAAAAATCTGGTTTTATTGCCTAGCTGGCATGGCTCAGTGGTTGAGCATCGACCTATGAACCAGGAGGTCACAGGTTCAATTCCTGGTCAGGGCACATGCCTGGTTGTGGGCTCGATCCCTAGTGTGGGGCATGCAGGAGGCAGCCAATCAATGTTTCTCTCTCATCATTGATGTTTCTATTTCTCTCTCCCTCTTCCTTCCTCTCTGAAATCAATAAAAATATATATTTAAAACATCTGATTTCATTACAGGTATTTAAAAGAAAGCCAGTTATTTAAAACCTTTTGGGGGATATTTTGCTTAACTAGTTTGGATGGCCACCAGGGCAAACTCTTCTTGGCAAGAGTTATGAGGTTGCTGCCAAAAGTTCTTAGTGAAAAATTCAGATCAATGAGGGCATGACACATTATCGTAATTCGCACAGCCACCTCATCACTTAATTAATTTTATGAGAAAGAAGTTTCTTATCTCTTATTAAAAGTCATATATTTTTTAAAAATTCTGTGTCCCTAAATGTATCACTCTGGCATTGGACTTACATTTTTTAAATATATTTTTATTGATTTCAGAGAGGAAGGGAGAGGGAGAGAGATAGAAACATCAGTGATGAGAATCATTGATTGGTTGCCTCCTGCATGCCCCACACTGGGGATCGAGCCTACAACCTGGGCCTATGCCCTGCCCGGGAATCAAACCATGACCTCCTGGTTCATAGGTTGATGCTCAACCTCTGAGCCATGTCAGCTGGGCTGGACTTACATTTTTTAAGGCAAGTGCAAGCTATGCTATTATGTAATTCAGAAATGGAATTCACTGAGGTAAATTTTAGAAAACTTAATCCATTGTTGATTTAGCTTTATGATGAGTTAGCATACAATTTCCTCCCTTTCTTAGTTTTTTTTAAAACAAACAAACATATAGAATGACACATCAGTAGAATATTTTCTTTTCACTCTTCATTCACATTCCTTTAGATGTATGAGATTGTTAAAGTAATTACAATTTTCCTTTGCCTCCACCCCCCTGAAAACATTTATAGTGCATACTGATGTTTGTGTTGTTCAACCATTATTTTGGCTTTAACCTTTTTAAACCTTTGACAAATAAAAATATAGTTAATTTGAACTCATTACCAAATTACATTAATGAAGGATATGCATGTCAGTAACAATTTCATAGATGTTATGTACAAGGATACAAAAGGAAGATAGAGGAAATAATCATCTCATTACACTGTACACGCCCAATGTACTACCTTGGTAAATTAATTCCACATTCTAGTTTCAACTAGTAAGTCATGCTGTATCTGTATCTTATTCCTGAGACCTCTCAATAGGCTCCCATCTTTTATTTACCTCCATAAGCTACAGCGCATTTTAATTTGGGTTTCCTATTGAGACTCAGTCGTCTTCCATAAAATGGTTCTAATCCCCATGTTCCTGTGAATAGCACCGTATTTTGGTTTCTTATATTGATAACATTAGAACTAGTCTTGTTTTTTTCCTATACTTAATCCTTAAAAATACATTTTTATTGATTTTCAGAGAGGAAGGGAGAGGAAGAGAGAGGTGTCATCAACGATGAGAGAGAATCATTGATCAGTTGCCTCCTACACACCCCCTACTGAATATCGAGCCCACAGCCCGGGCATGTGTCCTGACCAACTGGGCTTCAGTATTTTTTAATATTTGAAAAATTATATCTGTTTTGTCACTATACTCATTAGTTAGGACTCTTTAGGTTGCAAGCAATGAAGTGAAACTCCATTTAGCTTAAGGAAAAGGGGGAATTTGCTGGAAGCCTCCAGGGGTAGTTCACAGAATCAAAGAAAGAGCTGCAGGAAGTAGAACAGGTCTAGAAACCTCCGGAACTGGAACCAGCAAACTGGGCCACCGGAATGTGCTCTTTCTGTCTGGATGATAGACTTCCTGGGTATTTCCCACAAGCCTTGGATGCCAGTAGAAGACTTGATATCATGTGCCTACAGCTCAATGTGTATAAAGGAAAACTGACATGGCCTCCAGTTTAAATTCAGCCAGTTCAGGGAGGTATTCTCATTGGTCCAGCTTGGGCCATGTGCCTATTCCTTGCATGAATCACTGTGGCTAGTGAGAGGTTGAACTAGGTTTGTGAATGGCAAGTTGTGTTAATCCTGCCCTCTGAGAAGCAGCTGACAAAACAGGATGAAATGTATAAGGATTTTATTAGGGGAAATGCTTATGTAAAAGAGAGAGAGCTGGGAAGCTATCAGATGCAGTCTGACCCTGAGGGAAGGAGAGAGAGATTGGGTTGCATTTTGATTACTGTGTAGTCTGTGGAAAGTTTAGGAAGGCTAACAAGTAGTTCTTTATAAAATTTTTTAAAATTGATTTCAGAGAGGAAGTAGAAACATCAATGATGAGAGAGATAGAAACATCAATGATGAGAGAGAATCATTGATCGGCTGCCTCCTGCATGCCCCCACTGGGGATCGAGCCTGTAACCCGGGCATGTGCCCCCACAGGGAATTGAGCCATGACCTCCTGGTTCATAGGTTGATGCTCAACCACTAAGCCACGCCACCTGGGCAATGTATCACTTTCTTACTAAAAGCCCTACAAAATTTTGGGGGAGTCTCAAATTCTCAGTATGGCATTCAGAACCTTCTTACATGACTCTTACTATTCCCTAATGCAATGTTTGTATCTTGAAAATATCACTGTCCTTCAGGCACACTATGATTATTTCCATCCCCAACTTGTTTTAGAATCATAGGATCTCAGTGGTGGAAAGTCTCTATGTGAACATCATTTGCTCTCTACTTTAACTTCTTGATCTTAGGGAGGTTAGAGGTGAATCTCTGCAGCTTACAACAAAAGCATAGACAGAGAGGAGGGAGATGAGAGAAAGAGAGAGAGAGATAGGAATAGATGAGGGAAAGGGTACAAAATCTAAAGTCTGGTCTCTGAGACAAAACCAGCATGAGGTCCTTAGGATGTAGAGAGCAGGTGGCTAGGATAAAATGAAGCTACTAGACACCCGGACTGTGGGAGATGGAGGGATGGAGCAAGTATGGGATGGGTTTCAGGAGAGTCTTATAGTAAGAAAAAAGCCCATCTGAGAAAACATCATCTTCAATGATCCCAAATGCCTCCACCAATACAGAGTAAAAAAAGGCAAAAAAAAAAAAAAAAAAAAAAGACAAATGAGTAAGAGGGGAAAGGGATGGAAGGAAGGAGGGATGGCAGTTTCCCAAATCTGCCATCCATCTAAATGTGTTTGTTGACTAGGCCTGTTGGCATAATTCTGTTCCAATAGAGCTTACATGTGGGGTATGATTACAGTCTGGTTTACCCTGGTTGGAAAATCCAATTATTTTACACACTAAACCAAGAGGGATTATCCATGACAATAATAATCTGGGCTCCAGGGCTTATAACAAGCCAAGATCCGTTTCTGTGCAGCTGCCGCCCACTGGCCTTGGCTCTACCCCTTGTGATTACACAGAATAAGCCTGATTCCTTTTCATCTGGCAACCACTCATATATTTGAAAACAATTATCATGGACTTCCTGAGTCATTTCTTTTTCAGACAAAACATTATCAGCTTTTTAACCTTTTCTCATGGAACACAATTAAAAATATCTTGTTGCTGAATTCACTCCAGGTATTTTCTTTATTTTTTAAAAATATTTTTTTTATTGATTTCAGAAAAGAAGGGAGAGGGAGAAAGATAGAAACATCAATGATGAGAATCATTGATTGGCTGCCTCTTGCAAGCCCCACACTGGGGATCGAGCCTGCAACTTGGGAATGTGCCCTGACCAGGAATCAAACCATGACCTCCTGGTTCATAGGTCGATGCTCAACCAATGAGCCACACTGGCCTGGCTATTTTTTTTAATATATTTTTTATTGATTTCAGAGAGGAAGGAAGAGGGAGAAGGAGAGGGAGAGAGAGAGATAGAAACACCAATGATGAGAGAGAATCATTGATTAGCTGCTTCCTGCACACCCCACACTGGGAATCGAGCCCACAACCCAGGCATATGCCCTGACGGGGAATCGAGCCTTGACCTCCTGCTTCATAGGTCAATGCTCAACTACTGAGCCAGGCCGGCTGGGCCTCCAGGTATTTTCTTACCAGGGCAGAGAAGAGTGGGATTACTGGATTTCATTGTGATAGGTAATAATCATCCAAATTTCAGCCTAAAAATCACATTAATACTTTTAGTAAGTCCCTCTATATGAAAATTAAACGCATGCTCAATGAACACTCTAGGACCTAGGTGCTGCTTCTGGCCTAGGTCTTCTCTATTTGTGTCTTCACTCATTTCCTGGAAACTTCTCATTCGTTCAACGCATTGTGACTAATGAGGAACCACTGTGGGTTGGCCACTGGGAGCGGGAATGATTTATCACCACTGGGACCCCCTCCATTGCTGTAACCCAGGGAAGCTAGAGGTGGCAGGATCCAGACTAAGGGTGAGCCAAGCAAGACGTCTAGGCCCTAAGGTGCAAAACTTACAGAAGCGCTCACTCTCAGGCTAGTGCAAACGCATTCTGCACAGAGTTCTTATCCAGGCTCCTCTCCAGCTTATTGCTTTGGATACTCTGAGAATATAGATTAGTATAGGTATTGGCCATTTTTTTAAAATTACTTTATTGATTAAGGTATCACATATTTGTCATCGATCCCCCCCCATTCCCTTCCCAAACCCCCCCACACGCATGCCCCCCCTCCCCCTGTTGTCCGTGATCGGTATTGGCCATTTTAACTCTAGAGCAAAGTTTTAGAGTTAGTACTTTTATTTATTTATTTATTTATTTATTTATTAATTAAATATATTTTATTGATTTTTTTACAGAGAGGAAGGGAGAGGGATTGAGAGTTAGAAACATCGATCAGCTGCCTCCTGCACACTCCCCACTGGGGATGTGCCCGCAACCAAGGTACATGCCCTTGACTGGAATCGAACCTGGGACCCTTCAGTCCACAGGCCGACGCTCTATCCACTGAGCCAAACGGGTTAGGGTTAGAGTTAGTACTTTTATATTCTGCACAAACAACCACCGAAGCATAAACTCGTATTTAATATAGACTGGTGAAATGTTAGTCATTATTTGGTATATGTCAGAGTGAGGGAGTTCAGAATACAAGATTGGGCTTTTTCCTAGAACTTCCCATACAGTAAGGAGAGAGGGAAGAAACCTACCAATCCAACTTTTGTCCCCAATTTGGAGGCGTTTATACTCAGGCGTTTCCTTAGGGCTGTGGATCTTTGATATTATTGTCCAAATTTTTCTTTCAAATTATCCCCTGGCTCCAGATTCTCCCATTCTGCAGAGAGATAGCTCAGAACATTAAATGACTTCCTGTGACCAGCACAGACAGAAAGGCCCTGCATGGGAAGTGTGGAGAAAAGAAAGAGCTTTGGCCGTGGTTATATAACTAAGCCCCAGACATAAAAGGAGGCTACATCAAAAGAAAATGTTCCCTAACAGAGCAGTAAAACCCTTTCTGGGAAGACAAGGAGGAGAGAACAGGCAAAGGTGAATTGAATACATGCCTCCTCCCTCAGGTCAGGTTGCCCTGTGTAGCTCAAATCAAACCTATGTGAGGAACTCCCCCATTTTAGCCTCCTTCATGAAAGGGGAACAGGAAGACAAATGAAATGGGGTTACTCATTTAGGACTTAGTCGAGGGCCCTTTCAATTATGAAGCGTCTCTAAATTTTATAATATATGTAAATGCAAAATGTCAGGGAGTTCTTACCTCTGATTGGCTGTGGGGGAGGGGGAAAGGGTTAGGAAGTATTAGAGAGAGGGGAGGAACCATTTGAAACTTTATTTTCAGAATATAACTATATGCTTTTAACCTTTTCTCATGTAAATTGACCGTACCTCCTCTACACCCACAACCAATCAGAGTGAGTATGCAAATTAACCCAACAAAGATAGTGGGTTAATTTGCATATGCAGGTGGGTGGAGTGGCTGGGAGGGGCAGGATGCCTGCTATGAGGGGGAAGGGGGGCGGTGGAGGGAGCTACATGAGCGGTGCTCTGGACAGAAGCGAGGACTTGCCGGCTCCCAGGTGGCTGGGAGTGAAGCCAGGGGACGGAAGGCCTATTCTTGCATGAATATCGTGCAACGGGCCTCTAGTTTATAATATTATGATTAAATAAAAATTATTTACTATGACCCAAGTTGTAGTGTAGCATCCTAAATTGGAAAATGTAACACTATATTGCAAAATCAGTGCTGCCCCAAAGAGAATATTGCAACTATCAAGGCCAAATGGATTTTCTTGTCTTAAACTCTGACAACTACTCAAAATCATGCCAACTTTAATTTCCTTCATATGTGGACCAAATGACCGTCTCCCTTCATAGTATCTAATTTCCTTTTTTTGTCTATAGAGAGAAGAAATATATACCTTTTTATGATAATAAGATCGTCTAGCTTTGTAGTAGATTAGTTGTTAAATTGAAAGAATTTTCTTCCCGAACATGTCCTTCAGACTTTCTGTTCTAACTTGAATTTGTCACCTTCTAGGCCTGAAACCCAACTGTCATCTATGATTTCCTTTCACTGTACTCACAGGTTAGTTTCTCTGCTTCTTGGATCCATAGCTTCCTCTTCCTTGGATTCTGTTCTCATTTTGTTGGGCTATATCATCAAGTTAAATTTTAAAAAAGTTAAATGTGCATGAAAGTTGATTTTGGGCATTAATGCATTTCTTAAATAATTTAATTTTGTCATTCTTGATTGAGTTTTATTGGACAGGGAGTTGTAGTCTGACAATAATTTTTTCCTCAGTAATACATAGGCATTGCTCCATTCTTTTCTAACACCCTCTTTGTTGTTGAGGTTGCTGATGCCAATTTGAATCTCATTTTTGAGGGAGAGTTGACTTTTTTTGTTTTGACTTTATTTTTTTCTGTCTCTGCAATTTTTTCAGAATCTTCATTATCCTTGATATTCTGAAATTTGATGGGATGTATCTAGATGTGGTTTTTAATTCATTCATCTTACTTAGCTCTTGGAGTTCTATGATTTTATCCCAGGTACAAATTCCACCTCTGGGGTGAAGTTGGACGAATATTTAGCAATATAGGAATAATTTCAACAAAATATATTTGGGTTAGGGGAGGAGTCTGAGTGGAGAAGTAAAAAGGCAGGGCTTAGCATGTGAAAAAGTACACCCCTCCCCATGTAAATTGATAACAATAAGATGTAGTGGACAAAGTGGTAGAATTAGCAGGTACCCTAATAAATAGCACATCTATTATTTTTATGTCATCTTTTCTGTTGAAAGTTAAACAAAATATTGTGCATATTGTTATAGGAGAGAAATTAGATTGCTTAGGAAGTTAATATTGTATATTTAAATCAAATTTTGTAGTGTTTTTGAAATTCAGTGAGCATCTTTATGGTTCCATTTCCTCTGCAGCCCGGCCCTTGAGTGTGGCTCTTCCACAAAATACCATGGCCTGGGCGAATCTATTTTGAAGAAGTGGCGTTAGAAGAAGTTTAACTTTAAAAAATTTGGCTCTCAAAAGAAATTTCAATCGTTGTACTGTTGATATTTGGCTCTGTTTGAGTAATGAGTTTGCCGACCACTGGTATAGACTAAAGATAGTTTAGAGGTATAAGGTCAAAATTAGAAAATAATTGTGTCATTACGTAGGATGTACATAGTGAATAAGATATAAAACATTTAAATTATAAATAATTGATATTCCCCCAAATTAAAAGTATCAAACCAATAACATACCTTAGAAGTAGGGATGTATAAGAAGCTAAATCTTAATTCCAAGTGGCTGCTAAGCAAACTCAGAAGCTATACGAAACATTGGAAAGTTAAGGCAAGCCACATGATATTGTCCAACACTAGTCTCATAGAAATTTTCCAACTAGTATTTGGAGAGCACAGTTTTGTGTTTTTTAAAAGGCAATGTTAGCAGGAAGAAGTCTGAATTATAATCTGTGTGTGTGTGGGGGGGGGGGTGGGGAGGGGGTATGCCATCAATATTGAATAGCCTTGGCCTAAATTCCCAGATTTGACAAGTTTGAAGCTCAAGTTCATAAAACACACACTAATTTTCTGAGCACACTATCGTGATATGAACCTGGGTTATGGATGCTCATATAACTTGGTCATATACATAGTAACTTATGTAGTTGGTGATGAAATGATCATTAAGTTTTTCTGGCTTTCAATATGAAAAATTTTAAAAGGTTAAACAATCAGATTACTCAGAGCCAGCCAGAAACCACAAACCAGAAACCACAAACCACAAACTCCAAGTGGAAACCAATGCCTTGGAGTACAATTCCGTTTTTTTTTTAATACAAATTTAAAAAATATGTTTTTATTGATTTTGGAGAAAAAAGAAGAGGGGGGTAGGGAAAGGAGAGAAACATCAATCTTTCACATTGGTTGGCTGCATCACATATGCACCCCGGTTAGGGATCGAAACCGAAACCTGGGCATGTGTCCTGACAGGGAATCAAACCAATGACCTTTCGGAACACAGGACAACACCCAACCCATGGAGCCACACTGGCCAAGGCTAATTAAACAAAATTTTAATTGATTTTTTTTTAGAGAGTGAGGAAGGGAGAGGGAGAGAGAAACATTAACAGGCTGCCTCATGCATGCCCCCTACTGGGGACCGAGCCTGAAACTTGTAACCCAGACATATGCCCTGACCAGGAATCCAATAGACCAGTGGTCGGCAAACTCATTAGTCAACAGAGCCAAATATCAACAGTACAACGACTGAAATTTATTTTGAGAGCCAAATTTTTTAAACTTAAACTACTTCTAACGCCACTTCTTCAAAATAGACTCGCCCAGGCCGTGGTATTTTGTGGAAGAGCCACACTCAAGGGGCCAAAGAGCCGCATGTGGCTCGCGAGCCGCAGTTTGCCGACCACTGCAATAGACCATGACCAACTAACTGAGCCACACTGGCTAGGGCTCAAGATTGTTTTAAGGGAGGTTGCCTGGAGAAAACATCTTTGGCATTATACATATTTTTCTTGAATCTCACAGATACCAATGGTAAACACATACACAGAGCATTCCTAAAATACAGGTAATATTTTCTGAGAGGAATGGTATTTCATTTCATTCTTGCTTATAGTCAGCTTTTCGCGCAGTGCCCGATTCAATAAATATTCACTGAACTAACGAAAGTGGTAAAGAATGAATTTCAATTGAACACAAACTGACAAAGGGAGAGATTACATAAAGGCAAGAAAGTTTCTGCTCTAGATTTACAGTCCAACCTCACTTACATAAGTGCAACATATTTTCTCCTTTGTGTTACGCCCCAATATAGCGATTTTGTCCTGGGAGTTAGCATTTTCTTCCCAAGGAACAATCACTGACTCCTTATTCCTCAATGTTGCTTCTGCTCTTGATTGTGTAAGTCCTCAGAGTATCGAGTGAAGTTGAGAGTGGGGTACCTGGCTGTGGTTCAAGCACCTCAGGTGAAAATTAAGGGGCCAGTTGTTGCTGTGTTCAGACCTGGCCTGTGATTGTTCATAATGCTCACAGGTTTGTGAAGTTTAAAAACCGGCGTGTGGCATGCTTTTCAGGCCCTTTGCTAAAACGTTTGTCTGATCCCTACTTTTGCATGGCCTTAAATGCGTGTTTATAATGTGCAGACAAATGCTAACTCCTATTTCCAAGGGGAAAACCAAGCTCAGGGTAGTGTCAAGGTTTATCAGGAGCGAGGCTAAGGGGTGAAGTGTGCGGGCGCCTGTGTGTGTGTGTGACAAAGAGGAGGAGAAAGAGGAGAGGTAGGCAGAGTGAGAGGGAGAGAGGAGCTGCTGTCCTCAGGATCCCTCTCTCCGGTTTGCTGTTCGCCTACATGCTGTCTCTCCACCCCACAGCAGAGATCTGAGGCGAGTAAACAAAACAGACGTTCTGATTACAGAGTGGGTGGGAATCCTTGAGCCTCGTCTTCAACCAGGAAGACCTGTCCATGGTGCTGACCGCATCCTTCCCACTGCCTCCTGGCTATAGAAGCTGCACGCGCCGGAGGAGCCAGCCCCTGCGAGGTGGTCCAGGCCCTGGGAAGCCCGGGACCAAACGGGTCAAGCCGCCTGCACATGCTCAGTGCGGCTCGGCCGGTCTCAGGTGCGGATGCTCGGGCTCTCAGGACTGGGCACCTGTTTTGAATCACGGCGCGAGGCGCTGCGGGGGCGGCGGGGGCGGGGCAGCATCACGTGCCAGCGGCGGCCCGGGAAGGTTCCATTTCCTCCGCATCCCGGCCCGCGCTCGCGTGTCTCGGGGCTCCCACCCCGCGCCCCGCCCCGCCCGCGGCTCCCCTCCCGGCCGCGCAGCCCGCGGATCGCGGGGCCGGGCCCGCCCCTCCCGCTGGCGGCCTCGACGCGTCCTCCGCGCTCACGCCCGCCCGCGTCCCCGCCATCCAGTTGGTGCGGTCCATGGCGAGCACATCATGGCGATTGAAGGTAAGTGGAGGCCGGCCGCGGGTGGGAGGAGGGGGACGCCCCGGGAGCGGGGGGCTCGGGGCATCCCGGGGGCCGCGGCGCGGATGGGGCCGTGTCCGGAGGGCGGGGAGCGGGCAGAGGAGGCGCCGGGGTCCCGACCGCGTCCCGGGAGGCGAGTGGGCGGAGCGGCGCCGTGGGTGCGCTGGACTCTCGCTCGCGCTCGGCCCGCGCAGATCCGGCGGCCTCGGCCCGTGTCCCCGAGCGGGTCGGGCTGGCAGGTACAGTGCGGGCCGCCGCTTCCTCCTGGCGGTGCCCCACGGGGCTCCCGTGCGGTGTTGCAGACCCCGCGGGACGGGCTGGGGAGCTCGGACCGCGGGGTGTACCCCTTTCCACTGACCTCGCTCCCGCAAACCGTCCTCCCGCAATACCCGCCTTCTCACCAAACTGGGAGTGCAGTTTCGCTGTCCCAGCCCCAGCCCTCCTCGGTCCTTGCTCTGGAGCTGGTGCTGGACTGCACGCAGCAGCACCCTTCGCCCCTTCCCCTTCTGTTTGCTGTTGGAGGGGCCAGGACATTTGCATGGAGGTTAATTTCCTCCTCAAGTGGTTTTTTTTTTTTTCTTAACACTCAAACTGCTTTTTTTCCTCTACGACAACGAGAGGTAAATACATTTTTTACAAGTACACACTCTTAGAAGCCTGTGTATGTTTCAGTCCATTCAGTGTTACAGTGCCAGCAGTTCTCCTGTTTTCGAAAATTAATTAATTTCCTGGATGAGGCAGTTGACATGAAAGGGAATTTTTCTCTTGTTTCAAAAACATGTACCTGGAATGAAGTGCCTACATTTTGCTTTGTGTTTAAGGAGCGTCTTGTGAAAATTACTATCACATGGCTGGGATACTTGGTGAAAGACTGTAGCCTCTTCCAGCTTCTGTCTCTTAGATGAACTCAAACAATGAAAGTAGTTGGTAAAATTTCCCCGTGTGTGTTCAGCAGTACAGATGTGCCTATAGCTGTATCGTTATTAGCCTAAATTTATGTGATCCTTTAAGTAAAACTTTCCCTCTAGGTGACTAATCGCTAGTAGTACACATGTTGGGGGCTTTTTTTTTTTGTCAGAGCCTGTGGATTCCAAATTTGCTGTGTGTTTACATTTATCTTATTTAGGTAAGAGATTGGTCATTCAGACAGTTTTAAATATCTACTTTAGTTAAAATGATGGAGAGCGCCGGGAATAAGATTTACCTGTAATCCTTGATATTCTTGTTATCCAGGTCAGTCATTTCAACCTTTCCCCCTCACTGTACTTTTTACCAGAGTTAAAAATCAAGAAGCCAGATCCACTGATTGACGTTTTGTACTTTGTTTCCCCAACCATTTTGTGGTAGGATTTCTTCCCAGGTGGTAAAGGTAAAAAGGACTATTAGTATGCAGAAGGTGAGGGGGAATTAGCCAAATAGTATGCAGCTTTGATTCTATAACTTGTAATTTCTTTTTTAAATATATTTTTTATTGATTTCAGAAAGGAAGAGAGAGAGAGGGAGAGGGAGATAGAAGCATCAATGATGAGAGAGAATCATTCATTGATTGGCTGCCTCTAGGACAGGCGTCCTCAAATTACGGCCCGCGGGCCACATGCGGGTGTTTTTACCGTTTTGTTTTTTTACTTCAAAATAAGATATGTGCAGTGTGCATAGGAATTTGTTTATAGTTTTTTTAAAACTATAGTCCGGCCCTCCAACCGTCTGAGGGACAGTGAACTGGCCCCCTGTTTAAAAAGTTTGAGGACCCCTGCTCTAGGATGTCCCATGAGCCTGCAACCTGGGCATGTGCCCTGCCTGGTAATTGAACCGTGACCTCCTGGTTCATAGGTTGATGCTCAACCACTAGGCCACACCAGTCGGACTATAATTTATAATTTCTTAAATATTTTGCCGTTTTTCCCAGTACTTCCCCTTCTCTCCCCACCCTCTACCGTGGTTAATTATAATTGACTAGAGGCCCAGTGCACAAAATTCGTGCACGGGGGGGGGGGGTGTCCCTTATCCCAGCCTGCACCCTCTACAATCTGGGATGTCCGACTGTCCTCAAAATCCAGAACTGCTGGTTCCCAACTGCTCGCCTGCCTGCCTTCGTGATTGCCCTTAACTGCTTCTGCCTGCCAGCCTGATCACCCCCTAACTACTCCCCTGCCAGCCTGATTGATGCCTAACTGCTCCCCTGCCAGCCTGTTTGCCCCTAACTGCCCTCCCCTGCAGGCCTGTTGACCCCCAACTGCTCTCCCCTGCAGGCCTGGGTCCCCCTCAACTGCCCCTCGCTGCAGGCCCAGTCTCCCTCAACTTCCCTCCGCTGCTGGCCTGGTCACCCCTAACTGTCCTCCCCTGCAGGCTTGATCGCCCCCAACTCTCCTCCCTTGCAGGCCTGGTCCCTCCCAACTGCCCCCCCCCCCGATGGCCATCCTGTGGCGGCCACCTTGTGTCCACATGGGGGCAGCCATCTTTGACCATATGGGGGCAGCCATCTTGTGTGTTGGAGTGATGGTCAATTTGCATATTACTCTTTTATTAGATAGAATTCCTTTTTCATATCAAGATGATGGCATTTTGCTCTGCCTACTAGTGCTTCTATGTTTAAAGAACAAGATTGTTAAAGTCTCATATTCTAGAGATTCTTCTGTGTGTGAAATACTCTTATAAGTAATTTCATACTTAAGCATTTGTGTGAGGTTTCATTATATAAAGATCAGGAATTATGTCTTTTCCAGTTTGGCAAAGAAACTATAGTTAATATTAACATTTCAAATAAAGATGTCAGGTTAGTTTAGCTTAAATGCTAATTTTCACATACTAAAGCAGATTTTATTGTTTTGTTAATCTATAACTTAAGGTATTTTTCCCATTGATTTTTAGAGAGAGTAAAAGGGGGGAAGGGGGAGAGAGAAAGAGAGAGACACACACACAAACATGGATGTGAGAGACACATCAGATTGGTTGCCTCCTGCATGCACCCCAACCAGACTGGGGATCGAACCTGCAACCCAGGTACGTGCCCTTGACCGGGAATGGAACCTGAGACCCTCCGAGCTTAGGCCAGTGCTCTAACCACTTAGCACACCGGCCAGGGCCTAAAGCAGATTTTTAATGCTGTGTTACAAAGTAAAATGAGCTCTGATGAGGACTTTGTACTGGAGACATCTTAGAATTTTAGTGTCCCAAGAGGGCGTCTCATCCAACAGTCTTCCCAATGAAATGGTTCTTAAAACATCCAGTTACTTCATTCATTTAAGTCAGTAGACTTCTTGAGCACTAGTTGTACTCGGTGTTCTGTGCTAGACACTGGGACTATAAAGATGAATAAGGCACATTCCTGCCCTCAAGGAGCACGTATTCTAATGAGGGAGACAGGTAATCGTACCCATGCAATTACAGTATAGCGTGAGCACCAAGGGATGGATCATTCTCCTTTCGTGTAAAAACATTCAATGATGTTGAGTTCATTGAATTCATATGCAGATGAACATTATTGAACAGTCTATGTCAGTGTGGAATTATAATTCTTATAGTTTGTAAAGCCTTTGTATTTGACCAAAAATATGCCATTCAGTAATGTCTATCTATGTAGTCATTCTAGTTCTGCTATTGGAGTAATAAATTACAAGTGCACCGTTCTCATGTACATAACATCCCTTCTCTCATTTGAAGACATCTCTTAAGCATTCTCTTTTCTAGACAAAAGATCTAATTCTTCCTCTGGATGGTCTACAGTTGTATGTTTTAAAGTTCGGAACATGATATTCTATTCCAAATGCACTGTTGAATAGCGTACGTTAGAACTTATACCACTCCCTAACTTGTGGCTAATATTATTAATGTAGCCTAATATTAGAATAGCCTTTTTGAAACTTCATGTTGGCTTAGGATGAAGTAGCAACCAAAACCACAGAAAGAATCTCTTTTACCTGCACTACTTTCAAGTCATGTATCTTCAATTTCTTGCCTAGCTGACCAGTATTTTTAATTGAAAAATATCATTTATATCTGTTAAGCATACTCTTTTTTTAAATTTTTTATTTTTTTTATTGAGGTATTATATGTGTACATATCTTACCATTACCCCCCCCACCCCACACCCATACATGCCCTCACCCCCCAGAGTTTTGCATCCATTGTTTATTATATCTGTTAAGCATACTCTTAATTAGCTCTGGCCTGACATTTTAGTCATGAGTTTAGACTTTTAAGTATTAAGGGTCACTTTTATTTCCTCATGTATGTAAAATTCTCATTTTACAATACCAAGTAGTTATTAATTTTCTTTTAGCAATCAGGTAACTGTTCATCAGTACTTCAGACAAATATAAGGTGATGGTGTTACCACACTGAGCTAACATAATTTCAGTCAAAGGTGAAGAATTTAGTCCTATCCTCGGTAAAGATACAAGTTTTAAAAGGTACTTTGAAATATTAAGAGTAGTTTACTGATCCTTATTGTTACCCTAAAGCAGTGGTCAGCAAACTCATTAGTCAGCAGAGCCAAATATCAACAGTACAACGATTAAAATTTCTTTTGAGAGCCAATTTTTTTAAACTTAAACTTTTTCTAACGCCACTTCTTCAAAATAGACTCTCCCAGGCTGTGGTATTTTGTGGAAGAGCCACACTCAAGGGACCAAAGAGCCGCATGTGGCTCACAAGCCTCAGTTTGCCGACCACTGCCCTGAAGGTGTGGTGATACCAGATTGTGAATCATTGGTTAAGTCTTACCCTGTGATTTTCAACCTTTTTTATCGCATGGCACACATAAACTAATTACTAAAATTCTGTGGTACTCCAAAAAATATATATTCTTTTGCCAATCTGACAAAAAATAGTTATAATTTGACTGGTTTAGTACTACTACTACTACTAATTACCTACCCTTTTTGCTCCAAAGTGACTTTTTAGAAAATCAGGTGCCTATACTTGTATATAAGGATTTCTGGTACCAAGAATTAACCAATCTGATGCAGCCTTATCATGTGATGTGATCAGTAAGATGCAATTCTATTATATGACCTGTATATTTATTGTTCAAGACAGGGCATTTACACCAGAAGGCTATTGTTGTGTTGGCTGTTGGGTGTCTTTTTTTCTTTTTTTTTTTTTTGACAATCTAAGGGAAAAGAGGTCAGCGCCCCTGATTAAATAGTCAGGTGTTGCATTTAAAAAAAATTCTCGAGACACACCGGTTGAAAATTGCTGGCCTAGCCTATCAAGACCTGTAATTGTTATCCAGTGTTTTAAATCTTCTAGAGTTGGCTTCTGTCAATCTGACATTGTTGATTATCTTCTGTTTTTTGAAGTTTCCCTTCCTCTTTTGATTAGTTACTTCTCAGTCTATCTAATGGTCTTTGTATTTTATACCCACTGCTAGGATTGCACACATTGAATAATTTTCTAAACACTTGTTTATAAATTTGTATTCTCAGTTCTGATTGTAGATTTCTAGAGTATAACTATTTGTTTTTATAGTCCTTAGATTTTTCACTTATCTGAATATAGTATGTACTCAACATATGGTTTTTGAATTGCTATGATGGAATTTTATACATTACTAGAGGTCTGGCACATGAAATTCATGCACTGGTACGGTATCTAGGCCTGGCCTGCAATCAGGGCCATCTTCCCCCGCTGCCTGCAACTGGCGCCCCCCCCCCCCCCCCCCCCCCCGTTCCCTGTTCACCATCAGGTGATCAGAGCCTGATGTCTGGGGATAGGGACTGAGAGGTTGGCCGTTCCCACCCGCTCGCCAGCCCCGCCCCTGCTGCAGGTTGCCCTCTGTGTGTGGGGCGACTGGTGGGGCAGGGGCCTTGGCCTGGCGTCACCGGTATCTCCTGCCACCCACCCCCAGTTCCCCGTTCGCCATTGGGCGATCAGAGCCTGCCAGCCAGAGAAAGGGACTGAGAAGTGGTCACTGCGCCTCATAGTGACTGGTCAAGCGGTCATTCTGGTCGTTCCACTGTTAGGATCAATTTGCATATTACCCTTTTATTATATAGGATTTACATTGATTGCATCCATTGCCAAGATATTTGGTCAAAAATCTGCTATTCAGTACTAGTAACTTCTACCTACTCATCCTACTATGCTTTCTGAAGCAATAAATTAAAAGTTCATAATTAATTAAAAATACACAGAAATTTTCTAGTTTATATTTCCAGATAGTAGTTAGATATTTTGGATGTCCAGTAGCAATCCACAGTGTTTAACTTGGGACATTCAGAATGTCCTGAACTAAAGTTGTCATCCCAGCCACCAAATTCAGCTTCCATACTCCCCAGTCCATGCAAATTTACCATTTGAGTGGCATTTTAAGTAACCAGACATCCGAGTTACAAATCTGGCAGTCAATCCAGATAGATTATAATTATGATGTAATTCACCCCCTCCCCACATCTTGTTAATCACTAAGTTCTACCAATTCTACATCTCAAATTAATTTTTGACTTATTGCTTATTCTTTTATTTCCTTTCTCTCATTAAGAGACTTGTTATTAGTTTATCAACTTGTCTTATTAGCGCCAGTCTTAAAAACTGGTCTTTAATGATCTGGCCAATGTCCTTTTTTCATCCATTCTATATTCTTCTGTCTCTTCCATAAGAATATCAGAAGATTCCTTTTGAAAATGTTTTGGTGAAGTAAGAATAATAATTTTTATTGTTAACTTGCTATATTTTAACCTTGGCTACTTAACCTTTCTGGGTAGCATTTTTTTAAATTGTAAAAGAAAGATAAATTTGTGTATGTATGTATATATTTGTATTCATAATGCACCTTATAGTTAACCACACTCTTTCACACATATTTTTAAAATCATCAGTACAGTTCTGAGATGCTCTTGAAGATTTGTTGTTACACCCAAGTTAATTTCCAAGGAAGAATTTGGACTTCCAAAAGCCATTTGAAATACTGAATTAAAAAAAAAAGCAAACATATTATATTATTAGTCTTGAGATAAAATATCACACTTCTTTTTTGCTTTTCATGTTATTATTAGAGAGATATCATTACAATGTAATAGGGGACAGTATAATTCTAATTTAACACCTATCCACAGTCAGGCAGAGTGAGGCAATTTTTTGAACAGTTTTATTTTGGGGGGATTTATAGTTTAATCAATGATGTTCCTACAACAGGTACTTGGACTTTAGGTAGCAATAAAATTTCTAATGTTTTACAGAGATTTAAGACATGTTGGATATTAGGTAGATTTATTCAGAGACCTCTGTAAGTACTTTTTAGTAATTGACAATTTAAGATTTCTTTTCTGATTCACTAAACAAAATTAGAAAAAAATAGGGAACACTATAGAAACAGTTGTATTTCATTTTTTGTTGTTTTAGGTGGTATTAGAATGCAACAGCGTATGCCAGTGTGGAAAGCAGAGGGATTGATTTATGTAATCTGTTGAGTAATATTATCTGCATTATTGCTTTCTTTAAATCGAATACAGTGTTTGCACATAGCCTATGTTAGTAGTGTAGTAGATTGTCTTCATGGATTTGATTTCCATTTTGCTGACTTTATTCTTTCTGCCACAAATCCTCGCCAGTTACTACCTAACATGAAAATGTCTATAGAGGATTGGACAAACTACTATAAATAAAACACTATAAGCTTTTGAGTAAAATGATTACATGCATATGTTATATATGCAGTAAAATCTTGATATGCATATTTTGTATATGTAGTTAAATCTTAATTGAAACCTAACAAATTGGAACCATTGATTTGCCATTTTTTAGAAAGAGAACATAGTGACAGCACAGCAAGCTGTTATATGGAATTTATTTAAAAATAAACTAGAATCTATGTGTACATTCAAAAGAGTTTCTTATTTTCACACTTTGAGGGCTGTATTAGAATTCTCATTTACAGTAATGTGAGTCATCAAGAGGTAGAGGATTTTAATGAAATATTAAATTATCTTCTGGATTCTGAACTTATTACTATGCAAAATGCATACTAGTAGCTTTACAAAATGATCTGGTGCAGTAGTCAAAACCAAAAGGCATTCTCAGTGAACTAGAAGATTAAGTAGAATGCCTTTCTGTGAGCCTATGTTATTCAGGGCTTTATGGTATCTTAATGAGCTTCTAACACTCACAAACATAATTAAAATATTGAATTAAAAAGTGACTCAAAAGTGGGAAAGGTTGATTACATTTGTGAACAGTAAATTTACTTATATACGATAAAACTTATACCTCTTAGAAAAAATTATCAAATAAATTCATAGAAGCACATATGAATTAAAAGATACTTATGGATCAAAATATTTAGTATGCTTTGCAAATCATAAAGTGCTCTAAGATATTGTTTTGAAAAGGGATAGTTGGTGATTCTATGTGATACTGACTTAGTGGTATGTAGTCTCAAAATTTAGACTGTTTTTGGATAGGAATATAGATTAAAGGAGCTCGTAAAAGTAAATATAGCAAAGACTAATTCAGACTATTTTAACTCTACAGTAATTGCTTAGTAATAAAAAAGTATAGGAATTGCAATTAGGGAGGATAATTCTCAGAGAGTTGGAAACCTGAAAGTTTTTTTTTTTTTTTTAGAGAAAAAAATCTAAAAACAGGACAAGTTAAGCATGAGAAGAGTAGCATTTGTTTTGGAATATTTACACAGGTGGTTGTTAGAAATGAAATAATTGATACTGTGGAAAGAAGAAAACATAGTCTCCTCTGTTTCCAGGGTAAATAAAAGTTTTCCCTGAATTTTGTATTCTACCTGTGAGGCGTGCCAAGGGCATTAACATATTTTGGTGCTCACCATGGGCCAGGCATCATCCATCCATCCATCCATCCATCCATCATCTCCGTTGAGGCTGGATGCATGACACTACTTTTCCCTCTCTCGACTGTAGCAGACATCTGTTTTGTTAAAGTATTTCCTCCTGCCCCCTCCCTGCCCCCACCAAGTTGTGGACTTGGCTTCAGAATCATTCTCAACATTGCCCTCTCTCCCCACTCTAGCAGCTACTTTTATAGAATTGGTATATAGGATAAAAACTATTTTCTTTCCTGGGGTGGTTATTATTACTACTTTACAAATGACTTTAGTTATTTTTACTCTTTTTCTTACTCCCAAGGTTAACAAGTATGTGGTTTACAAAGACATATGTAATACTAGGTGATGCTGACTTCAAAATCGAACACCTTGTTTTCAGTTAGGGACTAAAATTGGTGTTATTCTTTGAAGGACTTAATTAGCAACAAAACTAGAAAGTGTCTAGTGATTATTATCTGGTCTAAATGGGTTAAGTTGGTTAGGGGACTTGGCAGTATTAACAGGACATATTTAAAGTTTCATGCTTGTTACGTACAGTAATTCTGCTTAAGAATCCTATATAATAAAAGGATAATATGCAAATTGACTGAACGATGGACCGACCGGTCACTATGACGTGCACTGACCACCAGGGGGCAGGTGCTCAACGAAGGAGCTGCCCCCTGGTGGTCAGTGCGCTCCCACAGGGGGGAGCGCCACTCAGCCAGAAGCTGGGCTGACAGCTGGTGAGTGCAGGGGTGGTGGCGGGAGCCTCTCCTGCCTCCACTGCAGCGCTAAGGATGTCCTACTGCCAGCTTAGGCCCACTCCCCATGGGCATCCCCCATCGGACACCCCCCGAGGGCTCCTGGATTGCGCAAATGTCGTGCACTGGGCCTCTAGTTAGCTATAACAGCTTACAAGTAAAAGCTAGCCATTAATTTAAAGGCTGTGACTACATTAATGCATGTGTTTTGGAGGTAAAACTTTAGATGAGATGAAATTTATAAAGTAGCCTTGCAGTGTTTGAGAAGAAATTAATAAAATTTGTAAATTGTAGTGATTTAGGCTAATGGTCAAAATAAACATGGTAGTAAAAAAATAAAGTCAGTTTTAAAAAGGACTCCTAGATCCAGTTTGAAGGAGCTCAGTCTTTGGGTTTAATTCCATTTTTGTATCTCCAGGTGTATTTTGATAGGAATGCAACATCACCACCTATTTTCTTTGTGTAGACATGTGGAAAAGCACATACTTTATAAGCCCCCCAACCCCTTATCAATCCCCAGTTCCCAGGCATAGTCTCAAGTATGTGCATGTTCAGACACAAACACACACATGCACGCATTCACAGCACATGTGTGTGCATGCACACACATCTGTTTCCTCTTACACCTATTACTTATGCCAATTGTAAAGGATTATGCCAGTTTACATTAGGGTCCTACATGGGTTTGCCTGAGGGAAAAAGATGGTAACTGTGACTAAACTTGTCATTTTCTGCCTATTTCTCATTTCCATGTTGCTGAGATGATTATTTCAAGAGCATTGTTACTATTATCTCCAAGAATAGTTTTGAGAAATTTACTTTATTTACCTTAAAGGGTTAGAAAACAATTGCATAATTTTTGTTTTTTTATAAAACTGAAGAAAAATCAATTTTTATTTTCTGACTCTGTTAAACCTAGTATTGTAATTATTTTTTCTGACAATTAACTAGTGACCCTGGGCAACTTTACTTAACTTTTAGTGCCTTGGTTTGTTTATCTATAATGAGCTGGACAGCTTTTTTTTCTGATTTCAAGAGTCTTACATTCTGTCATTCTATTATGGTCTCCAGTGAAAAATTGTATAAGAGTTCATTTGGGGGATGATTATTTATTTTAGCGGAAGATTCATTTCTTTCAAAAGCGATTGGTTATTTTAAGTAATCATTCTCTCAAAGTGTTTTAACCACATCTTGAATTTTGGAGGTTCCTCAAAAAAATTAAAAGAACTACCATATGACCTAGCAATCTCGATCCTGGGTATAATGTATCCAAAGGTAATGAAAATATATTGAAGAAGATATATACACTCATGTTTATTGCAATCTTATTCATAATAGCCAAGATATGGAAACAACCTAAGTGTCTCCTGTCAGTAGATAAAGATGTGGTATATATATGTATACAATGGAATATTATTCGGACATGGGAAAGAAGGAAATTCTACCATTTGCAATAACATGAATTGACCTTGAGGACGTTATGCTAAGTGAGATAAATCAGACAGAGAAAGACAAATACTGTATGATATCACTTATATGTGAAATCTAAAAAGCCTAACTCATAAAAACAGTAGAATGGTGGTTACCATGGACTCAGAGATGCAGGAATTGAGCTGTTTTTTAAGGATATAAACTTGCAACCAGTAGATAAATAAGTCCTGGAGATTAATGCACAGTATAATGATTATAGACAATAAGATTGTATTGTAAACTTCAGAGATACTAAGAGACTAGATCTCAATTGTCTCTACCACATACAAAAAGGTAATTATATGACATGATAGAGGTGTTATCTAACGCTAATGTGGTAATCATAGTGCAGTAATAAATGTATAAATCAACAGGTTGTGCATCTTAAACTTACACAATGTTATGTGTCAAATATATTTCAATAAAAATAATCATTCCCCTATATATTGGAGATATATATATACATTTGATTACAAGTGTATCCAATCACCACAATGTACACTTTAAATATCTTACAATATTATAGGGTGATTATGCCTCAATAAAGCTGAAATTTAAAAAA
The DNA here is from genome assembly GCF_027574615.1 of Eptesicus fuscus. NCBI lineage: Eukaryota > Metazoa > Chordata > Mammalia > Chiroptera > Vespertilionidae > Eptesicus > Eptesicus fuscus. The sequence goes on along the minus strand of NC_072494.1, from coordinate 31,516,462 downwards.
TTAATTGTTCCTGTTATGAATTATATTCTTAAAATCAGAGAACTCCTTTTTGGATTACCACCATATCACAGTTAAGGTACGACTTGCCTTTTTCCTACAAATTGGACATTTTTCAGATCTACTTTTAGAGATTTTTTAAAAAGGCATAAAATTTGTTGCCTTTTCACTTCCAAATGTGTATATATTAAAACATGCATTTACCGTATAGAATGCATATTTTTTCCCTTACAGCCTTCCTGGTCTTAGGAAGGATTGAGGAAAAAAGGACTGTTGAAAAGTGTCTGATACTATAATAAAGCTTATTTAACTTTTTGAGGGTTTTTTGTGTTTTTTTTTGTACTTTTCAAAGTAAGTTTTCCCCAAAATTTTACTTTAATTGTTTGGCATTTGCTTGTTGTTAATATTCCTTTCCATTTCAGTAATAATAGAGATTGCTCTTGAGTCCCACGTGTACATCAGTGGATTCTCACTTGCTTAGAATTTTCAGAACAAATAGCAAGAGGAGTAGAGCTTTTTCTTTCTCTAGTTATGTGATTTTTGTGCACACATTGCCAGATTTGACAATTACCAATTCTAAATTTAAAATATACTAATTATTGACCTGGCTTTTTATTTATGCAATTCTTTCATGTGTAGGTAAATGGAATACTTTTAAAAGTGTGAGTTAGTGTTTATTGTCATTCTGCACGTGGAAAAAAGTCGTAGAATATAATAGTTTTTATTGTTACTGCTAATACTAAGTCTTAAAAAAAACCTATGTAGTTACATTTAAGATTAGATGTGTATAGTAAAACCTACCCAATTTATATTAAATATTGGGGAAAGTCTAGTTGTAATTACAAGTTTTAAAAAGTGTAGCCTTGTTACATGAATTAAGTACGTAATTCAAACTAAGCTATAAGTGTTACCTTCTAGAGAACGGGCCTTAATGATTACATAAGAAATATTTCTAAGTGCACGCAAACATTAGTGATGGCGTCAGTGTACATTTTAGTTATGTTGTTATTACATGATTCGATGTTGTTATTACATGATTCTTTTTAATTTCTTGAGGCTTGTTTCTTATAATTTGGTAAATATTCTCCTTCCAGTAATTTGACTAGTGTCTTTCTCCATTTTAAAGATATGGGCTGTATAAGTATAGTTACTGTAGCCCTTCAGCAAGTGATCATTGGTTGCTCAGTGGTAATAATCAGTTCATAAGGTCTCACTGTATTTACACTGAGGTTTACTGAATAAACATTCTTTTAGAATCATAGCTACATGAGGTGCTTTTTCTTCCTGATAACCAGTGATTAGTCTGTGGTATTGATCATAAAGAAGCAATGGCATTGTTACAACCAAGTTAGAATGTAGATCTAACCTACTTTGGTGATAGAAATACTGTTTTCTAGTTTTTTAGCTTGGTTTCTGGATGACCTACTTTTTTTTTAGTGGACAATTATCGTTTTTATTTCCCATCTTATTGCTGTAAGAGATTTCTTTTTCTTATAACTTAACTGTTCATAATGAGCTTTATAATGAACTAATATGATTAAATTATTTATACTATGCAAAGTTTAAACATAATTTACAGCATAATTATAAGGTCATGATTATATAGGACACTACAAAATTTTGTTTAGCTTACATTCATTTATTTTTATATATTTTTATTGATTTCAGAGAGGGAGGGAGAGGGGGGAAGAGAGATAGAAACATCAATGATGATAGAGAATCATGAATCGGCTGTCTCCTGCACGCCCCGTACTGGGAATCGAGCCTGCAACCCAGGCATGTGCCCTTGACTGGAATTGAACTTGGGACCCTTCAGTCTGCAGGTCGACACTCTATCCACTGAGCCAAACCAGCTAGGGCTAGCTTACATTCATTTAAAGTGGTGGCACTAGCCTGGCCGGTATGGCTCAGTGATTAAGGGTCATAACATGAACCAGAGGTCATGGTTTGATTCCTGGTCAGGTCACCTCCTTGGGTTTCAAGCTTGATCCCCAGTAGGGGCGTACAGGAGGCAGTCGATTGATGATTCATCACTGATGTTTCTATCTCTCATTTCCTCTCTGTGAAATCAGTAAAAATATATTTAACAAATAAAGTAGTGGCACTATGTTTCAGAATGAAGTAAATACTATTTCTATAGTAACTAATAATATTACTCTTAGGATAAAGTAATTTTAGATAATACTTATGATAAAATAAGTTTTGGGTTAAATTTGTTAGTTTTTATCATCATCGTATTTCTTTATAAACTTTGTCTTATCATTATAGATTTATAAGAGTGGGTAGCTGGAGGATGGGGAAAGGATCACATTTCATTTTACAATGAGTCTGTGTGATAAAGTATAAATAGTGTTTTACAGGGCTGACCCTTCTGCAGTTGCTTACCTGTATATATCAAGGCCCAGACACAAAAGTGAGTCTTGCCTTGCAGCGCTTCCTTCTAGATCAGTGGTTCTCAACCTTTCTAATGCCGCGACCCTTTAATACAGTTCCTCATGTTGTGGTGACCCTCAACCATAACTGTAATTTTGCTACTATTAATGAATCGTAATGTAAATATCTGTGTTTTCCGATGGTCTTAGGTGACCCTGTCGCGACCCACAGGTTGAGAACCGCTAGCAGGGTCACCTAAGACCATTGGAAAACACAGATATTTACATTACGATTCATGACAGTAGCAAAATTACAGTTATGAAGTAGCAACGAAAATAATGTTATGGTCGGGGGTCACCACAACATGAGGAACTGTATTAAAGGGTCGCGGCATTAGAAAGGTTGAGAACCACTGTAATCTAAATGACGTGAATAGGTGCTTAGGAAATGGTGATATGTTTCTGCTCTTGGGAAGCTTGCCATTTAAAAGAAATACTTGAGCGAAACTCTTCATTCTGTTACAGGATTTACCAGGCGACCGAAAAATACACAGGAGTACTCGGAGATTCAGGATAAACCCATTTCTTTTCAGATGTTTCACATGTACTAGTACAGTGACTCAAGGAGTTAGTTCTCCAAATCCTGAGTCCCCCAATATGGAGGAAGCTTTCCCTTTATACCCTTTGGTTTCTTTGTCCCCCAGATATGATGATCAGACTTCCAGATCTTTCACAGGATCTGCAAAAAGCCCCGTGTGTTGGGATGGAGGCTGTGAGACCACACCTAAAGGCCTGGCCTGGCGCCAGCGCTGATAAACCCCTCCGGGGTGTGTGTATGGTTCATGGTTTATGGCCTCTGTAAAATGGGAGTATTTAGGTAAATAGGTCTTGCAAGACCAGATAATTAAGGAATGGGTAATGACTTGATTATAGGCTAACAAGAATGTGCATTAGGGGTATTGATGAACTAGGTACAGAGTCAGGCTGCTAGCCTCCTACATTCTTTCACAAATGGAGTTTATTATCGGCAAGCAAGAATGTGCGTTAGAAGGCAGGTTACTGGCACAGATTCAGACTGCTAAGCCCCCCCCCCCCCCAAAAAAAAAAAATGTCTTATTTTCCCCATGAATTCTAAGACTTTATAAAATCTTAATTTATGGCTTCAGGAAAATTCTCGGTATTAGGTTATCATATTCATATAGTGAAGTTTAAAGAGAAGAATTAGCAAACTCTTTTCCTGAGTTAATGTCTAGAAGCTAGTTTGAAATGGTTCTTTGTGATAGTCAAAGTCAGGTTATTTTCTGTTTTTAACTCGTAACAATTTCTTTTTTTTTTAAGGTGGAGAAAGAACCTGTGGAGTACATGAACTTATCTGTATTAGAAAAGGTGAGTAATGCTCTGCATGGATATTTAAGTGCAAAATGAACATTTCACAGTGTATGACATATGGCGGGTAAGTTAGACTTACAAATTATAAAATTTAATAAATAGGTAATGTTTGTTATTTGTATTACAGATGTGAGCACCCATAAAGTGCAGTTGCTTATTATGTGGATATTGAGAGTTGTTGCTTTATATTTAGTTTTGAGGGGCTGTGAAAGCCTGGTTTCTAGCATGTTAGTTGTTGGACGTGGTGAAGAGGCAGAGAATGGAGGGTGTGACTTTTGTTCCCTTTCAGAGTCTGGAATCTGAGTGCAGGCTGATCTCCCATTGACTTCTGTTCTGTTACTGTACCCCATCAGAGAGGTGTGAGGAGTTGTTGACATTCAAATCGGGAACATGTCCAAAGACCACAACGTCTTTTGAAACCAACACCTGTCCGTGCTTCCTTAGAAGGGACCACCTGGCAACCGGGCGTGGGGGGGCATGGGGGGGTTCCAACAAGGTGGCCCCAGGCAAGGTCATTCAGTTACTAGGCGGGAGGCAAGGAACCAGGTATTCTCTGTGTTTGGATGGATCAGGAGAAAGTTGGGAGTCTCCACACTTACAAGTGATAACAGATCTGTGAAATGGTATGAAAAAAAGGAAAAGATATCCCTGGGGAGGTCACAGGGTGAATCATCATAAATTTACTATTCTTGCCTCTTTTTAAACTTGGGAGACTTTCTTTTTCTTGCATCTTTCTTGAACACTGAGTTGGCCCTCCTGAGTCTGGTGGCCAACTAGCTGCACGCCCCTCCCTAATATTTCCCCTAAGGAGGTTGGTGGCGATGGCGGTTGGTACATGTGATACATGAGTATGGTTGGCATGTCAGGGAGATGTCCGCGTATTTTCAGTAAGTCTTCAACAGGTCTGAAAAGCCTCAGCTGCTTCAGTGTTGGGAAAAAATCCTTTCTAGGTGAATTTGACATGGTCATACTAGCTTATCTGTGTGTCACTGCTTGCAATTGCTGTTCATTTAAAAACATTCTCTTTTCTGTATAATACAGTGTAGTTTATCTACATGCTGCTCTGCTACCACAAAGGAGAAAATTGAAATCGGTTCCCTGCACTGTCAAATTTAGGATTATGATTTTCACACTGTTAATAGTGCTTCTTATCTAAAATGCGGGACAGAGGGAACACATTCATACATTGTTTTCTTCCTCCACGCAAACATTTTTAGTCTTTTAGAACATGTTAATCCAGAATTAATAAGAAAGTTTTAAGTAATTTTATAGTTTATTACCTGTCTTACTAAAACTTCTAAAACACAGCATTTATTTGGGAAGCAAAAGGCACTGCACAGGTCACTTGGAATCAAACGCTGTCAAAACGGTGGTGAGGTGAAGAGAGAATCAAGACAAAAATAGAGAGCGAGGAGGGAGGAAAATGAAATGGGTGAAGGCCTTTTGTAGCTACAGTGGGAACAGAAAGCTGCGGTGGAGAAAACAGCCTAGATAGGGCTAGATGATGAGCACACCTTTTCATTATGGCTCCTCTTGCTATTCTTTATTGCTATCTCCATTCCTCTCCAGGTAGTTCTCAGGCCACGCCTTGCCCCGACGTCTCTCTCCCATTTTTCTATAGAATGTTAAATCGGTGATTAAAATTTTAAAAAATTTATCCCGCTGGAGTCATGCCGTGGAAAAGTTTCCAAACTGCTCGATAGCCCCTCAGCATTCAGTACAGTGTCTTATCCTAGTGGAGGTTGCATAAGTCTTTGAGTCTTTTCAAAGTGAATGCTAAAGCTGTTGCATCTTAAGATGGACTTTTATAGAGTAGAGCAGGCGTCCTCAAACTACGGCCTGCGGGCCACATGTGGGTGTTTTTGCCGTTTTGTTTTTTTACTTCAAAATAAGGTATGTGCAGTGTGCATAGGAATTTGTTCATAGTTTTTTTAAAACTATAGTCCAGCCCTCCAACGGTCTGAGGGACAGTGAACTGGCCCCCTGTTTAAAAAGTTTGAGGACCCCTGCAGTAGAGTATATGAAGGTTACATAAAATAGAATAATTGTAGTTGGTCTCAGTGATTCTGGTAAAATGGCATCTTTGACATGATACTCCATTTCTTTCTATCTGTCTGGCTGTTCCTTCCTTCTCTTTGCTGGCTTCTCTCGGTCAGACCTCCACATACTGGAATGTACCAGAGTTTGGTCCTGGGTTCGCGTCATTTTTCTGTCTTTTTTTTCTCGTTTGATTTTATCTGGTTCTGTTTTAAATGCCACACAAGTTTATAAATCCAGGTCTGAGCTGTCCTTGAGCTCCCTGCTCTTAATTCACCTACTTCCTTAATATTACTGTCTGATGTCTGTTAGAACAACCTGACCTGTCTAAAAGGCAAGTCTTGATTTCTTCACACGAGCATCTCCCTTCTTCAGTCTCCTCCATCTCAGCTAATAAACAGAACAGTCTACTGAGTTCCTCAAGGTCTAACTTAAGAATGATTCTATATTTCTCTGATTCTCTTCCACATTTAATTTATTGGAAAATTTTGTCAGTTCTACCTTCAAAGTATATTTTTAATCTATCCTCTTTTCCATCCTGCTGTTATTGCAGGCTGGGTCCTTACCTTCTCTCGCCTACACTGCTGGAATCGTTTTCTCACTGGTTTCCCTGCTTCCGTTCTTAACTTCCTTCCATTACAAACCAAAGGTCTTTTTAAATGTAAATTAGGTGGTGTCACTTTGCCAGTTGGAATTGTCTTGTGGATTCCCACTACACATGGAATAAGATTAAAGTGCTTTACCCTGATCTACAAAGCCTTACATTATAACATCAACTCAAAGTCCAAAATGTCATCTGTCATGTCACATAGAAGTCTCATCGTCTAAATCATTTCCATCAGGTATGGGCGAAATTCATACGATCCATCCTGGTTCAAAATTTCTCCGTCTGAAGACTGGAGAGACTAGGAAACAATTTACCTGTTCTCAAAATACAATGATGGAACAGGCATAGGTTAATAGTTATAGACATTTCCACCTCCAAAGTGAGAAAATGAAGGACGGAAGGAAGGAAGAAAGGAGTCACTGGTCCCAAGCACTTTTGAAATTCAACTGGGAAGAACCTTTCAGGTTTCAAGGCTTGGAACTAACACTTCCTGGTGCTTATTCCTGAAGTCTGAGGCTCTGCTCTCTGGGCTTAAGGCTCTGCCTTTGGAGCCATCCTTCCTTTGTCACAAAAGGAAGTGTATGTTTGCACTAAGTCGTTTTCCAGCCTGTTTTGGCCTGTAAAAGTTTGGTAGTCTGTCCTCTTCTTTCATTTTGTCTTCTCTAACTCTTCATTTCAAGCTGGTGGCATTTCTGCTGCTACAATATTCTCAAAAAAGAGTCTGGTGAGTCTTCTCAGTATGTCCCGGTGATTCAGTCCGTTAGACAAGATGTTCCTTCACAGGTCTCTCCTAAATAAGTCCATTTCGGCTTTTGGCTTCTGATCAGATGGCTGAGGGGAATCCGTGAGTCACTTATCTCATCTCTTCTGAGAGCCCTCTGTGTCACTGGGTATTGTGACCTTTTGTTCATTTGGAGGCACTTGGCAAAGGTTGTCTAGCTACCAACTTAGCAGAGTTTAGAATGCCCCATGTTCTGGATTTTGTTTATACATAATATATTTGTTTATAGAAAAATATAAATAAGATATATATATGTAAGAAATATATATAACATATACAAATAAGAATGATATATATTATTTCTCCTCCTTCCTACAAAAGATGAGATACTATATATATATATATTACTTTGTATTTTGCTTTTTAAAAAAAAATATATTTTATTGATTTTCCACAGAGAGGAAGGAAGAGGGATAGAGTTAGAAACATCGATGAGAGAGAAACATCCATCAGCTGCCTCCTGCACACCCCCTACTGGGATGTGCCCGCAACCAAGGTACATGCCCCTTGACCAGAATCGAACCTGGGACCCTTGAGTCCACAGGCTGACGCTCTAGCCACTGAGCCAAACCGGTTTCGGCTGTATTTTGCTCTTTATTTAAAACACCACCTAACCATAGAGTTACATTCAAATCAGTAGATAAAGATCTCCATCTTTTTTCCGACTGCATTGTGTGACAGAAAATTATGGTATGTATTTTCACTCCGTGATGTGAAAATACATACCATAATTTATTCAACTACTTTGTTTCCTTTTTCTTTTTTTGTGTTTTAAAACCAGAACATTTGTTGCATGACTAGTCATTGAAATCCTGCAGATGAACTGGGTGCTGCCACAGCTGTCCTCTGGGGTTCCGGTGTTCTCCTTCTTGGGATGCATTCCAAGTGTTTCAATTTTTCAGGTGCCTCATTCCATCAGTCCCCGTGGCCTTTCGTCTTTTAGCCTTGGCACTCCAGTTATACCTTTTCCTTCACTTGGCAGGGTAGCCCCATTGGCCCAGGTAGACTTCTGAAGGTGGTGGGCCTTAGAGCCACAGTGGCGGCTCAACGTGTGCATCTTAATTGCGACACTTTCCAATGAGGATGTTCTCTTTGTCATCTCGCTTCTGCTATTCAACTAATTTCTTACCAATGGAAATTGCTTTGTTTCAAACGTTTTGCTACTAAAATAATGCCACAATGAAGACCTTTGTGCATGTGTTCTTGTGGTTATTTAGGTAGATTCTGAAAGTGGGGTTGCTGAGTTAAAGAATAATCCATTATATTCGAAATGGCAAAATTCTCGTTCTTATGCATTGTACCATTTGGCATTCCCACTAGAAATATATGAATTCACAGCTCTGCCTGCAGAACGTGTCATAAACTTTTGGATTTTTTTTTTTTTAATCCTCACCTGAGGATATTTTTCCATTGATTTTTAGAGAGAGTGGAAGAGAGAGGGAAAGACAGAGAAACATCGATGTGAAAGAAATACATCAATTGGTTGCTTCCTGCATGAACCTGAACCAGGGGCCAGGCTGGGGAGGATCCTGCAACCAAGGTACATGCCCTTGACCGGAATCAAACCTGGGACCCTTCAGTCCGCAGTCCAATGCTGTATCCACTGAGCCAAACTGGGTAGGGCGGCTTTTGGATTTTTTATTGTTTTGTTTGTTTGTTTGTTTGTTTGTTTTAAATATATTTTTATTTCAGAGAGGAAGAGAGAGAGAGATAGAAACATCAGTGATGAGAGAGAATCATTGATCGGCTGCCTCTTGCATGCCCCCTACTGGGGATTGAGCCCGAAACCCAAGCATGTACCCTTGACCTGAATCGAACCCAGGACCTTCAGTCCTCAGGCTGACGCCCTATCCACTGAGCCAAACCAGCTAGGGCTTATTGTTATTGTTAATCTGGTAAATAAAAAAAAAATGTAGTTCAGCATGATTCAAGTTTTTATTTCTCTTATAAGTAAGGTTGACTATCTCATTAACTTCTGTTTATAGAGCATACAAATGTATGCATGGAATGATTTGAAGGGCAAATATTTCTTCTGAAATGTCTTTCCCATCAGTGTTCCATGGTTTCTCATCCCCTGACATTCACTAGAGTTAGGATCTATCTAATCTTCAGAAATTCAACTCAAAATGTATTCTGTGGATTGAGAAGGTGGGGAGTTTTTCATCTAAATATATTAGCACAGTATATCAGATTATTTTACTTTCATTGTGGGAAGCGGGAAATTATAGATGTGAAGGCGTGGTAACCGGGACAGTATGGAGAAGGGGTTGGGTTGGTGGGTGAAAAGCAGAAGTGGGACAGTCTAGGATAATGTCCAGAATGGGAAGTTGTCAGATGCCACGGGCATTCTAAATAGAGGACACTGAAGACAATTGCATCTCTCCTGGAGTTCCCTGGCATTGCCTCTTTTTTCAAAGTATCAAGGAGACCAAAGCTCCCTGGGTATTCTCGACCTTCTCTTAACGAGGGGTGAACAAGGCAGTCTGAAGTCTGAAGGGAAAAGCCATATTAGTAATGTGGTCCTACTGGGTCTGTGATACTGTAACTTCCCCACCCCCTTCTCAACAACCTCTCAATCTCAGGCCCTAGAAGTGCAGGCAGGCGTTGGCTTTCTTGCTTGCTTGTTTGCTTTCTTTCTTGCTTTCCTTTCCAAAGTTGGCTTCTATGGCATTTTATTGGGTCTTCTACCATCCTGTAACATTTTACTCTTGGGTGGAAGGGGTGGAGGGGTTTAGGGGTGGCAGTGCCAGGAAGGAGTGGCAGGGAGCCAGTTTTAGAGTTTTTCAGCTATCTCCTTGTATAGTTAGTGGAAACCAAAGCCTGTAGAATGCCTTCTGGTTATGCAGATAAGAGAATGAATTTCTTGTTTTACCTTTCTATTGTCTGTATTCTTGTATATTTAATCTATTCAGCAAATGGTTAAGTGCTAGTCACTGTTCTAGGTACTGGAGACATTGTAGTGATACGACAACTTACCTTCTTTTTATTTCCTTTATTGATTTTTTTTAGAGAGAGAGGAAGGGAGAGGGATAGAGAGATAGAAACATCGATGAGATAGAAACATCATCGATCTGCTGCCTCCTGCACACCCCCTATTGGAGATCAAGCCTGAAACCTGGGCATGTGCTCTGACAGGGAATCAAACTGGTGACCTCTTGGTTCCTGGGTCTACACTCAACCGCTGAGCCACACTGGCCTGGCACAACTTTTTACATAGCTTATAAGCTTGGAGATGTTGAGAAACAGACAGTAAACAAATAGAATAATTCTAGATAACCATAAGTGCTATGAAGAAAAGAACCCAGTGGGGTGTGTGTGTGTGTGAGAGAGAGAGAGAGAGAGAGAGACATCAGTGTGAGAGAGAAACATCGATTGGTTGCCTCCCCTTCACGCTGCAACTGGGGATCAAACCCACAACCCATATAACTGCCCTGACCGGGAATCAAACCCACAACCTTTTGGGGTACGAACAACCCTCCAACCACTAAGCCGTCCGGCCAGGGCAGGGACACTCTTGATATTCGTAGAATCTTAGGGATCGATTAGATGCATTTTTTATATATAAAGCTGGAAGGTATGCTCTGATTCTTTCTATTGCTCATTCTTTTAGTGGTTTGGCATTCAGGATTTTGAATGTATGAAAATTAATAGTGATTTGGTAACTTGAATCTTTCAAAAATGTTTCAGTAATTTATTTAAATGACGGAATATGTATATAGGAACCACATTGCTGATCTCTGAACAAGGAAGTAGCTCCTAGTATGAAAAATTCTGACCACTATTTTTTTGGATCTTGGCATAGAAGCAGACCTTCATATTCAGTTTCAATGCAAATCCAGTAAAATCTTTCTTCTATGGTTTGAACAGCACTCAAATGTGAAATTCTACAAATTATGTAAAATTTGTAATTCTATCTTATTCCTCTGCTTTATTTCTTTATTCTGACTAAATAGTATATTATATATAACTAGGGGCCCAGTGCACGAATTCGTGCACCTTGAAGGGAACTGTGGGCCGCAAGGCTGAGGTAGGCACAGGGGCAGGTCTCGGCCCATCAACCCTAACCTCAGCTCCTGCCCCTGTCCCCTGTCTGCCAGCAGCCCCACTCCCACCGCTGCCACTCCCACGCACTGATGGCGCCGGTCCCGCTTGCACCCGCTGACAGCATGGAGCTATTGGGGCCGGTGCCAGCAGCAGGTGCGAGTGGAGGCTGCTGCCCCGATCGCCCCTCAAGAGCAGGGGGAGATGGAGAAGTCCTCAGGGGCGATCAGGGCTGGCAGCCGCCGCTCACACCCGCTGATGGCGCTGAGTGATCGGGACCAGTACCGGGCAGCGGGTGTGAGCAATGGCTCCGGTGCTGGCTGCCGGTGTGAGCGGGGCCAGCACCGGCAGTGGGTGTGAGCGGGGCTGGCACCGCAGTGGGTGCAAGCGCCAGGCGGGACTACGGTGTGGGGGAGCAAAGAATTTTCAGTAAACACCAGAGGCTCACCCCGATGACAGCGACTGTCTCCCTGCCTTGGTCTGGCACCCCCCCCCCCCCTCACCTGCTCCACCATCCTGCCGTGGCCAACGCCCGCCCTGTTCTGCACACGCCCCCTGGCGGTCAGTGCACATCATAGCGACCAGTTCGGTGGTTCTGCCATTCGGTCTATTTGCATATTAGCCTTTTATTATATAGTATGAGCTCTTTTTCTCAGCATATAATTTATTTAAAAAAAATAAAGTGGTAATATAGTTCTCCCCATCTATACTATCTTCACTTTTTCTGGTTCTTAGGATGGATATCTTTCCCTTTGGTATAGTTCAGTGACTTCTAGACAGTGCTAATAAGAGATTTCCTTGAATTGAGGGGACCGATATATTTTTGCAGCTGCTCTGGTGGAGTGCATTTTAAGCTTCTTTTTCTGGCCCAAGAATTTTCATTTTGATTGTGAATTTAGAGAGCCTTGCTTGATGGTAACAGAGAATACGACTTCTACTACTATAATTAAAATGACACTTTCATTTACAATTTAATAGAAGGTGGCTATCATGGAGCTCCGTTTTCTTTGATTCATTCTCAGCTTCCTTGAACCTCTTAATGAGAGGTTTATGTGCACCCGGAGGGAAAAGAGCCTTCCACATTGACTCATGCTTGTTATTTTTAGTTTTATATTCCAAACCGAGGCTGCTGTAAGTTCATATCAGCATTAAGAACGGCAGACCCTTGGCATCTGAAGGGGAGCGAGTGGGTGAAGTTCAGGAGATGAGGGGAAAGAATACATTGTGAAGGTGACAGAAGGTGACATCTGGAAAAGTCATAAAAACGGAGAGCAAAGTCATGATGAAGACACGGTGAGAGCCAGTCCTGACCTTACCAAGTTTGCCTTCCTCTGAAATACTTACGTCTAAAAGTACCATTTTCTCTCTTCTCCATTTATTTCTTTTTCTAAAAGCCTGTTGTTAGTTGGAATTTTGTGAGAATAAACCTATGGTGTTTTGCAACATGATGTCTGGGGAACAACTTCAGAAAGCTAAAGCCTGTTTCAGTATTTTCTAGCCCATGTGCGTTGTTCAGCTGTATTATGTGCTCTGATAACTAACACTGAAAAAGGAGGTTCATTCATTGGTCCTAGGACAGAGGACCAGAATGTTCTTAACTGCCCAGCCCTTGGTCCAAGAGAAGTGTCCATGCATACTTTTGCTCAGGATAGATCTGAAGCTGAGATGTCCAGGATGTATCTACCTATTCTTTTTTTTTTTTTTCTTTTAATACTTGAGAGAAGAGTATTAGGGATGGATTCCTGATACTATCCTGAGAGAATGGATGATTTACATACCAATCCCTACAGCCCCTTTCAATGATAAGAGTCTAAGCATTTTACAGAATACTCACTCCTGTTACCAATTTAGTTGGTTTTTCTCTCCTAACTTTTTTTTCCATTAGAAGCAGGGTAGGGGAGAAGGGAGAATTTCTTTCCTATGGACCTGTTTCATCCTAAGACCCAGACAGAAGAGTGGAATATATGCTGATTAATACTGCCTTTTACTTAAATGAATATCATATATAAAAATATATGCTAGGGTTTTTTTAAAAAAAATTTAATTTTCTGGCTATTTCTGCTGGCCTATGACCATTTTCAAGAGGAGGGAAAATATTTGCAGGGGACAGTTTCTGTGTATCAGCTGTAATATGCTTCATTTTTCCTACCTTCCAACCCCCAAAGTTAGATAACAAAACAAACCTTTAAGAAATTTATCCACAAAGAGAAAAAAAAAAAGAAATATATCCACAAAGTTAAAGCGATGTGTCTGGTTGATGTGGCTTAGGTTTGCAGATGATTTCCCAAAAGAACTGGTAGCTCAGCTCAGTGAATCTCTAATTACTGTAAAATGTGGGCATCGTTAAACGTTTAAGTCTTTCATCCACTTGGAATGTATTTCAGTCTACGTTGTGAAGGAAGGATCCAGCCTTATGTTTATCTTAACTGACTAGACAGTTATACAAATATCAGTTATTGAATAATTCATTCTTTCCTTGATAATTTAAAATGCCACTGTATCATGTACTAACTTGTTATGCGCATGTGGGTCAGTTTCTGTATTTTTTCTTTACTGATCGTCTCTTTTGGCACCACCAGCCCATTGCTTTTATATTTGTGGCTTTTATTATCTGGTAGAAAAGGGCTTCTTGATGAATGTTTATTTAAAAAATTTCCTGGTTATTCTCTTATGCTTATTTTTCCAGATGAACTATGGAATCACCTTGTCAAGTATCCCTTCCTGCAATTTATGTTACGCTTCCTTTCCCTAAAATAATCCTAATGGGATCAACTTAAATTCTTAAATACATTTATTTTTCCATTCAGAAACATGCAGCTTCCTCCATTTCCTCTTATGTCTCCCAGTAGAATTTTATAGGCATGCATATTTCTTATTGTTGTTTTTATTGCATTTTATTTGTTTTGTTGTGAATGGGACTTTTATTTATGTCTAGTTATTTTTTGCATATTAAGAAGTTACTGATTTATATATATATTTCATAACCAACCAGGACTATGAATGAAGGCATGGTTTAGTTAGGGGAAACAGCATGCTATAGTATTGATTTAATGTATTTTGTGTTCAAAGGTGTTGAGGGTCCCCAGGAGCAACTCCTGTGTTTGGTGATTTGCTAGGACTCATGGGACTTCGTATATACAGTTGACTCTTGAACCACATGGATTTGAACTGTGTGGGTTCACTTACATGCAAAATTTTTTCAATAAATATACAGTTGACCCTTCATACCCCTGGATTTTGCATTCACAGATTTAACCAGCTGAGGATTGAAACCACTGTTTTCAGTCTGTGGTTGAGAACCCATTGATGTGGAGGGCTGACTGTGTGCACTGCTCTATGCCATCCTATATAATAAATGGCTAATATGCAAATTGTTCCCTCTACCGGAAGTTCAACCAGGGGGTGGGGGTGGTCAGCCAACCTCCCATGGCCCCTCCCTCCAGCTGGACCCTCCACCCCAATCAGGGGCAGGCTGGCCAGACCCCACCCATGCACGAATTTGTGCACCGGGCCTCTAGTTTTATGTAAGGGACTGAGCATCTGTGGATTTTGATATCCGGGGGCAGGGTTTGGAACCAATCCCCTGCCAATACTGAGAGATGACAGTAGTTAAGTTTTGGGCAATTCAAAAGTCATATGTAGATTTTTGACTGCATGGGGTGTTGGCATCACTTACCCCTGCATTGTTCAACTATGGTTTTACTCATGGCCAAGATTTATTACAGTGATGTAATAAAGATATAGAGTTGGATCATAAGGGAAAAAGACATGGGTAGAATCTGAGGGAGTTCACGTGTAAGCTTCCTTATGCTCTCTCCCTCACATGAGGTCACACAGAGGACATACTTCCCAAAGCAACAACAACAAAAAGGTAGTGACACATAGGCGATGGTTCTTCTTGTCTGTTAGGAACCCCATGAAAACCTCAGCCTAAGGTTATTTTGTGGGACTGATCACATAGACACCTTCTATCTAGCTTGTAACAAAATTCCAGACTCTCTGAAGGGCAGCAGAGGTTCTGCATAAACCATAGGTCTTGGCACAGGGACCCACTCTTACTAGTGAATTATTGACTGGGGAACACTTTGAGAGCCGTGTTCCCAGATGCCAGCCAGCCAAGGGCCAACCTTGTAAGCCGGCTTTTCTAAGGGTAAATCTTAGGCCTGCTATGCTAACTCTTTTCTACACCAAAGGTTAATGACACAGGCCGTGTTTTGAAGGCAGCCTTTTTTGAAATAATTTTTATATATGATGTGACATGTGGATCAAAGATCACCGTTTTTGCATATGGATATCCAGTTGTTTTCAGCATTGTTTTTTGAAAAGGTTATTCTTTCTCCATTGGAATGTCTTCGCCCCTTTGTAGGAAATGAGTAGATCATGTATTTATGGGTCTGTTTTTGTACACCGTCCTGCACCATTGATCTGTTTGCCCGCCTTGTTGCCAGTACTAAACAGTTTTGATTATTGTAGCTTTATCAGCAATCTCATTGTAAATTGAGACATAAGAGATTATGACATCATATTAGTTACAACTTTATGATTGAATATGTGAATATGTTGTGAAGTGGTCACCACAACAATATTCCTGTGTATGTATAGGTAACATCCATTACTACACATAGTACACATTTTTTTTATAAGAACGTTTAAGATTTACTCTCTTTGCCGAAACTGGTTTGGCTCAGTGGATAGAGCGTCGGCCTGCGGACTCAAGGGTCCCAGGTTCGATTCTGGTCAAGGGCATGTACCTTGGTTGTGGGCACATCCCCAGTGGGGTGTGTGCAAGAGGCAGCTGATCGATGTTTCTCTCTCATCGATGTTTCTAACCCTCTATCCCTCTCTCTTCCTCTCTGTAAAAAATCAATAAAATATATTTAAAAAAAAAGATTTACTCTCTTAGTAACTTTCACATAGTATTAATTATAGTCATCGTGCTGCATTTTACATCCCTAGGAGGTACTTATTTCATAACTGGAAGTTTGTATCTGTTGACTATCCATTTTGCACGCCCCTATTACTGCCCCTGAAACCACCAATATGTTCTCTGTATCTATGAGATTGGTTTCATGTTTGGTTTTTTAGTTTGTACATAGGGTCATCAAGTTGTTTATTGGATCCCCAGAACTTATTCATCTTATAGGTTGGAAGTTTGTACCCTTTTCGACTAACATTTTCCCATTTTACCACTCCTCATATCCTGGCAACCACCATCCTATTTCCTGTTTCTATGAATTTGGCTCTGTTCGATTCCACATATGAGTGTATGAATGACAACATATGATATTTGTCTTTCTGTCTGAATTT
This sequence comes from Eptesicus fuscus, assembly GCF_027574615.1. NCBI lineage: Eukaryota > Metazoa > Chordata > Mammalia > Chiroptera > Vespertilionidae > Eptesicus > Eptesicus fuscus. The sequence goes on along the minus strand of NC_072494.1, from coordinate 31,499,931 downwards.
TCAGTTAGCATAATGCCCTCAAGGTTCATCCATGTTGTTGCAAATGGCAAGAGTTCATTCTTTTTATGGCTGATTAATATTCCTGTGTGTGTGTGTGTGTGTGTGTGTGTGTTTATTTACACCCCATTTTATCCATTCATTCATCTTAAGATTGACACTTAGGTTGTTTCCATGTTTTGGTTATTGTAAATAATGATGCAGTGAATATGGGGTGCATGTATCTTTTCAAATTAGTGTTTTTGTTTACTTCAGATAAATAGCCAGAAGTGAAATTGCTGGATCATATGGTAGTTCTATTTTTAATTTTTTGAGGAACCTCCATACTGTTTTTCATAGTATGCTGCACCAGGTTACAGAAATCTGGAGGTTTCTTGGTGGGAAGGTTTTGAACTACACATTCACACATTTAGTTTTTTATTTTTATTTATTTATTTAAATATATTTTATTTATTTTTTACAGAGAGGAAGGGAGAGGGAGTTAGAAACATTGATGAGAGAGAAACATCAATCAGTTGCCTCCTGCACACCCCCTACTGGGGATGTGCCTGCAACCAAGGTATATGCCCTTGACCGGAATCAAACCTGGAACCCTTGAGTCCGCAGGCTGACGCTCTATTCCCTGAGCCAAACCAGTTAGGGCCACATTTATTTTTTTATTTTTTTTATTTTTATTTTTTTTACAGAGAGGAAGGGAGAGGGATAGAAAGCTAGAAACATCGATGAGAGATCGACCAGCTGCCTCCTGCACACCCCCTACCAGGGATGTGCCCTCAACCAAGGTACATGCCCTTGACCGGAATCGAACCTGGGATCCTTTCAGTCCGCAGGCTGACGCTCTATCCACTGAGCCAAACCGGTTTTGGCCACATTTAGTTTTTTAAAAAAATATATGTTTTTATTGATTTTAGAGAGAGAAGAAGGGCAAGGGAGAGAGAGAAACATTAATCAGCTGCCGCCTGCACATTCCCTACTGGCAATCGAACCCACAACCTGGGCGTGTGCCCTGACTGGGAACTGAACCAGTGATCTCTCAGTGAATGGGATCACACCCAAACAACTGAGCCACACCAGCCAGGGCACACATTTGGTTTTTTAATAGGACTATTCAGGTTATCTATTTCTTCTTGAGTGAGCTCTGATTGTTTGTCTTTAAAGGAATTTCATCTAAGTTGCTGGATTTATTGACATGAAGTTGTTCACAATATTTCTCTTATCCTACTAATATTGGTAGTAATGTAATCTTTTCATTCCTGTTATTGGTAATTTCTGTCTTCTCTCTTTTTCCCCTGATGATTCCAGCTACAGATTTATCCATTTTCTTGATGTTCTCAAAGAGCTAGGCAGGGTTCATTGATTTTTCTCTAATATATGTCTGCTTTGTTAGTTATGATTTCTTCTGTAATCTTTATTTCCTCTCCTATTTACTTTGAGTTTTGTTTGCTTATGCTTTTTTTGGTTTCTTAAGATGGATCATTTGAAACCTTGTTTTCTTAAATATTCAGTGCTATAAAATTTCCTTAAAGCACTGTTTTGGCTGCATCACACAAAATCTCTTCTGTTATCATTTTCTTCCTTCTTTGACTTGTGGGTTATTTAGAAATGTATTTTTACTTTCTAAATATTTGGTTATTTTCCAGTTATATTTGTGAGTTTGATGTCTACTTAAATTTCATCATGGTTAGAAAATATACGTAAATGACCTGAATCCTTTAAAATTTATTGAGAATTTTTTATGACTCAGAATCTGGTGTATCTTGATAAATATTTGTGTGCACTGGAATAGAAAGTTTATTCTGCTGTTGGGTGGAGTGTTTTATAAATGTCAATTATGTCAAGTTGATTAATAGTGTTCCATTCTTTTGTATCCTTAATGATTGTCTCTTTGTTCTATCAATTATTGAGAGGGGTGCTGAATGTCCCAATGATAATTGTGGATTTGTCTGCTTCTTAGAAGTTTATTGTTTCTCCTATATTGAAACTATGTTGTTTCACCTATAGTGGAACCGTGTTATAAACATTTAGAATTGTTATGTCCTTCTGATTAATTTATCCCTTTATCATAACGAAATGACCTTTTTATCTCTGGTGATGTTTTTGCTTTGAAATGTACTTTATTTGATATCAATAAAGTATAGCTATTTCAGTTTTCTTTTATTATCATGGTATATTTTTTCTGTCATTTTACTTTTTAACCTCTTTGTTAACTTTATATTTAAATTAGATTTCTTGTAGTTAGATATGGTGTTTAAATTTTTTAAAAAAATTGATTTTAGAAGGAAGGAGGGAAATATCAATTTGTTGTTCCACTTACTTATGCATTCATTTATTGGTTGAGTCTTGTATGTGCCCTGATCAGGGATCAAACCTACATCCTTGGTGTATTGAGACTGTGCTCTAACCTACTGACCTACCTGGCCAGCACTAGGTCTGGCATTTTCATTGCCTCACAGTTTCTCCTTTTTAATTGAAATGTTGAGATAGTTATACTTAATGTGCTTTTTTTAATGGTTGACTTTAAAGATCTAGCGCCTTGCTATTTGTTTTCTGTTTGCCTCATTTCCCCCCCCCCCTTTTTGTTTTTATTTGCTTCTTGTGAATTAAGTATTTTTTATTCTTCCACTGTATCTAACTTTTAGCTTTTTATAATTTTTTGTATTATTTTAGTGGCTTTATGATTTATGGTATACATATTCTTATCAGTTTAAAATTAATGTGAAATTTTGCTACCTCATATGTAGTACAAAAACCTTAACACTGTATATATATTTCTATTCCTCCCATCCCAACCTTTGTGCTGTTATCATGTTTTATTTCTACATATAATTTTTCATTACATTATTATTATTTTGGATTTAAAGCATTTATTATCGCCCCCCCCATTTTTGTGGTAAAATATACATAATGTAAAATTTACTGTTATAATTGTTTTTATTTTATTTTTAGTCCCAACTCAAATACTTGAATGTACATTACGGTCTTTAATGTACAAACATCTCCAAGGAAACAAGTGGAACCAAAAGTCTTAACCAGCAGGAATCTCATTTAGAAACCTGGTGTGGGCTACAGTCTTGGGGGGAACAGCACAGGGGGTCCGATCACGGCACAGCAGTTTGCGGTCAGGATGGGGGGCTTGTGTGCGTGATGGGCTTCCCCTCAGGACCCCCAGGGGAAGCCCAGCCACTCTTGTGGCTGACAGCTCCGGAGCAGGACTGGAAAGATCTAGACCAGTGATGGCGAACCTATGACACGCGTGTCAGCACTGACACGCATAGCCATTTCTGATGACACGCGGCCGCATGCCGAGGATGAAACGTTTGCTGCTCCTGAGGATGAAACATTTGCGACTAGAGTCTTGGAGTTAGTTTTTTCCTCAAAGTGACACACTACCCGAGTTATGCTCAGTTTTTTGGTGGAGTTTGACACACCAAGCTCAAAAGGTTGCCCATCACTGATCTAGACTGACGGGTCATCTCCAGAGCCCAGAGTGAAGGCCCAGAACTCCAGCAGGGCCGAGGAGCCCGTCCAGAGCTTCTCTGGTTGCATCTCCAGGTCCTCAGAAACAGTCCTGGGGCTCAGGTGGGAAGGGGCCATGCCGGAGGGTTGCCAAGTCCCACTTCTGGGACTGAGGTCTCAGAATAGAACCCATGGGAGAGGTGTGGCACTAGCAAGGCCCCTGAGGTCAGAGGCCACAACAGTCTTGGGAAGATTGCCCACTGGGACCTGTGTAATAGCCTGTTACTTGGGATCAGATTTTGTTGTTGTTGTTTTTGGTCTTTTGAAACGTTAGGTGGGACCATACCTACATTTACTCTGGAGTAAATTTTTCTCTGTTGTGAACAAGATCTTCCTCAGTACTAGGTGCCCTGTAAGCCTTGAGGTTTTTCATTTTGGATCTTGAGAATAGGCCCCGTTTCTTGTCCTGTGTGAGTTTAGATCACTCTTCCCTCTAATTCTTTTGAGGGGTTCTTTTCCCAGCCTCTGAGAGTTCCCTCATAAATGGCCCACGCAGTCCTCAGCTCTCAGACTACTCGATGCCGGTGTTCAGAGTTCTCACTGTGTACAGCTCCAGCTCCTTGTCCTCCGGTGCTCAGCCATGTGACTTAGCTGTGCTCAGGTCTTCATATCCTCAGCACAGGGAGCTAGATCCCTGGGCCCTGCGTGGGTCCTTCTCTCTGTGCCGTTGCTTAGAAACTTCCTCCAGGAAGTAAGCTTGGAAAAGAATAATCTCATTTTTTTTCTTTCCTGATGCTTAGTTTTTTGATGCCATTGTTTTATATATTGCCTCAGTGTTTTCAGGTGGTAGGGTAAATCTTATCCTTGTTACTCTATCTTAACCGGATAAAGTGATTATCAGAATGGGGTCCATTTTTGGTGTGTAAAGAGCCCATACAAAAATCTGGAGCAGAGGATTTTAAGATAGAGATGGGGAAACTACACTTTAAGTTGATAGGAATCGATAGGTCAGTGTAGGTTTATGAATGAAAAGAAGTTTAAAAAAATTTGTGAAGGTAGACAATTAGTTTTTGGCTCAGGGTTAGTTTAAGGGAAGACATTTTTTAGCCAGCTGACATTCAACTTCTGAGTAGTTGGCTTAGAACATTCCAGTTTGATTTCTGAAAGGGATTATTTATTTTAAATTGTCATGTTCCAGAAGTGTGACACAAATATAGTTGCTTATATCTTTTTCTTCACTTTAAAACTTAAGTTTTAACAATGATAACAGATAATGCATATCATATTTACTTAAAAGTTAAATGTTATACTTTCTAAGCACATTGGGGATATGAGTGCACAGTTTTCTTAACTAGTAGGTATATGGTGCCATCTAATGGCTAATATAAAAATCTCTTTAGTAAGTGCCAAAATGCTTAGCAGTTTGTTTATATGCTGATTAAATTTAATGTTGAAATCTTTGCTTTAAATGCCCAAGATACAATTTTATTCCAACACTAAGGTGTCATACACACACACACACACACACACATACATATACACACATATATATGATGCTATATCAGTGTCTGATTTTCATTACATATAAAGTCATATGTATGCAATTAGCATATTTTAAGTTATATTCAAAACACATTTTGCATGGAAAACCAGTTATAAGAAGCATGTCAAGTTTGCAAACCTTGCAAACGGCTATCCTTTTTAGTTCTTGTTTCCTCTTCCTGGTTCCAGTATGAACTTATAAATTAACGGTATGGGGACCATCACTTCTGTTGTAAACAGAGAATTTATTTTTCCTCTCCCCCTCCCTCTCCCTCTTTGTATTTTTTATAAAATGTGTCCAGAACATGATAATGATTAGACTGGCAGTTTTTAAGTGGTTCTCCAGATTCTTGGATTTCTGTGGAGCAACTCCAGAAGCTATCATAGAGGTGACTCAGGTTAGAAAAAAATTGGCAGTTTAAAGACTCTGTAAGGCCTGGCTGGTGTGGCACAGTGGTTGAGCATGGACCCATGAACCAGGAGGTCATGGTCAGGGCACATGCCCAGTTTTGGGCTCGATCCCCAGTAGGGTGCATGCAGGAGGCAAGCCTAGTGATGATTCTCCTTCATCATTGATGTTTTGTCTCTCTCTACCTCTCCCTTCCTCTCTGAAATAAATAAAAACCTATTTTTAAAAAATAGACTCTATAAGCCCTGCAGTGAAAAAGAAGACTGTTCAACCCCGTTCAGCCTGGTGTTTCCTAAATGCATCTCATCATGGAACCCTTGTTTTCCTTTGTTTTAAAAAAAATAACACGTTAAAATTCTGTTGATCTGGTGCTCTTTAGGCCTTATTTTGGCAAGTGTTCTGTATTTCCCTTTTAAGAATAAATGAATAGCCTTGGCTGGTGTGGCTGGGTTAGTTAGTGTCGTCCTGTATACTGGAAGGTGGCAGGTTCGATTCCCAGTCAAGGCACATACTCAGGTTGCGGGTTTGGTCCCAGGTCAGGGCAATGTACAGGACTCAATGGATTGATGTTTCTCTCTCTCACATCAAAATTGTGCATTCTCTCTCTCTCTCTCTCTCTCTCTCGCTCTCTCGCTCTCTCGTTCTCTTGCTCTCCCTCTCTCTCCCTGCTTCCTGTCTCTGAAATCAATGAAAAACATATCCTAGGGTGAGGATTAAAAAAAAAAAAAAGAATAAAGGAATATATATATTATTTGTTTTAATGGAATAAAATATGTTGTTTTTTTATCTGGGCATATGATAATGGCACCGATGATTACTACTATTGTAAATGTTACTATATAGCCTTTTTATATACACAATTTAAACAAAATGGATATAATATTCTGTAAATTGTTGTGTCCAGAGTTTTCACTTACCTAATATTATGGGTATTTACCTATCTTATTGGCCATTTTTCATTTTATTGTCTTACTAGGGGCCCGGTGCACGAAATTCGTGCACTGGGGGGGGGGTCCCCCCCTCAGCCCAGCCTGTCCCCTCTCACATACTGGGAGCCCTCAGGGGATGTCCTACTGGCCTCCCTTTGTGGGAGACGACCAGGCTGATCAGGGAAAGGCACCAGCCCCATCACCCCACTGCTGCAGCCACTGCCAGTCACTGCAGCCACCAAGGTGTTTTCATCAACACGGACTCCAGTCCCTTCACCATGAAAAAATGACAACTTTCTTTAGGCATTTTCAAGATGTGTCTTTCATAGGATATGACCTTACTTTCTTTCTTTCCTTTCTTTCCTTTCTTTCCTTCTTTCCTTCTTTTCTTCTTTCTTTCTTTTCTTTCTTTTCTTTCTTTCTTTTCTTTCTTCTTTTTCTTATCCTCACCTGAGGATATGTTTCCATTGATTTTTAGAGATTGTGGAAGAGAAAGGGAAAGACAGAGAGAAGCATCAAAGTGAGAGGAACACTTTCATTGGTTGCCTCCTGCATGAGCCCTGACCTGGGCCCCAGCCAGGGAGGAGCCTGCAACTTAGGTACATGCCCTTGATCAGAATCTAACCCGGACCCTGCGGTTGGCAAACCTAGGCATTATCCACTGAGCCAAACCGCCTAGGGCAGGGTATGACATTTCTTAGCCCTCCAGCAGCGGACCTTCATTTTTTTCTCCAGGAGTGTGGTGGAAAAGCCCTAGATCACCTTTTTGGATTCTTATACCCAAGTTACTAAGAATATTACCAGTGGCATACAGGGAGCTTAGCCAATGAGCGGTCAGAAAAGGTGTTTCCTCTGTAGTTCACACCTATCTCCTCCAATCTCCGGCTCCACCCCTGCCAAGGCCTAAAGCCTCGGGGACTGGGCAGGAGCCCCCCCAGTTCCCTCCAATCGCTGGCTCCGCCCCCTGCCAAGGCCTAAAGCCTCCGGCCCTGGGCAGGGGACCCCCAGCTGGCTCTGATCGCCCGGCTCCGCCCTTGGCCAAGGCCAGCAAGGGCAGACAGAAAGCTTGGCTTCCTCCATTGCCGGGGAAAACCCAAGCCTCCCTCCTGCTCTCCGTGGCCGCAGCCATCTTGGTTGGGTTTATTTGCATATTCGCTGCTGATTGGCTGGTGGGCATGGCTTGTGGAGGTACAGTCAATTTGCATATTGCTCTTTTATTAGATAGGATTGTTTATCTGACTTTTAATGATCACGTTATTTTATTATATATGCATACTATTATTTAATAACCAATTTACTATTTCTGGATTTTGAATGTATATAGTCTTCTTCTGTTACTAATACTGCTTTAGTGAGTACAATATTTTATAATTTTGTAATGGCTCTGATTATTTCCTTAGGGAAAAATCTTTTATATTGACAAAAAAATTCCTTTGACTAAGTCCAAGAATATTCTCATTTTAAAGTCTTTTATGAAATTTTTAGCAGTTTACATTGATAATAATATCATAAAGAACTTTTAAATTTCTTGGTTAAAACTTTGTCAAATTGGTATATTAATCTTTTACGTTACATTTCTCTGATTAATGTAAGGTAATTTTTCATGTTTGATGATGACTTAAAATTCTTTGGTGACTACCTTGGCAATTACTCTTGTAGATTATTAATTTTTTATTTAAAATATTAAGGATGTATTTAGAGTGATAACATTTTCCTCTTTTTTGGCCATATGTTAATTTTTGCCCTCCTCTTTGTTTAGCTTTGAATTTTGGTTTGGCATATTTTGATACATAAGATTTTCATGTTTGTATGTAGGGATAATATAATGATAATTTTATTTATGGATTCTTTATTTTATTTCATGCTTATAAATTTTACCTAAAATCAAAATTTATTGAACTTAATTTTTTCAAATAGTTAATACATATTTTCCTGATTATTAAAGGACTATAAATTCACTAGTAAACATTTGGGAAACATTAAAAACAGCATGTGTGCCCAGGCAGCATGGCTCAGTGGTTGAGCATCAACCTATGAGCCAGGAGGTCATGGTTCAGGTTCCTGTCAGGGCACATGCTTGGATTGTGGGCTCGATCCCCAGTGAGGAGGCAGCCAATCAATGATCCTCTCATCATTGATGTTTCTATCTCTATCTCCCTCTTCCTTCCTCTCTGAAATCAATAAAAATATATTAAAAAAAAAAGAAAAATAGCATGTGTTATCCTTCTACCCAGGATGACAGCACTATTTATTGAATAGCCAGCAAATTTTATTTTTTCCATAGATTTGAAATTTATTTATCCTATACCAATTTACTCTGTATAGTGGATTATTTTTATATTGTTTCTTTGTTCTATCCTTTAAATATTGTACTACTTAATTACAATTTGTTAATATATTCTTTAATACTTGGTTTAGTGAAACCTCATTACGACTTTTTGGACACCTGGAGTTGATTTGTATGTAGATTCATTCTCCCCCTCATCTTCCTGATTTTCCCAACACAGTCTATTGAAAAGATGGTTTCTCTCCAGTGCTCCGCAGCCCTCGTTATCATATCAGAATCCACATGTGCATGTGTCTATTTCTGACCTCTAATCTGTGCAATTGGTCTATTGTGTATCCTGCGCCAACACCCCCTCTTTTTAATTCCAGTTTTAAAATAATTCTTGATGTCTCATACAGCATCACCAGACAGGTTGTTATTTTTGTGCTCACCAAGCAACGTTTTAATTACTGTTTTAGCTTTTTAGGTGCCCTAATACCAGGAAGATGAATGTCCCGATTTCACATGCTGTTAACATTTCTGCAATTTTAAGAGGTTTCTCCAGTGTAAGTTTTAAAAAAGTTGTTCCTAATATCTCCCCATTTGAATCTGACTATTACCTCTGTGCCTAAATTCATTTATTTTCTCATGTAGGTCCTGTAGACTTTGATACGTTTTTGACTTTTGAACCAACCAATGAATGCATAAATGAGTGGAGCAACAAATCGATGTCTCTTTCTTTTTCACCCTCCCTCTCTTCCTCCCTCTTCCCATCCTCCCTCTCTCCCTCCCTTCCTCTCTAAAACCAATCAATCAATACAAATTAAACAAACAGCTAGCTCCCTTTAGACCATTACATGATCCTTCTCAGCAGTTAGGATTTGTAAGTGCCTAAATATGAAATTTTTGAGCATAGATTATGATTTTTTTATGAAACAAGTGATTCCCGTCCCTAAAACAAATACTGAGTATCAGCATATTCTAGGCCCTGTGCTAGGTATTAGGAAGGGAACCAGAGGCCTTGCTTTCATGGAGCTGTCTTTTGAAGGAGACGGATAAGTACACTGGCAGTTTTGATCCACTGTGATGAGTGCTGTGAAAGAGGCATGCTCAGGGCACCATGCGGGAATACAGTTAAGGTCTCTTACTCATCCAATCAAGTCCAAGAAGGCTTTCTGGAGGAATCTACACTCGATCAGGATCCCGAAAGGTAAGAGATTCGAATTGGCAAGATCAAGTGAAGAGAGAAAGAAGGCAGAGAAGGGCAGTTCAGTTACTATGTGAAGAAACCTGGAGTTTCTTCTTTGCAAAGAGCCTGGGACATACTGGAAACATAATCCTACCTAATAAAACAGTAATATGCAAATTGACCGCACCTTCGCTACACCCAAACCATGCCCACCAGCCCAAGCCACGCCCACCAGCCAATCAGGAGCGAGTATGCAAATTAACCCAACCAAGATGGCTACAGCCACAGAGAGCAAAGTTTCCCAGGCAACAGAGGAAGCCAAGCTATCCGCCTGCCCTTGCCAGGCCTAAGCCTCCACTCAAGCTACAAAGTTTCAATTATAGAAGGTAAACAAATTCAAACAGAATGGCGGCATCCACGGAGCTGGAGAGACCAGGCCAGGGTTGCCCGTGGCAATGGAGAAAGCAAAGCTTTCCGCATACCCTGGCCGGGCCCAGGCCTCCGCTTAAGGCTACAAAGTTTCAATTATAGAAGGTGAATTAACCCAAACAGAAATGGCTGCCAGCCGTGGAGCATGCAGGAGGCTTGGCTCCGCTCCAGGCTACAAAGTTTCAATTGTAGAAGGTAAATAAATTCCAGATAACCAGGGCCTCTGCTTGGGTCACCAGGGGGCATGGCCCGCCTGCAAACCACCACAGGCCCCTTGCTCAGGCCGCCCCATGCCCCAAGGGAACCCCCACCCTGATTCGGGACACCCTTCAGGGCAAACCAGCTGGCCCCCACTCCTGCACCAGGCCTCTATCCTATCTGATGAAAGAGTACTATGCAGATTGACCATCACTCCAACACACAATATGGCTACCCCCATGTGGTCAAAGATCCTGCCCCCATGTGGACACAAGATGGCCACCACAAAATGGCCAGCAGGGGAGGGCAGTTGGAAGACACCCGGCCTGCAAGGGAGGGCAGTTGGAGGCGATCAACCCTGCAGGGGAGGGCAGGTAGGGGTGACCGGGCCGGCAGAGGAGGGAAGTTGGGGGCAAACAGGCTCGCAGGGGAGCAGTTAGGCATCAATCAGGCTGGCAGCAGAGTGGTTAGGGGGTGATCAGGCTGGCAGGCAGAAGCAGTTAGGGGCAATCAGGAAGGCAGGCACGCAAGCAGTTGGGAGCCAGCAGTCCTGGATTGTGAGAGGGATAACCAACTGCCCGTTTAGGCCCGATCCCAGTGGGATCGGGCCTAAATGGGCAGTTGGACATCCCTCGAGGGGTCCCAGATTGGAGAGGGTACAGGTTGGGCTGAGGGACACCCCCGCTCCATGCATGGATTTCGTGCACCGGGCCTCTAGTACTTTTTATAAATCAGCAACTCTGTCTTAGAAATTTTCATTCCCAATTCGTAGGAAGTACTCAGCAATTTATCTTGGACAGTTGAAAAAGCTTTTTTTTTTTTTAAATTCTCACCTAAGGTCATGCTTCTGTTGATTTGAGAGAGAGGGAAACATTGATTGGTTGCCTTCCCTATTTGACCTGATCAAATTCTTGTCTTTCGTGTAAATGAATTTAAATGAGAAAATTCCAGAGGGTTGCATTGTGATGAAGCCAATTTTATTAAAGCAACGAAAGCAAGCGAGTTTATTGAAGAAGCGAGGCAAGTAAATCTATACAGCTGGCTTATGCAGGGCAGACGGGCTCTCGGCTAATCTGAAGAGCAGGTTGGGTGGGGGGGTGAGGCGTTACATGTCCTCCTGCCTGTAGATCTCAGAATTCCTCTGCTGAAACTTTCGGTACCGATGCATTCTCCAGGCCCCCTTTCGCTTTGTTGTGGCCTTCCCAGAATTCATGGGAAGCACCTGGCAGTTTTATCTTGCCAAGCCTTGAGGCTGCTGGCTTCTCTGTGTAGGGAATAAAACTGCCCTTTTTTCCTTTCCCCTCCCCACCCTGGTTTCCTGCACCCTCTCCTTAGGGAGGCTTTTAGCCATTTGCTCTGTGCCCTTGGCTGGGGAAGATAAGGGCTTGTTACTTACATGCCTGCTGCAAATTGCCCACACTGTTTGGCCTTGTTTTAGCTTTCCTGTCTCAGTTTCCCTATTCCACTTGCCCTGGAACTCTCCTAGCTTCTTTATTATCCTGTAACACAGGTATTTACTATGCTATACTTTTTATTGTTGTGTAAAAGTAGTTCATACTTTAAAAAGGTTTGCTATAGCACCCTATGCCATGTTGCACTGGTAGCAGTCTTAGACATCCTGTGTTTACTATGTCTCTTGACCGCACCATTTTCTCTTGTGCTTGATTTAGTCTCTTGTTTTGTATGTAACACGCGGTACAGGCTTATAGCCCGGCTCGGATAAGTGCACTGTATGATGTTCGTACAACAACGAAATCGCCTAGCGACGTTTCTAGGAACATATTCCTATTGTTAAGTGACACACACCCATTAAGAGGTACACCCCATCCCTTCATCTTTTGATCTTTTCACTCTAAATGACCTAGAACAGTGGTCGGCAAACCGCGGCTCGCGAGCCACGTGAGGCTCTTTGGCCCCTTGAGTGTGGCCCTTCCACAAAATACCACGGCCTGGGCGAGTCTATTTTGAAGAAGTGGTGTTAGAAGAAGTTTAAGTTTAAAAAAATTTGGCTCTCCAAAGAAATTTCAATCGTTGTACTGTTGATATTTGGCTCTGTTGACTAATGAGTTTGCCAACCACTGACCTAGAAGGATAATGTTCCAAACTTCATTAGTATTTCACCTCAGTCACTATTTTAACCAGAAGAGAGCGACTTGTCGCTTTAATAAGCATCAAAATTAATTGAACTCTAGTTCTCAGAAATGTTTTCTTCCTTTAGGAATGTGGCAGTGCTTTGAAGTTGAGGCTAAGTGGGAGAATATATATGTGTCTGGGTGTCCAGAGGGAGCAAAAAAGATGGAAATAATTTTCAAAAGATTTACAGAGGTTTGGCTGCCACCACCTGAATTTAGAGAAAACTGAGGAGGAGAGACTTAAAGAAGAAAGTCTGAGACAGGAGGAGTTGATATTTTCTCTTTAAATAAATTAGTGGTCGGAGTTGTAATAGACTGACCTGGCCTTTAGGTCTTGCTTGTGCTAGCAAAGACAAACTTTACTTAGAAAATATCAAGCTTCCAGTTGCACTTATTCCAAGTTGCAAAACAAAAATTAAGCTTAATAGTATTCTAAAAGTTTTTATAAAGGGGATGATATTGTATCTATACCCTATTTCTGTTTTACCATGGCATCTAAACCAGTTTCCCTCTAGAGCTATTAAATGCTAGTGGCCCGGTGCATGGATTCGTGCACATTGAAAGGTAATTAATTAGAAGAAAGATTTGTGCAGTAAACATTTATTTTTAAATTGCCAGTGCCCTTCATATGTACCAGCCGGTCAGTCACGTGCAATGGGCGCCAGCAAGAGCATGTGCGAACCCCTTAGCCTTTCTCTCAATGTTGCGTGTCATATGTATCGGACGGTCGGTCACTTAGCCTTTTATATACACTGAGTGGCCAGATTATTATGATCTCTAAACGCATAATAATCTGGCCACTCAGTGTGTGTGTGTGTGTGTGTGTGTGTGTGTGTGTGTGTGTGTGTGTATTAGAGGCCCGGTGCATGAATTCGTGCATGGGTGGGTCCGGCCAGCCTGGCCAGGTGGAGGGGACATGGGTGGTTGGCCGGCCTGCATGCTGGTCGAACTCCTGGTCAAGGGGACAATTTGCATATTAGCCTTTTATTATATAGGATATACACTGAGTGGCCAGATTATTATGCGTTCAGAGATCATAATAATCTGGCTACTCAGTGTATATAGATTGCCAAATTTTTACAAATATCCGTTTATGTTGTTAATACTTTTTTTCTTTATAGGCAGTTTCATTGATAATTTTTTTGTTTGCTTTTTATTTCTTTTGATTTATTTCTTATTGTGAAATCTTCAAATCCATCATTTAATTAATAAAAAAACCCTTCTGAATTACTGGATGTATTTTAGTGTTTTTATGCAATTATAATGATTACCATTAATTTATTTGCTGATTTGAAAATTCTCAAAATTCCTTTATGAATATGAACTTTCTAAATATTTTCATGACAGTAACTTTAGCCATTTGGGACTTGTTTAAATAGAACCCCTTAGCCTTTCTCTCAAGCAAATTGTTAATTCAGTCCTCTAAATTTTATGCTCTTACAGCCTTTCTTTCTTTTTAAAAAATATATATTTTATTGATTTTTTACAGAGGGGAAAGGAGAGGGATAGAGAGTTAGAAACATCGATGAGAGAGAAACATCGATCAGCTGCCTCCTGCACCTCCCCCCTCCCCCCGGACTGGGGATGTGCCTGCAACCAAGGTACATGCCCTTGACCAGAATTGAACCTGGGACCTTTTAGTCCGCAGGCTGATGCTCTATCCACTGAGCCAAACCGGCTAGGGCATCTTACAACCTTTCTTGATAGCCTGTTTCCATTCTTAATCCTCACAGTATTTCTGTAACTGATGTTTTGGATATTGTTACAGGTCATTTTCTATATTTCTAATCTGAGAGTTCTATATTATGTAGTCTAACTGTGTACACTAAACCTTAGATAAATACCTTTTTGTCATTTCTCCTATAGTATAAATTAATTTCACCCTTTGCATTAGGCCTTTTAACATATGTTTAGTGAATTTGTTTTTGTTTCTCTCTGAGTCTTTTAATGTTCTCAGTTTTATTTGGAAATTGGAGACCAGACTGCTTTAATAAGAATCTGAGAGCATAATAGAAGGCTTAGTTTTCACCTGTCAGAAACTTTACACTGCTGATTTCTACTTGACTTTTGTCATACCATTATTTATTTTTTATTTTTTCCTGACGCATTCTACTAAGCCAACATTTTCATTAACCTTTATTAGTATTTTGGGCCCTGGTGGGATAGTAACGTGAAATTAATCCATATTGGACTTAATTTTATTTTGATGTATTATTCCTTTAATATATCGAGGTCCCTCATGGATACATCTTTCTTTTAATGAATTAGCAACCATGCTCAACCTAGTGTTCCTAGGACCTTTTACAAAATTAATAACATATTCTCAATTCCTTCATCCAGGTCATTGGTAAAGGGATTAGGTAACAGTACGTAGAGTGACTTTCTTTAAGCTGGTTATGAGGCATTGCGTTTTAGATGTAATCCTACATTCTTTTGTGTATATTCATTCTATCTACCTACCTACCTACCTATCATCTCTCAGTTACTGGCGTTTGGGGATTTGGGGTTCCCCAAGACAGAAATCGAGAGGAAATCCCAGAGGAATTCCCAGACAGATTTTATTAAGCTTATGCTCGAGCATAAGGGAGGCAGCACGGAGGAAAGGAAGGGCCTCTGAACTGGCGTGGGGGCTGGCTCTGCTGGGCAGTTTTTATAAGCCGGGGACACAGCAGGTTCACACGTGGAATTTTCCACATGGCCGTGGGAGAAGCAGGCAGTTAAAAGAGAGAGAAAATTTTGCCTTTTTTTTTTTTTTTTTTTTTGAACAGGAAGTAGAGGGGCGATGACCTTCTTGTGGCTGACTTATCAGTGTTTCTTCTAGCCACCTGACTTTCTTGGGATCAGGATAGGGGCTGCTGGGTGGTGGCTGACTCCCGCTCTGTGGGGTTTTTATCCAGTGTCCTGGGGATCCCAGGCCCAGGTTCCTATGCTGTCCCCTATATGTATATATTTCAGCACCCTGTCACCTACACAACTCTTTGCTGTTTCCTGACTCAAGTTGCTGGGCCAGAAAAAGAATATTCAGCTGGGGAGGGAGTGACTTGAATGGCCTCTTTAGCATTAGACCTAGTCACCAGTAAGGGCAAGGTCTGGGCAGCGAGGTTGGTACAAGAAAAAAAACAAAAAACAAACAAAACAAACCCCAACAAGATCGGTTCTGTACCAGTATGTGTCTCAGAGAGATCAGATCCCACGTGGTAGGGCTGCCATAAAGCCTCCTGACTTACTTGGGCTTTCAGATCTTAATTTAGAATCTAGATCCTATCTATAAATTTGTTGACTAAACTGGTTTCATTTTAGAGAAAATGGTGAGATTTATTTGGGAAAGTTAGACATCATATGTTTTCCTTGTCTACATAATTAGTCATTCTTTCATGGAAGGAAATTAATAAGTTATCTTGACAGTTTTCTGAGACATAAAGGTTGCTCCTTGGTTTCACGTGTTTTTCTAGATAATTGAACGTTGGTATTTTGATAACTTGGACTAATATTTTCTCCTATAACTGCCATGGTATTTTTTTTTTAAATCTGCAACTTTTAAAATATGCTCACAAAATCACTCAGTCGTTTATGTGTTGTTAGGTGATTGTGATAGGATGCCATGGATTGGAAGGTCTCTATTGTTGGAAATAGAAGCATCAATGAAGCAAGTACAGAAAAAGCGTTTTTAAGATTAATCCAGGATATGTGTTTATACCTTTACTAGTCTGTATATAGGAGACAGCCTGAGGTCTAGTTCTCCATTCCCAACCTTATTTCTACCAGAGTGACTTATCACTTCCATGTTTAAAATACTTTATTGAGTCCTCTTTGCCCTCAGGATAAAGTTCAAAGTCCATTTTTCCAAGGACTTTCATGGTTTTGTCCTTGCTTGCTACCCAGCTTTTTCTCTCAACACTTTATGTCTTTTATTCTATCCCCTCACCGTGCCATTCCCTCTTGCCTCCGGGCCTTTTTGCTATAAATACTCTCCTACCCTTTTGCTTTGCCCCTTGCTCTTTCTCATTCTAGAATCTTCCTCTTTCCGTGTAGGAGTCACTTCTTCCAGGAAGTCTTCTCCTGTCTCCCAAGTCAAGGCTAGGTGCCCCTGTCGTATTTACGTCTGTGAGTTCAGGGACCAACTTGTTTTGTTCCGACTTCACTCCTATTGCTTGCAATTTAGGGAGTAAATTACTGTAAAGTTGGTACTTTGCAGACTTTTCCACTGAAAGAAAAGAGAATTTTTAAAGTCAACTTAAAATAAAAAGACATTTCCTTCTTAGTTAAACTGTGTAATACTTTCCTAAATCTCCAACTGAAGTAGACACCACTGAGAGGGGTGTCATGGGACACCACCGGATCTTACCCAGCCACTGCTTCTGTTCAGCCCTGGGAGTAGTGCTGGTTTTGTTACATTTGCTTTGGTTAACCTTATCTTATAAAGCAATTTAAATTGAAATTAGTCCCTTACTTTAATGGTTTAAAATTTGTATTTACAACCTCTGAAAGACCCAACCTCCAGCCGCTTCCTAGTTGATTCTGCTCCAGCACTGCCGCGCTTGCTCACTGATTGCTCAGAAACTCTGTCTGCAGCTGAAATTGGAGTGGGTTACAGCTGTTTTAAAAATATTTTTGCTTTCATGATATCCGTGGATGTGTGTGTGTGTGTGTTTGTGTGTGTGTGTGTGTGTGTGTGTGTATCAATCATCAAAAAAGATAGAAAGGCATCACTTTGCAAATAGAGCTGCACATTCTTTATTCAGACTGCGTTGAGAATTCAAGCAAATAGTTCTTTACATTCAAATTCCTGTATGAAAGTAGGAGCATAAACGATGTGGAGCTCTTACCACCACTCTCACGTGCTGGGCCTGTTTAGTGGAAATAAGAACACAAAAGGTTTTTAGGTAGATGGACTTTTGATTGCATACAAATGTAGTCAGACACAGTACATCCATATGCCTTGAACTGTACAGTGTTTTTAGTAACGACGGTGTCTTCTCAAAATGGACCAAGTTTAGGGCAAAAAGAAAAAAAAAAGAGAAAGACTTTTTAAGGTGAGCAAAGAATATTTTAATCACTTCAGGAAGAGAAATAGTGACATTAGCAAGATGATGGACTAGGAGGTCACCACACTTTCCATCCACACAAACGACTAAACAGCTACAGATGAAAATAGTTCCAGGACAGCTGTGCACTACAGTGAGGAAGCTGCTGCAATCCAGTGGGACAAAACAACTGAGTACAGCTCCATAGAGAAGCATAGGACGCATTTTACTGGCATCACCTTGACCTCTAGTCCTCCAGAGCTTGACACCCAGAGGGATTCCCTTGGCCATGACCTCCCCTTAGAAGGGAACAGAATAGCTCTGGCTTGTGTGTCTCTGTGGTTAGAGCATCTGCCCCAAGGGTCGTGAGTTTGATTCCCAGTCAAGGGCATGTGCCTGGGTTGCATGTTCCATCACTGGCCCCAGTCCGGGTGCAGGTGGGAGGCAACCGATTGATGTGTCTCTCTCACATCAATATTTCTCCCTCCTACCTCCTCCTTTTCCTCTCTCCTACCTCCCCTCCCTCCCTCCCTTTTACTTTTTCTGAAAAAGCAATGGAAAAATTATCCTCATTCATGATTACAATTCTCAAAAGATATTGAAGGAACTTAACCTCACTGCAATAAAGGCCGTCTGTATATGTCCACAGTTAACATCATAATCAACGGGGAAAACTGAAAGCTTTTCTTTTAAGATTCGGTATAAGGTACAGCAAAGGATTCCCCTTTGCAGCATAGAAGCTCTAGCCAGAGCCATTAGACAAGAAAAAGATATAAAAGGCATTCAAATTAGAAAGGAAGAAGTATCTCTTTTTATAAATGACAAAGACATCCCCTGTTTATGGATTAGAAGAATTAATATTGGTAAAATGCCCATACTACCCAAAGTGACCAATAAATTCAGTAGAATCCCTATCAAAAGCCCTATGGCATTTTTTACAGAAGTAGAAAAAACAATCCTAAAATTTGCATGAAACCACAAAAGACCTCAAATAGCCAAAGAAATTTTGAGCTAGAAGAACAAAGCTGGAAGCATCATACTAACTGATTTCAAACTATATTACAAAGCTACAGTACTGATAGAAAACATCATGATACTGGCATTTAAAAAAGAGATATATACCAGTGGAAAAAATAGCCCAAACTAAGTCCATGTATCTACAGTCAACTGTTCAACAAGGGTGCCAAGAACATATGAGGAAGAGGATAGTCTTTTCAGTAATGGTGTTGGGAAAACTGGATATCTACATGCAGAAAAATGAACTGGGCCTTTATTTTACAACCATATAACAAGTCAACTCAAAATGGATTAAAGACTTAAATGTAAGACAAGAAACTGTAAAACTACTAGAAGAAAACATAGGGAAGGAAGAAGCTTGACATTGGTCTGGGGAGGATTTTTTTTTTTTTATATGACATCAAAAGCAAGATAAAGCAAAAATAAACAAGTGGGATTGCATTAAACTAAAAAGCTTCTGCACAGCAAAGGAAACAATCAACAGAGTGCAGAGGCAACCTATGTCAGGGGAGGAAGTATTTGCAGACCATATATCTGCTAAGCGGTTAATATCTAAAATATTACAACTGAGTAACAAAACTTTTAACATTGATTTAGGATTTTTTTATTATTACGATATTGAATGAAGTTTTAATTTATTACATGGCGCTTAAAAGAAATATTCTATGTGGTTTGACATTTCAAACAAGTTGGGTAGAATTTATTTTGTCAACGTTGTCAGGTCACTTTCCCCAGAGGCCAGTTTTATTTCTCACATCCTAGGTCTCACTGCCATCTGTGCCTTCCCCTCTGTTGTCCCTGTAAGTTACTCAGCAAGGAATTATATCACTTCTGAATAATTGCTTTTTTCCCCCACTGACTTTTTAAACATAAAATCAAGTTAATAGTTATATATTATTATATACCTTTCTTTGATTATATGCCATTTTCCAGCTTTGCATAATTTCTATCATAATATATAAAAATTTCAAGAGAGATTTTATGTATGCAAGTAGCTGAGATGTTACAAAAGGAAGTTTAAACACATTAAATTGATCTTTTGTCTTTCTACATTGTTTTGTAAAAATACTGATAAATTCTCTGTTTTCTGTTCAAACCTGAGCAAAGCATATTGTGGAATTTTTCTGATTAGAAAAAAATATTTAGGGCTTATTAAATGGAAAGTGTTTTGTTTTCTTTTAAATGAAAGTTGACTTCATACATAGTTCACGTTTTGTTCAAGAGATAGAGTTGCATCTATTAAATTAATTATTAAAGCCTCCATGACATGTAGTTGGAGGACTAGTGTTTCATGCCCAGCAGGACAAAGCAGCAATACAGACCTTATAATGCAAATTGTAAGTTCTTTCTTTTTATCCTTCTTTTTAAAAGAACTATAAGAAGCATAGGTACTTTTTATTTAAATTTGCATTTAAAATATAATGGACAGAATAGTTTGGTAAAATTTGTTTTACAATGTATGATTTGTTTGGATAAAAATGTTTTATTGGGAGAAGAGTATTGTACAAATACATTAATATTGAAAATATGTTGGCTTAATAAGTATTTCCCTTATACTTATTTTTATGTATATCCTAGTATTTTTTTTTTTTAAGAAACTTTCCTAGAAAATGTTCTTTCGTGATAAAATGCCAACTAGAATTTAGGTGAATTCTGCCAGACTTTCAAGTCAAAGTGGATTTGCTCTTGCTTTTATTTTTTAAGACTTTTATTTTGTCATTTTCTTTCTTTCTTTGTCATGGCCAAGTGAATTTTATTGTTTTTATTGAAGCTTGAATTTTTGACAAAAATTATATTTTTATAAATTTATCTTTTGTATACATATGTGTATACTTGTGTGTGTATATATATATTTGTAAATATGTAGTAAAGATAACAACTAAAGCCAGTAAGTATACAGAACATAAATAATCATTAATCTTTGGTAAGCTAAACTTTTTGTTATTTTCTGGTGACATTATTCTATCTTATACTTTTTTCACTTTGCAGTATTGTCTTCATATACAGGGTCATATAGCTCACAGAAACCTTATCTATATTTTTGTTGAGCATTACTAATAAACATCTGCTTGCTATTCTATAGAATACTTTTAGTTTTTAAACTTTTATCAACTTTTCAAACATGCTATATTACATATTAATGTGACATTGATTTAGTTTCTAAGCATAGTGCTAAAATTAATTTTAGAAATTTTGAAAAGTATCTTGAATATAAAAATTATGATTCCAGTTTTATAACTTACATAGCTATTTTGAGAAAGTCGAAATCATTTGCTATCTTTTAACATATATAAAAGGTAAACCACAAAATATGTTTCCATAATATATGTAGTAAGCCACATTGCTTGGATCACATAGCTTTCCCTTTTTATATTGCAGGTTGGCAGATAAGGAAGCCGTGTTGCTTGGTGTTTGGGACCATGGGCTCTGAAGGCAGAATGACTGGGGTCAAATCCAGGTTCTACCATTTCCTAGATTCGTGACCTTAGACGAGCTAACTACTCTCTGGGCCTCAGTTTGCTAATCTAAAGTCTAAGATAATGTATGGCAATTAACTATCATAAAATAGCTTTCAGCATTAAAGTTTAAACTGGAAGAGAGTATAACAGTGCCTGGCAAATAGGAAGCAATAGGGATTAATATCTAACGTTCGGGGTTCAGAAGTCAGTGTGCCTGCATTCAAATCAAGATTCCGTCGCTAAATAATAATTTTAAGAACTCAAAAATTATATATTTTTTTGAGCTTCAATGCCCATATCTATACACTTGGGTTGTATTGAGGTTGTGGCTGTGTGCTGTTAGAGATTTTTGAAGATCCTCCTTAAGAGGTATTATGTATGCATTTTAAAATATAATTTACTTGTTTGCAGTGGATGATCTAGAATGTTTTGAAAAAAAGTAGGTTTATGTGTAGGTAGATTAACCAGAATCTTAGAAATATTTATGCTTCATAAGCAGATTCATAATAGAAATAAAATTTTGGCGGTAAATTTCCCTCTTATTCTGGATGAAAATATATTTTATATTAGTGAGACCTGAGTTAGTATAATTTCAGTTTTTTGATGGGGTTATAGCATTTATGTCTTTAGTTTAACGTTAGTGTATTTCTATTGCAGTTTTATGCACAAGTGGCATTTATCCAATGTTTTCACACTTAGAACTGTAACTGGCCAACTTGTGGCATCATGTCATTTGAAATAAATATTATTCTAATCCTGAGATAAGGGTGAAAATAGAAGCTTGAAGCTTTTTAATACTTTCTGTTAGAAACTATGTTATTTATTATCTACAGCCATGTTATCATTTAAAAATTTTAAGTGTGTAAGATTTTTTCAGTGAAGGTAGAAAATGGACATTTGGTCAGACAATGGATAAAATGGGAGCTCTGTGAGTAGTATCTTTATATTAGACACTAGAGGCCCGGTGCATGAAAATTCATGCACAGGAGGGGGTTGTCTCTCAGCCCAGCCTGCCCCCTATCACAGTCTAGGAGCCCTCAGGGGCAGGAGGCAACCCGGCGATCAGGGGAAGGTGACACCCCATCACACCTCTGCTGCTGCCAGTGCTGGCAGTGCAAGCCTCTGTCAGCCCTGGTTACCTGAGCCTCAGGCGGCCCTGGGTGGCTGGATAGCCACCATCCGAGGCTTGCCTGCACCTGGGGCCAGCCCTTGGTGGCTGGGGGCTAAGGAGACTGGGGGACTCCAGAGGTAGACGCACAGAGTGGCTGGGCCCGCCTGAAGGTGGGGCTAAGGGGACTGAGAGCCACCATCTTGTGGCTATAGGTGCTGCCATCTTTGAGGGCGGGACAGTCAATTAGCATATTCCCTCCTTATTGGCTGTGGGCATTGCCATTTTTGAGGGCGGGACAGTCAATTAGCATATTCCCTCCTTATTGGCTGTGGGCACCGCCATCTTTGAGTGCAGGACAGTCAATTAGCATATTCCCTCCTTATTGGCTGTGGGCACCGCCATCTTTGAGTGCAGGGCAGTCAATTAGCATATTCCCTCTTTATTAGATAGGATCTTTCTTCTTTTCCTCGTGGGGAACGATTTTTTTGTTAATTTGTCCCATGTCACAGTATATATTTACCTAAAAATGTGTAAAGTAAGAGACTTACCATTAATAAAGCCTGTTGCCTGTCGTGTGTCACTTGGGCTGTGTTGAGTCAGTGGAGTCTTTTGCATGGACCAGGGGGAGCAAAGGGAACACTCCCAGATGGTTTGTACCTGGCCTGCGCCTCGCCAGAGCACTAGGCTCTTTCCCTCTTTCCCAGGCATCCACACGGAAGCATCCTGCTGGCCTTTCCCATGTAACGTGTCAAGCACTGACTTCTTTGTCTACGTCTCCCTTTAGCCCCATTCCCTAAACCACATGCCTTCCTTACATTTTTTTATTTGGTTAATAGTGTTACCATTCACTTAAGCTGGAAACGTTAGAATTATCCTAACCTCCCCTTCACCCACACTCTCTACGTTGGGTTATTACCCGTTTCCTGGAACAAAGACTGAAATTCACTTCTCTGTGTCACTGCTACCACTTGATGTAAGGACTCACATTTTATCTCTCTCTCTCTTCTAATTTTTTTTGGGGGGGAGGGGGGAAGCAAAAAAAACAAAACAAAACAAAAAAACGAACCCAAAACCTCATATTTTGCTACCATTCACTTTCTACTGCATTTCAGTTTTCTAATTGTTTTAAGCAGAACAGTTCAACAAGTATCAAAGATTTAGGATGACATTGAAGGTTCTTGGACGTTTCAGACCTTGCTTTCATCCGCAGTCACAGCTCGGCTGGTATATTTTTCTCTCTCCTGAACAAACATTCATTCACTTGCAGTTGTTTATTTAATGTCAGCTACATGGCATTGTGCTAGGTGCTTTGAGAAGACAGAGGTAACCAAGAGAGCCGTGAGGGTGCCCCATTAGTGCGTAGAGAATGCTCGCACATTGTCTCTGACCATGCTCTTTCATCTGCTCTTTTAGTGTTTAATAGCATTCTATTAATTTTTCATGCCCTGCTCAAGTGTCATTTCCTTTCTGAAGTGTTCGTAACTACCTCAAGTAGTATTTCTTCTTTGTGCTCCAGTAATACTTGATATTCATACCTCTAGTACTTACCCTGTTATACTTGTTTATAGTTGATCTTTCCCCCTAGGTTAAATTTAAATATGGGAAGGAGGGAGATGAAAGAGGAACACAGAAATAAGGATTGAGGCAAGAAGGGAAGGAGAGAAGGAAAACAGGACAAGCAGGATGAGAAATAGTTGAAAACAGACTCTGAAGCCAGACAGGGTTTGAATCCTGGCTCTTCGACTTTACTGGCTGGGCACATTGTGTATATCTTTGTATCACAATTTATAGTGGGAATCATAATAGCATAATTGTGAAGATTAAAAGAGTTCATATATGTACTAGTAAAGTGTTTAAAACAGTGCATGCTGTGTGTGTTTATTGCTGTTTTTGTTAGCAATAGCTTAAGTGACATGAGCTATGTTTTCTCTCTCATTTCATTTTCTAAGAAATGGGAGATTTTCAGGCCACATATTATCACTTAAGGCATCAAATTTCTGAGTGAGTTTTGGGCCTGGGGTAGAGCGGAGCTCCTATACATATTTGCTATTTACAGTGTAATAGTGACTATAAGGATATTGCGCATTTGCTTCTTCGTAAACTCTAGTAAGCATTTTGCCCTTTCATACCAGATTCTGTCTTGCTTCTGAACTTCCTAGCTTTTAGAAATCCTGATGATGATTCTTCTGTTTTCATTGTTATCGCACCCTTTTGGCTTGGTGCATACCACTGCTTTTGTCATTTACCTGAGGTCTTTGTATTAAAATATTATTTTCTTTCCTGACTATTCTTCAGCCCGAAAGCGAGGGGGGCAGGACATAGCTGTCTTCTTAGTTCTAGTAGCAAGAGCTGTTCCTCAGCATCAGCCTGATACTCACATAGCACCTCCCGTTCCTATCCCCTCCTGCACTCACTCTCAGTGCCCTCCCTGACAGTACCACTCTCTGCTCCCACCCTCTGTCACAAGACAGTTGGCCCCGCTGTGAACAGGTGCAGTGTCCTATCCGTTCTACACCTGGGATGTCTGGCTTTCACAGGAGATTAGAGCACTCCTCATTGGCTGGTTGGTGACTTCATTTTAAACAAGTGAGTTGGATGCTAATTGTCAATTGGCTCTTCTGACTAAGAAAAGAATCTTGGAGGAGATGACATTTTAGTTGCTCCTTGAGCAGCGGAGGAAGAAAGCAGGTTGTAGGTTGTAGAGGGTATTTGAGGCTTAGGATTTATTCTCAGTTGATACTTGAGTATTCTCTTTAAGGCCCTGGGGATACAAAAATTGAGTTCCTGTTACCTCCAAATGATTGGCATAGTGACAAATAATGCAGATGTTGAAAGGAAAGAGGGGTTCCTGAGGATTGGCGAAGTTGGAGAAGATTTTGTCTGTTATCATTCTACAAGATCTCCATGGATGATTTCATGTGTTCCTTTGAGATCAGATCTTCTTGAGAATCTGGGGGTTCATCACAACAAAGTTTTACTGCGTTTCTAGAATATATGATGATCTCCTGTCTCTGCACCTTTGTACATGCTGTTTCTTTTGCCTGGAATAGTGTTAACTCAGCTAATTCTTACTAATTCTTAAAATATAATCATAGAGGTCGTAACTTTCAGAAAAGCTTACTTGATTTTTCAGCACTGGATCAAGTGTTTCTGTGGGTCTCATATCCTTACCTCTCTCTCCCCTCCCCCACATCATAGCCTTTATTATGCCATGTTGTAACTGCTTTCATCAGACTGTTCATGGAAGACAGAAACTGTGTATATGATCATGCTTGTTGTATGGCTGCTGCTCCAAAAATATTGGTTGGTTGAATGGATGAGTGGGATATGGTGGAGGGGGGATATGGTAGAGAGGAGACTCGCTCATTACAGCAATGGGAAGAGATAGAGCAAAAACAAAGTGTATAGTAATTTATGCACCTGATTCTGAGACAATGAGTGGGACCATTTGATTGGAGTGAAATATTGAAGAGAGAGGCTGGAGCTTTGAATGTCAGGTTAAGTCCAGAGTTTATTTAATAAAAAAGGGCCATTGAAGCTTTTAGAGATATGAGTAATGATATACATTCTCACAAATTTGATTAAATAATACGCTCTTGCATGGGAAATACTTTTTGTAATTCTTGCGTTAAAATTTTTGTAATACTCTTCAATGAACTAAATGTAAAACTGCCAAGTTTGAAGACTTTGTCTTTTAAGATTGTCCTAACATAATTTATAGGGAAACTTTTAGAAGAGTTGAACAAATTTCCTTGAGTGAATTGAATAACTTGTTAAACTGTGCAGTTTGTCTTATAAACTAAACTCTTGTGAACTATGACAATCTTAAAATATAATTTAAAAAAGACAGTAATCTAACATTTCTGTGGGGGTTTCCTTATTTGTAGTTAAAAGCGGAGTGAATGCTTACAGCTGTGACTTTTCTCTCTCTAGTATCTCCAGAGGCAGTTGGATTTTTGTCAGCGGTTGGGGTGTTTATTATCTTGATGCTGCTCCTCTTTCTCTATATTAATAAGAAGTTCTGTTTTGAAAATGTTGGCGCATTTCCAGATCTTGGTTCAGGATACAGTACAAGGAAGAATTCACAAGATAAAATTTGTAAGTATCATCACTGCTTCTCGTTTGTTCTTTGCATCTGTGCTATCCTATTATTTTTTAAAATACATACTAAAAAGATTGGTTTTGACATACTATAAATGAACATTTGAACCACTATTCTGTGAGAATAAAAGATCTACTAAGTAAATTAGGTTCAGTAATCTTTCTGTTGTCCACAAATTGCTAATCTATTGCATAAAGATGAATTGCTACTACTATACAATAACTTATTTTTAAGATAAAGTGTTGACTTTTGAGACTATAAAATTAATAGATGTGGTTTAAGAAGAAGGGAGAATTTTTTGTTGCTTTGTCTAGCTTAAATCTCTTATCCAAATAACTCTTGAATTAGCTTTCCCCCCATGTCCCTAGAAAGCTTTTGGAAGTATTCACTCTTTTCTTTACCTGCTGTTGGGTTCTCAGCTGATAGATAATTGGATTGTTTGGAGAAGGTTTTCTTTAGTAACTTGGTGTATAAAGTCTGGTTAGAAAAATTAGTGTTCCTTTCCCTTCCTTGGCATGTATAGGCATTGTATCACTTACTGTTACTCAATATTAGGAAAGACGAGGGAGGGATGTAATACTGTTCTTTCTCTTAAGGAAAGATTTTCCTTGGAGTTATTTTTTAAAGTTATTGAGTTCCTTATTTGCTGTTTCCGAAGACTGGGTTGTATAAATGACAGCAGGAGCAAGTTGACCATTATCATGGCAGGGCGCTAGTGTGGAAGAATTGTGAGGCACCACACAGAGAAACTTTGCTTTCCTGGTCAACGTGCATGTATTGGAGAGATGTTTTTCTCTTCTGGTAACTTAAAAAGTGATCGCCTCATTGTAAAAATCTATTTGCTATTGAATTACATCTGTCACCTGCATTAGGAAGCTATAGTACTTTATGCGGTTTTGATTTGTTTCTGGTTATTCAACCCTGCATTTTGATCATTTGTGTAAAATGAACTGGCTAAAGCTATCTCTAGGCGGCCTCCAGTAATTCTCTGGATCAGCATTTGCGATGTTTCTTGGTCCAATGACCTCTTACATTCTTAAAAATTATTGAGGTCCCCAAAGAACTTTTGTTTATATGAGTTGTATCTACTGATATGCATCATATTAGAAGTTAAAGCTGAGGAGAGTTTAAAATATATTTCTCAATTTGCTTATTAAAACAACAATAAGCCTATGACATGTTAATATAAATAACATTTTAATTAAAAAGTATATTTATTAAAACCAATTTGGTGAGAAGAGTGACATTGTTTTGCATTTTTGGAACATCTCTGATGACTGGCATAGAAGAAAGGGACAGCTGGGTTCTCACATCTGCTTCTGCATTCAGTCTGTCATGTAGTCGCTGAAGACTCCAGTGTTCTTTTGTGAGCAAATAAAAATGAGAGGATAAATATCTCCTTACTATTATTATAAAAATAGTTTTGACCTTGAGAATCCATTGGAAAGTTCTCAGGGATCTTAATTTTTCTGAGCCTGGTTTTTCTTTCACTTATTAAATAGGAATAACAGTGTTTATCTCCTAGAGTTATTATAAGATTAAATAAGGTAAAATTTATAAATCACAATGCTTTGCATGTCATAGCTACTGAGAAAATGTTTACCCTCTGCTCCCCCCCACCTTTCAAACCTCTGTGCACAATTGCTTACATATTTTCCCCTTACTGTTTTTCTTGATTTGAAGTGATATTGGTAGTTTGTTTATAAGATAGGGTAGTTCCCCTGCATAGACTATGAATAAATTAACAAAAAGTAAATAGTAAAAATCCTTTTTATACTTCTTCTTACAGGTATAGAATTAAAAAACCAATAGTATTTGAGGGGAAAATAATTGTCTTGCTGCTGTTATGATAGCTTTGGAGTGGGAAAAAATATTATACTTAAAGCAAGTGGTTTGATTTTTCTTTTTCTGGAAGAGTCTTTGCTTCGACATGCTTCTTCAAATGCATAATGCATTTACAGAAAGATTTAAAAAGCCACCCTGCGAAATACTAATATCGAGCTCAGAAATAGCAACATTTAAGCAAATGTTAAATTCAAATTCCAAGTGGTTGATATTTTGAGAAGAGAAAATTTCATTATTGTACCTTGTAGGGACAAGGAAATAGAAAATGGCATTTTTCAGAAAATTGCAGCGGAGTCTGCCCTCCGTGTCCTCCCTGGTGGACACGATCAGTAACGCCGTGGAAGACCTGACCACCGCTGTCGGGGAGGTCAGCTATGCTTTAAGTGACGCGGTTTCTGAACAGGTGACAAGTATGATGAATGGCTTTCAAACAGAAGAGGAAAGGTCTTCAGCAGCGGAAGCTGTGGATACTTCTAAACAAGAAGACGCCGTGTCACCAGGAGTCTCCAAAAACACCGATGGTCAGGAAGCACCATCCGACTTGGAGCACACAGCAAATCAAAGGAATCGTTATACTACTTCAGGTTCACAAAGGCAAGATCAAGGAACAAATGAAGAAAGACCGTTTAAACAGATTAATGATAGGCAACAGATGCTATCAAAATGTCAAGAAACCAATACTGCTGGTAATTCTGTGGAAGGCCATGTGAGTGATGGTGGGATATCAGTTGTTGAGCAGAATGCAAGGGCTGGATCTATTTGCCAAGAACTCGGACCTACAGACAGGTATAAAAACATTGGATTAGGAATTTCTAGTAATGGTAAGAATGATTTAAAGGAGGTAAGGTGTCAAGAAACGAGAGAAAAACATTTAAAGAAAGCCGAAAACCATATTAAAAGGAAAGGGTCGAAAGGAAATGAGTGTTCAGGAAATGAGAACTCTCCAAAAGATATCTTGGCGAGCAATAGACGTGTGATAAGGAAATCCATTATGAAAGAAGACAAACATCTAGCACCATCAACTAGCTCTAAAGATAAATTACATGGAAAAATCAAAGAACATATAAATGCAACAAAAGGCTACAAAGTGAAAGGAGACATAAAAACAAAGAAAAGTGAAGCCATTTCTGCCAAGAAAGGAAAAGCAAAGAGTAAAGATGAAAAATATTCTAAGATAATACCAGGAAAAGGTGAGGTCTCCTACTGTGGATTTGAGTGATAAAATTTCTCTTGATTTTTGAAATTAGGAAAATATCATCCAAATTTCTGAACTTTCCTATACATGCCTATATATCTGTTTTGAGACTTTCTTTATTCTTCTTACTGGGAGACATATTTAAAGTCATTTTTTTTCTCACAATCATTTCAAAGAGCAATACACACACTTAAGTTTTGCCTCTGGTCCCTGCATTATTTGGCCAATTTTCAACAACCTTAATTTTTTAAATGTCTGGTTTGTTGTTTTTTTACAACCAGAAACTCCATGGCTTTCTTAAGTAGTGTGAATCCTTTAGTTGGAGTTTATTTTTAGTTGCATTTAAATTTTTATTTTTGTAACTAACGCCGAAGTCCTTTGTACAGTGTTGCTCTTCAAGTCCATCCTAGTTGGTACCTATATCAGTTGTTTTATATTTTCCTTTGGGAACAATAGATTTTATTTTTTGAGTAACATGCTTCAGGATATGTGTCTGTTCATTAGCCATACATGTTCATACAGTGAGTATACTCAACAATCTATTATTATTCATGAATTCTCTACAGAATTAAGATTCCAATTAAACATTTATAGTTTTCCACCACAATATGTATAACAATTTTCAAAACAACCAATAGTTATTTGGTTTTGGTTGCAGAATTGCTTCAGAATCCTAGTAATTATTTCTGTTAATACCATAATCATTTCCATTTATTGCTGGTCTGATCCCAAGGCCAAAAGTACACTGGCTTTTATTGATAAAATATGTACCTAGAACTTTTCAATAAATTTAGATTCTCATAAAATAACAAAATATGAGTAATAGCAGAAATGAGGAAGACTTTTTCAGTTCTGCATGGCTTTATATGGAATAAGGATCTGCTATTTATCAATTATATGAATGTTTTTTTAAATGATATAATAGAGACTGACCCAGGATGAATGAGCTAACTAAAAAAGGAACACCAGTTTTTGGAAATACTGTTAGCCTTCCACATCTATGGATTCCATAATTGTGGATTTAGCCAACCAAAGATTGAATATATATATTCAATATAATATATATATATATATATATATATATATATGACACACACACACACACACACACACACACACATATATTAAATGTTACTTTGTCGCTGAGATGTACTGTATAGTTAGGCCTGTGATGGTTGTATCTGTACTGAACATGTACACACATTTTTTTTCTTATTATTAATCCCTAAACAATACAGTATATCAAGTATTTATATAGCATTTATATTGTATTGGGTATTATAAGTAATC
Source organism: Eptesicus fuscus (assembly GCF_027574615.1). Classification (NCBI taxonomy): domain Eukaryota; kingdom Metazoa; phylum Chordata; class Mammalia; order Chiroptera; family Vespertilionidae; genus Eptesicus; species Eptesicus fuscus. The sequence continues at coordinate 31,469,341 of NC_072494.1, read as the reverse complement.
TAGAGATGGTTTATTTATTTTTGAGCATATTATCCCTTTATTTTTAATTTTTTTCTTTATTGATTAAGGTATGATTTAAAGTATGTGGCAGGATGTACATAAGGGACTTGAGCATCCTTGGATTTTGGTATCTGCAGAAAGTACTAGAACCAATCCTCTGTGAATGCCAAAGGTCAACTCTATGTCCATTTTGGAATCTACTCTTCTAGTAGCCTTTTGAATGTTAGGCTCGGAGGTTTTTGGTAACCTATTACATGAAGTAGCAGAAATAAAGAAAGACATAAATATTAAGTAGAATAGTTTACATATTATTTTGTTCATAAAATATGAGTAGGGTGCACTCTGGAAATAAATACTTGACAAGTAACAGTAAAGAGTTTTAAATTTTGTCTTGATTTGTTTTCATTAAGAAGCATTCTGGTACCTAAAGAAACCAAATACCTTTCAAATATTCCAGAATATAATCAGCACTAAAACAGGTTATATTCTAAAAATCCTTTTAAAACTTATTTGACTCATAGATTATCTCTTTCTGTAGCCAAACTGTGATATTACTAGTTCCCGTGTACTTGGTTCTGACATAAAGCTTATCAGGTACAAAAAGAGAGGGAGAGTTTCCTCCTCTATTTTTGAATGCAGGGCTACTTTAGGCAATATTTTAAAATATATGAAGTGTGACTGTGGAATTTCTAGTTATTGTCCTCAGTGCCTTAAGATCACCCCCATAGTATCCCCAAAAGTCTAAAGCTCTGAACTGGAAGTCACAATGCCTAGGTTCTGGACCAGATCTGCCATTATCTTGTCACTGCCCAGTAGAACTTCCTGCAAGGATGGGACAAGTTTTGCTTATCCATATTACTTGGTATAAGAACCACTGTCTCACATGCCTACTGAACAATTGAAATGTAGTTAGCACTGTCGAACTGGATTTTAAATTTTATTTTTAATTGTTTAAATAGCTGCACGTGGCTAGTGACAAGTTGGGCAACGCAGAAATGTTGGTCATAGTTTTAACCCTATTGTGATTTGGTTTTATTGGATTAAAAGGTGGGACTTAAACCAGGTGACACCTAAGCTCTAACTCTAAACATTCAATTCCTGTCCCATATTGTAAAATTACTTATCCTGCGACTCCCCACTGGATTTCAAACCTTGATTTCTTTAGTACAGATCATCTCAACTGAATAAAAAGAAAAAAATATCTAGACCTTACAAATTCTACCTTCTGTGGTCACTTCATCTTTCTAGAGTTGATTTATAATTCTAAGGAGGTTGCATCTTAGTTTAAATGCATCTTAGCATGCTTCAGTTTTAAAAGTTTCACCTTTTTAAAAGGTAATCACTAGTGCTTTTAAAAATAATAAAGAATTTATGTCACCTAAAAATTTTTATATTAAATATAGGTATATGTAAGAAAAACTTTTCCTAGTAATTTCACCATTTGCAGATAATAAGTGTTAAGTTTTTGTATATCTTTCCACACATTTTTGTATGTATATATAAATATATACTGCATGTATGTGTGTAACTACTGCATGTAGGCGAGTGTTTGTGTGTGTGTGTGTGTGTGTGTGTGTGTGTATTTAAAATGAGACTTATGAATATACCTTCTGTTTTATGACCTTAGTTACTTTTTTCCCTGTGAGTTCTTGTAAGTTGACTTCATTTTCATTCACTGCGTAGTATATCATTGCATCGATATATCATAATTTGCTTAACCAAGGCCCAGTGACGGATGTTTAGGTTTTACTTTATGTTTTGTTTTCTTTCGCTATTGAACACAATGCACTGAATTATCTCAAATATATATGTTTGCTCACCTATTACTTTGTTAGGCTGAATTCTTAGAAATGGAATTGATAAAGTCTTAGAAATGGATCAAATACTGTACAGATTTAAAAGCTTAATATGCATTACCAAATTGCTCTCTAGAAAAGTTTTACCAACTATAATTTCACTCATAATACAGTGTGGGCAAAAGTAGGCTTACAGTTGTAATACAAATAATACAATAGTAATAAGTAATACTCTGCCCTTGTGGCTCACTTGGTTGGGGTGTTGTCCCATACACCAAAAGGTTGCGGGTTTGAACCCCATCAGGGAGTGTACAGGAGGCAACTGATCGATGCATATCTCTCTCCCTCTCTCCCCCTCTGCCACTCTGCCCCTCTCCCTTCTCCCCTCTCCCCCTATCTCCCTTACCTCTCCCTCTCTTTCCCTCCCACTCTCTAAAATCAATAAAAAAACATATTCTCAGGTGAGAACTAAAAATAAATAAACTCTGTTTCTTTAGATGTCTGTTTCACGTATACACAACTATAAACCTACTTTTGCCCACTCCTGTATATGTCTGCCCATTTGTCTGTTTCAATCCTAGTATAAGAATTATCAATTTTGAAAATTTCAGCTAAGATCATAATATCTTTTGTAACATGAATTATTTGAATCATGTCCGTATGTTTTGGCAATACCTATAACATCCTTTGTATACTACTGAGCCTTTAGAAAAATTGTGTAAAATGACGGGCCTTATTATTTTCTTTATGTGTAACATTGTAGGAAAATCCCTGTGACTAACATTATTCATGTAATTGGAGTATACAAATGAATCTTTTTCTATTAAAACATAAAATCTAGCCCTAGCCAGTTTGGCTCAGTGGATAGAGCGTCGGCCTGCGGACTGAAAGGTCTTGGGTTTGATTCCAGTCAAGGGCACATGCCTGGGTTGCGGGTGTGATTCCCAGTGGGGGGCATGCAAGAGGCAGCCCATCAATGAGTCTCTCCATTATTGATGTTTCTATCTCTCTCCCCCTCTCTCTTCCCCTCTGAAATCAATAAAAATAATTTTAAAAACCCCATAAAATCTAAATCTTGAGCTTTAAAAAAAAGTCTTGGGCTTTTTAAGTGAAAAGTTTATACTTCTCTAAAGCTGAAAACTCTAGCTTGTGTATTTGTTTATATATATTTATATATTTGTGTGTATATGGATATATATGACATATATACATGTGTATATCATATATATACATATACACGTGTGTGTGTGTGTGTGTGTGTGTATAAAACTATAACAAATTCATCATTCTTTATTGCATTAAAATTTTGATTTGCTCTCCTTGTTGTTGCAAATAGATAATTCCTACCTGGACAGAGATGAGCACGGTTCATCCTCTGAAAGTGAAGATGAAGCACTGGGTAAATACCATGAGGCCTTATCCCGAACACACAATTCCAGACTACCATTGGCTGATTCTAGGCAAAAGAACTATACTTGGGAAACAAGACAAAAATACAGTCCTCTGTCTGCAGAGTATGATGGATATAGTAGTGAAGCATCAATAGATGAAGGTAAGATCAGTTTTATTTTTTTAGATGACACACTATAGTGTTAGATAATTTGTGCCTAAAATTCTAGGCATCTGTGTTGTGGCTGCACAATCAACGACAGCAGGTACAGGAGAGTCACATTTCTGGGAATATAACTTATTCAAATTTATATCTCTGGGCTCAAGCTGAAAACCAAAACACCCAAAACAAAACACTAAATAATTTAAATACAGTAGTAATTCTAGCTGTTTTTCCACCATGAGCATATGCCTAGCAAGCATGACGCGAAAGACGGGGATACGCTGTTCTCTCAGATGGAATCAGCTCCTGAAGACCTGTTCCAGGAACTGATACGGTCTAAGTACCTCAGAGTGTTGACTATGGTGCCCGAGTGTACATGTGTGCGCTTTCCTTCAATGTGGCCTCCGAGCATGAGCCAGATACTCCACGTGGCACACAGCAGAGGGAATGGTGATGTTTGTTCCGCGCAGGAGGAAAAACTGCCGAGATGGGTTCATTGAGAGCTGGTACTGTATTATACTGTGCTTTAAGGATGATTTAAGGACTTTTCAAAGATTATTTTGTCTCTAATTGATTTTTGCCTCATGTACTGACAGTGACTTTAGAACTATGTAGAAATCATAAGTCCACTCTCACCTGTTTTTACATCTTTCTACAAGAGAAATAAGAGGTTTTAACAATTGAAGCATATTTATTTCCACATTTAAGTAAGTTGTTCATGTGCTTGTTATAACATATGACTACTCATATATAATTACGATCTTTATACCCAGATCTAAAGAAAAGAGCAGTATATCTTAGCGTGTTATTATACCAAACCATCCTTAATTTTATAGCTGTGGTTGGTGTTTCAGGGCCTATTCCAATTGATGACTTAAAGTGTTACCCCAGCACATACTGTAGTCAAAGGAGCTACATCATCTTTTTTTAATATTTGGCTTAATGCTAACTAAAGATCGATAAACCTCTTTTTATTTCTACTAGTAACCAGGTATAGTAAGAAACTAATCGAGTAGTGAGGGATTCCTATATAGAAAGAGAAGAAATAAAGCGTATTAGACATGGACTGTGCCCTCATAGATACCTTCCTAGTGTTGACGAAAATGAGACGTGTGTTCGCAAAGGTAACCAAATAACGCAAAGCAGTCAAGCCAGCCCCCAACTTGTTCACACCCCTGGCGCGTGGATAGCAGAGCCGAAAGAGAGGTTTGAAGCCTGACCCTTTTTCACATCCGGCTCTATGACTTAACATATTAACTATGAAACCTTGGGCAGTGCAGTTAATTGTTGATAGGCTTGTTTTATTGTCTCTGAAATGTGGCTAATACCTCTGTGATAGGGCTGTTATGAACGCTGAATGACATGTGTGGTCGTTGTCAGCAGAGTGTCCACAGCTAACAGGGAAGCGATCCGTAAATGGTTGTTGTCAGGGGGAGTGGTGAGAGCAGTGATGGAGATGATAGTAGTCACGAGCAAGCCCCGAGTTTGTAACCTGTGACCCTCGACACGTCCCTTTTTGTAGCTTCAGTTTGGGATTTTTCTTTTTCCCTATTTATTTCTCCTTCTCCCGCATCCCCTGCACGTCTCTGCTGTCCTGGTTGCTTCTTCCCTGTGGTCCTGTTATCCTAGCGTGGCTCTGTGTCTGGGGCAGCGCAGTGAGGAGAGGAGCATAAACCTCAGTGGCTCTTCTGTTCTTGCCGAAACCACTGGAGCTGGCGAATATTCTACCTCAATATGTAGGACCCATCTGTACTTGTCTACCACCACCGCCCTCAATTATTTGATAAAACATCCAGGGTAGATGGATTTTAGGCATTCTGAAATGAGATTTATTTATTTCATAAACACTTGTTGAAGTCTTTTTATGTGCCACACTAGGGACTATGGGTGAAATAGGAATAAAACGAGCTTCTTTCAAAGAGCCAGGGACTCGGGGAGGAACACCGTGAGTATATGTGTACTGTAATGTGATGAGAGGTCTGTTGGTTTCATGAACAAAGTACCGGTAGAAACACAGAGCAGGAGGTGACTCAGACTTCATTTGGGAGGTGGGCATGCAGTCTTCACGGAATAGGTGAACTGGACTTGAGAAAAAGCTGTTTCAACACCATGGAATAGTGATGGAGTGAAAGCAGAAGAGAGTGTACTTCGGGGTCTAATTTAGGGTCTGTGTTTAGAGAATGGGCAGGTAATAGGATTGAATGCTCAGGAGATTGGACATTGTCTCATAGGAAATAGAGAGTCCTGGGAGGTTTTTAAGCTGGACAGTGTGCTATGTCTCTGCATCTATTTTATTTATTTTGTTCATTAGATTCCACATATGAGTGAGATCATGTAGTAACTATTTTTTTAAAACAACTTTATTGAGATTATTTTACACGTAAAATTTACTCATTTCAAATGTATGATTCATTGATTTTTAGTAATTTTACTGAGTGGTACAAGTATCACCATAATTTATCTCTAGAACATTTCAATTTCCTAATAAGAATGCTCACTTACCGTTAATCTTCATTCTCACCCTCAGTCTCAGGCAGTCACTAACCTACTTTCTATAAATCTGCCTGTTGTAGATATTTCATATAAATGGAACCATGTAATCTGTAGTCTCTTGTCTGGTTTCTTTCTCTTAGCAGGTTCATTTCTTGATGTAGATGTGTCAGTACTTTGTTTCTTTTGTTTTGTTTTTAATCCTCACCCAAGGATAATTTTCCATTGATTTTTAGAGAGAGTGGAAGAGAGAGGAAAAGACAGGGGGAAACATAGATGTGAGAGAAACACATCGATTGGTTGCCTTCTGCACGAGCCCTGACCAGGGACCAGGCGAGGGAGGAGCTGCAACCAAGGTACATGCCCTTGACCGGAATCGAACTCGGGACCCTACGGTCCGCAGGCCGATGCTCTATCTACTGAGCCAAACTGGCTAGAGCAGTAGTTTGTTCCTTTTTATTACTGAGCTGTATTTCATTGTGGTAGATGTACCACATAGTCTCTGTCCATTCATTCATTGATGAACATTTAGCGCATTTTCAGTTTTTGACTATTACAAATAATGCTGCTATGAACATTCATATGTGGTGTTTGTGTGATTGCCACTAAGTATGCTAAGATCTTTGTGTGCACTGATATATTTAATCTCCATAACATCGTATTATCAGCTCCATTTTACAGATAGAGGAACTGTAAAATTACAGTGGGCCCAGGATGCAAACAGCCAGTCTGATTCTAAATCCCCTGTTTTTAATCACTATATTTTCTACTTCTGTAATGAATCAATTAATATAACACTTATTTTATATTACAGTATTTCCATTATATTGATTAATATAGTTAAATGAGGATTCTAACTAATTTAGATCCACCATTACATAGTCCTTTAAAACCAGAATTTAGGTTAATACTGGTTTTTTTTTCCATTGGATTTATTATGATTAGAAAGTTTTATGAAAAGAATAAAGGTGGCATTTACTTTGCCAGATTCATGCTTGTTTGCCTAGCACCTGTCAAATAGTATAGCACATAGAAAAGTAACCTGTATATGTTTATTGAATTAATGTCATATAGTGTTTTTCCGCCTTCATTACTTATTTACCTTTTTTCTATATATCCTAATTTGAAGAATTTAATGTAGATCATGGTTTCAATAGATGTCTGATTAAATATCCTGGGAATATTACAGATGTTTTAAAATACAAACCTAGGTTGGTAAACATAGGTAGACTATATAGCTCAAGACTTGGGAATGCAAGTTTTATGTTATGCAAAATATGAATAATAAAAATGCTTGCCTTTTTTGCAGGTGATATTTTTTGCATGCAGGAAGTATCCTCAGTGTCACAGTAGGGACCACATGATCTCATTTGGTCACATTATGGGTGCTACTGACTTTGCTTGATTTAAGTGGTGTGCTCTCCACTAGATTGCTCCATTTGAAAGGTTCCCCACCCCCACACTTTTTAATGAGCTGGTACATTGAGACTGTGACTATCCCGTTCCCCCATACTCAGTGGTTTTTAGCATTTATTGATGAGTCTTGCCTAAATCACTTATTACTATCTTTTAGCATTAGTACTCATCTTTTGCATTCAATGTTATAATCCATTCCTGTCATTTTTTCATTTGGATGTTCAAATTGCTCCAGATTTGGCTCTTTGTTGCTCATTCAAGCTGGCTCCGGTATCTTTTTGACATGTCCCTATCGGATCTTGAACACTTCCTTACTTTAAATGCTTTGGGCAGAGCAGGTTGTGTTTCCCTGCCCAGCCCCCAAAATTTTTTTAGTAACAAAGGTTATTATCAATACACTGAGAAAAGACTATAAGTGATGCTGGTATTGTTGTGCCCAGAGTTCAGGGTCCCCAATAATCAACCACCAGGGAGCCTTTTCTCCGATGCAAAAGCAAAGAGTCTTTATTCAAACCCAGGTTTGGCTCCCAGCCTCCTCCTGACGCAGCAGTGGGGCCAGAGAGAGAACTCCGGGGGAGTGATGAATTATAAAGGGTTGGACATTTGGGTGGGCTTAGGGAAGTGACATGGGTTACAGAGATTGCCTAATTTGGACTGAATCTACTTCTCTACATTCCTATTGGCAGGTTCATGCAATTGTTACATTCTCGCGGTTTTCTAAGAAAAAGGAGTCATATACATAGTTACACAGGATGGAGGGTACAGTACATTTTGTGCTGTCCTGCTCTGCCCTTTCAGTATAACCTGTCATTTACCTGGAGAAAATAAAACGGGGCCTCCATCCTCTTCTGGTAGAAACGTGAACCTACCTTTAATAGAGGGCAAACTCTCTGAAGGTAGTATATCCACCATTGACTCACCTGCAGGTCTTCTGAGAATCCATCCTGGAGAAATCAAAGCCCAGTGTGCAGGATGCATTCTGACAATATTTTTTGTGGCTTTATTTGTAGTGGAAAAGCGCTGACTATAAAGTGAATAATTATTAAGGGGAATGGTTGAACACATTTTGTTTTTTTCCTCACTAAGAAATAATGGATAGCATTAAAAAAGAATGAATAAAACTATAGCAGGTATTGTTTGAGGAGAGAAAAGCGAGATGCAAAAATTATTGTTTGCATGTGAAACATTCCTAATAAAATTATGTGTTGCTAAGGGTGTAGTGCTTTGAAGAAGAGAATTTGTGAGCTCTCCTTAGCAATCCAGGATGTACAGGGAGTCCTGTGCTCAGTGATGTCATCGGGGACCCGGGCCAGTGGGGAAGTTCCACCGTCCTTGGCATGTGGCGTCAGTCTCTGGGTCTGAGGTGTCGGTGGCTCGCCAGTACCTTATCGTTCAGTGCCATCCTTCAGAAGGAAAGGGAGCCCAGCGGGGGAAGCCACTTTCGTTTTGAAAATGTCCAGTCTACGTTGCCTGAATCATTCCTATTTCATCATCCCCCTTGACCAGACCTAGTCACATGGTCATGCAGCCTCCTATGCCACAGCCATGTGCCCTGCCCATATTTGGTGGTGGCTGTTGGGCCCCAAAGAAGGAAGAGGGAAGTAGATATCTGGGGACACTGGTAGTGTGCCACCAAACCCCACACTGGTGCATGCATTCTTGCTCATGTTTGTGTATGATTCTGTGAGCTTGGCAGAAGACCTAGAAATATACTGGGTTGTTATTATGGAATACACCATGCAGATATTGATGTGGGGAGTAATGAGGAAGAGAGGAGAGATTTAAATAAGAGGAATGAAAGAGTGCAGAGAAGCTAAACAAAATAAATAAAATCTCTACATAATCTCATTATGTTTATGTTTCATATAAATTATGTTTGTATGAGATGTATGACAAAATTTAAAAATTAGGGAAAAAATACCAGCATGCACCATGTATGTTAAATAGCACTTTCTCCCTTAATGTGACGGGTTCTGGGAGATTAGAAATGATTGTTTAGGAAAATTCTGTACATCTCTAAGCCCCAGGGATAAGATAACAAGAGAGATAGGTGCCTTTTTTTTTTTTTTTTTTTGCGCTGTGTTTATAAATGAGCACGATGAATAACAGTTGGCAGTATGAAATATTACAAATTAGCATTTTGAGAATAGGATACACTGGAGATATTGCTTAGGAAGAATCTTAATCACTAGCATGATAATTTCATCTGACTAGTAACTAACAGACTTCTCTAAAAAGATTAAAGTAACAATTAGGTATTTAAAGTGATGATTATTTCACGAATCATTTCTTTGGCAGTTTGCTGTGATGACTGTTGAGATGTAGAAAGAAAGTGTGAGTAAGCACATCATTCATTTGTGTTGCTGATAATGCCTTGGAAACTGCTGGAACATATACAGATGGTTGACATTAGTAATGTTTTTGACCTTACAATTTAATTACTAAGTGGTTACAGTAAATAAAGGCAAACAGAAAATGTTCAGTAAAATTACAATGGCTACATTTTATACCTTATCAAAAACATATACAGTTTGTAGTTATTCTCTACATCAAAATGTTGCTCTTTTTTGGTACATTTTGTTCCTTTTGACGTGATTGAAGTGGTTGATCAATACTAAAGCTTTGTACTAACATGAAAAGGAGTTCCTTGATATTTTAAAATGTGTGGATGATGCCCATCTAAGTAACTTTAATACACTTCCCCCCTTACAGACTCATTAAAGTTATTATGCTATTATGTTTTGTTTTCTGCTAACTTCAGTATCAAATGTCAAACATAATTTATACATGCAAAACTGCTAATAGTGAGAAATAGCATTTTGAATAAGAAATCTGCTTTTCTGTAGGAGTAAATGTCGAATACCTGAGTGAATAGATTATTGTGTTCCTTAAAAAAAAAAATACCCTAATTTAAAATTGGTGCATATTCAGTTGAATAAAATGACATTGGTAATTGTCTTAAAATTTAACTCGTTATCCTAGTTGGATTTTTCATTGAATTAATTGGGATGGCCTTCCTTGGTTAATAAAATTGTATAGGTTTCAGCTGTACAATTCTATAATACATCATCTGTATATTTTATTGTGTGTTCACCACACAAAGTCAAGTTTCCTTCCATCACCATTTAAACCCCCTTTCCCCTTTCCTACCTCTCCCAACCCCAATTCCCTCTGATAATCAATGTACTCTTGTCTGTGTCTATGAGTTGTTGTTGTTGTTGTGTGTGTGTGTTTGCTTAATCCCACAACCTTTTTCCCCAGCCCCTAACCTCCACCCCTCTGACAGTGTCAGTCTGTTCTCTGTATCCATGAGTCTGTTTCTATTTTGTCCATTTTATTCATTAAGTTCCACGTATAAGTGGAATCCTGGGGTATGCGTCTTTCTGTGACTGGCTTATTCCAGAATCGGTCATTCTTTAAAGTAGCCCTGCGCTCTGTAGGTGAGGAGTGGTGTTCAGACACGAAGCTCTGGGAGTGCTTGATTCCACTGGCTCTCATTGCTGCTGGGCTCTCTCAGTGGACGCAGTCCATTCTGATACCACTGTCCATTCCGATACCACTGCTCCGAATCCAGGATCACCGGCTCTTCCTCTCCTTCCGCTGTTCGGAGTCTAGACCTCCTTTCACCCGCGGGAAGAGCTGTGGCTCCCAACAACATTCCTGTACTTATTCATTTGCTCAGTCCACGTTACACACAAAACAGTTCGGGAAGTGCCACACAAACCTCTTAAATGAATTTCAAGAATCGTTTGCATTCTATTAGCCTTAGAATACATCCCAGTAAGGGTGTGTAAGTAATGTGTCCAAAAGTTACCTGATTAATTCTTTTCATTTTCTTCATTGTAGTTATTTATTTGGGATAAATATAGTTCAGTTCATATTTTTGTTTCATCCAGTGTTGGGTTTGTTTTCCATCTTTTCAATTTATAAAGCATTAATGTCGTTTAAAAGTAAAAGCTAAGTAAAAGGTATAGTCGGATAAATTCCATTTCCTTTTTTATTTTCTCCACTTCATTCCCACTTATCTGTGTAGGTAACCACTTTCATTCGTTTCTGGTTTATCCTTCCTGTGTTTTGTTTTGCAAAAATAAGAATGCAGGGGGTGGCAATGGTAAGATATGTACACATATAATACCTTAATAAAAAAAATAGAAAAAAAAATAAGAATGCATTTTATTATTTCCCCTTTTTTGTTATATAAAAAGGTAGTATACTATGTATAAGTATGTGTTTATGTATAAATGTACATATATACATATATACATACACACACACACATACACACATATATATATATATGTATGCTTTTTCACCTTTCTTTTGCACTTAGATATCTTGGAAATCACTCCATATGAGGTCATAGCAATCTTCCTTTTTTTCATCTGCAGTTTACACTCTTGAATAAGTACGTAGCTTATTCAACCAAGCTCCTACATATAGAGGAAATACCTCTCAGATTACTTTCTGTAGAATATTAATATCAAATTTCTTTGAAAGACTAGCCTTATATCTGTTATTTTGTTTACTTTATACTTAACTAGAGGCCCAATGCACGAAATTGTGCAAGGGGCTTGCTCCCCTCCTCCACCCCCCCCCACCCCCCCGCCACCGTGGGTCTCTGCATCGGCCCCTGCCCACCGTGGCTTCGTCCGTAAGGTCGTCTGGAAGGACGTCTGGTCTAATTAGCATATTGTGCTTTTATTATTATAGAAGATAGAATTGAGATTGTTAACTGTATCTTCATTGTTTTCAGCAGGTTATTGAACTTTCTTGTCTGCTCTGTATGTTAACTTTTGGACTCTTTTGTGTATATATAGTCAAATTTCTTGGATTGTGTTCTGAAGCGAAATCCATCTGGAGCATCTTGCTTTCAAACAAATTACTAACGATGACTTACTGAATTTTTTTCAAGCTCTTGTCTGTTAAGTTACTCGTAAAGAGCAATTTTTTTTAACTCTTAATTACAGAATTTTTAGTATATTTGGGCCCCCACCATGGTAAACTGTTAGGGACCAATTTTAGGTATTAAAAGCTCTCAATGCACAGAAACAGTGGCATTTTTAGAGATATAATAAATAATAGAGTTGGCAGGCAGGAAGCATTGTAAATGGTTAGGGATCCATTCAACAGATTAATAGCAAATTAACAAGGTATGTTAATTAATTAAATAATTTCACTTGTCTGTCAAAAGTTTTTCCCTTTTTATAAAATTTAACCTATTATGTTATCTCGAAGTTTTAGGTGTGTTATTAAATGCCAAGGTCATTCTCTACATTTTCTTATGATTTCCAGTATTATAGTTTTACTAGAGGCCCGGTGCACGAAATTTGTGCACTGGGGGGGGGGGGGGGCGGTGCCTCAGCCCAGCCTGCACCCTCTCCAATCAGGGACCCCTCAGGGGATGTCTGACTGCCGGTTTAGACCCCATCCCTCTCACAATCCAGGACTGCTGGCTTCCAACTGCTCGCCTGCCTGCCAGCCTGATCACCCCCTAACCACTCCCCTGCTAGCCTGATCGATGCCTAACTGCTCCCCTGCCGGCCCGATTGCCCCCAACTGCCCTCCCCTGCCGGCTCAGTCACCCCTAACTGCCCTCCCCTGCTGGCCTGGTTGCCCCAACTGCCCTCCCTCCCCTGCAGGCCCAGTTGCCCCTAACTGTCCTCCCCTGCTGGCCTGATCACCCACAACTACCCTCCCCTGCCAGCCATCTTGTGGCAGCCATCTTTGACTACGTGGGGGTGGCCATCTTGTGTGAGGGTGTGAGGGTCAATTTGCATATTACCTCTTTATTATATAGGATATGATATCTGCTACATGACTACAAATTTTCTACTTTCATTTATTTACATGTAAATACATAGCCTTGATTAATGAAGGCCAAATTACACCAAAACATGGAAATTTGATATCTATACTTACAGATAAAAATATTTTTACTTCAACTTTTTATGGTTATATGTACAAGATATGAGCATATTGTAGGGAACGCTTTACAGTGAATCTCTAACTCATGCCCTAGTATTTTCTGAAATGTCTGCCCTGCTCTGCACAGAGACAGGAAACTAGCTTTTTAGAGAAAATTAACTTCTTTCTGCTGAGTCTGAGAAGCAGCAGGTGGTCGTGTGTGGCTGGAAGAGTAAAAACATGAGACAGAAAAGTTAACTTGGTGGCGATCATTTAGGTCTAAGCTGCTGGGCTAAGCAGTTTGCACTCTTTGGCAATGAAGAGCCACTAGAAGGTTTTTAAATGGGAGCATTACATGACCTGACGTTTGTTGGAGGAAGGTAACACTGTAAGTCTGTAATGGATTGGAGATGTGAGAAATTTGGAGGTAAGTTACCTGTTCAGGCAAGAAATTGGTATAGTTTAGTTTAGCAATAATAGTCTCGTCAAGTAGCTAAATGTAACAGTTCCTAGCACTCGTTCGGCAATTCTGTGGATTGTGTCTGTAGAGTGAGTTCCTAGATGTTCAGCTTCTACCAATCTCATTAAAACCTAAAGCCCTTGACCATCTTTCTAACCCTGGTCTTACGAACACCTTTTAGTTCTTATGAAAGTGATTCGTGGAAGTGAAAGTACATAAAGAGTCAACAGCCTTGTTAGCCTTACTTCCTCCTTCTGGTGTGGAATATATCTTCCAGTAGTTTCCAGAGAGGTATCGTTATGGAGGGGAGCTCCGTGAAGTGCTGCGCTTACGAAAGTCTCTCTATTCTAACTTCCTAATTGATTAGTCACTTGGCCATTGTCTTCTCACCGGAGTGTGGCTGGAAGAAGCCTGTTTCATTTTAGTTCGGCATTTTTAGATGTTTTATTTTCCCTGGAAATTTCAGAATATTTTCCTCCCCTATATTATAAAATGTTGTAATGATGTGCCTTGGGCACAACTTATTATAAGTATAGCCTGTGAGGCCATACTGTGTTTTAGAAGGATCCTCCGTTATCCTTCCTTTTTGTGGCGTGTGGTGTATGCTTGACTGCGAGTACCCTTGGAACTGGTCATAAAAGGTGTCCACTCATCGCACTGATTTGCACTTAATGATCTGTTGTCAGTAGGATACCTCTCCCTCCCCTGCCCGCTGTCCCTCAGTGGGGTGTGGGGTGCTTAGTATGGAGGACACATTTGGGGTAGGGGTGGTGTTCATTGCTTATTGTGCAGGCTCTCATTCGCCTTTTCTTGTTTTTAGCACAGACCCCACCCAGGTGAGCGCCGTGGAGTGCATGGGCTTGTTTCTCATCATATTCTGACTTAGTCACGTGAGGCAGGAAATGAACACACTGTGGACGAACTTATTTCAGATTTATCTTTGATCGTTATTATCTGTGACATAATTAACTTTTCTGAGTCTAATTTGTTGAGAAAAGAGTTTATAAACTTGGAATTATCTTTTAAAAAAAATGGAAACAACTGTCTTTTTATTGATAATTTTATTAGTCAAGAAGGCAAAGTAACTCTTTCCTCCCCCTTATCAGAATGTTACTCTTAAAAATTTAAATTGAGTTCCCAGTTACCCTTGTCACTTCACCTCGACAAACCTTTTAGAAGCTGTTTCTAAACAGGTTTTCTCTCTTCTTGTAGGACATGTATGAACACCATATAAATACGTTTTTTTTTTAATGTATTTTGCTCTTTTGCCTAAGACTAAGCTGGATTTTGATAAAAGTTCTATAATTATACAGGTTCTATAATTATACAACACTTGCTTATTTTAAAATATTGACATAAATTAAACCAAAGCCTTATTTTCATAAGTTTATGTTCTTTAAAAATATTTTTTATTGATATCAGAGAGGAAGTGAGAGAGCTATAGAAACACCAATGAAGAGAGGGAATCATCGATCGGCTGCCTCCTGCATGCCCCCCACTAGGGATGGAGCCCGCAACCCAGGCATGTGCCCTTGACTGGAATCGAACCCAGGACCCTTCAGTCTGTAGGCCGATGCTCTATCCACTGAGCCAAGCCAGCGAGGGCAGTTTATGTTCTTTAAAGTACACTTGACATTATCTTACAAACATTAAGCCTCATGGAGCGTATGCCTCCCAAGACTTGCAGTGAAACCATGAGTAGAGGAACCTATAGGGTATGAAATTAGATGAGAATGGGACCAACTAAAAGCTAGTTCAGACCCCAAAAACATCCCACAGTATTTTTAAACCTGTGCTCCAAGAATGAATCCTGTGGATTGTGGGTAGCAGTTTGCTCTGGGAATAAGATAAAATGAGGGCTGGGGAATAAAAATGAGAATACAGAGGGTAAGAGATCAACCAAAGGACTTGTATGCATGCATATAAGCATAACCAATGGACACAGACAGTAGGGGATGAGGGCATGTGCTGGGGGGTGGGAGCAGGCAGGCAGAGGTCAATGAGGGGAAGAGACTTATGTAATACTTTCAACAGTAAAGAATTTAAATAGCCGAAACCGGTTTGGCTCAGTGGATAGAGCGTCGGCCTGCGGACTCAGGGGTCCCTGGTTTGATTCCGGTCAAGGGCATGTGCCTTGGTTGCAGGCACATCCCCAGTAGGGGGTGTGCAAGAGGCAGCTGATCGATGTTTCTCATCGATGTTTCTGGCTCTCTATCCCTCTCTCTTCCTCTCTGTAAAAAAATCAATAAAATATATTTTTTAAAAAGAATTTTAAAAAAATAAAACAAACAAGGAGAATACAGATGTAGCTTCTTATCTATTCTTTTACTGGTTTAAATAATTTAGATTTTATTTGAACAAAAAGTCCTATCACTAGAAAGTTTTTTTATTGAAAGCCGTTAGTTAATAGTATTGATAGTTGAAATCCAAATATTGAAGACAAGCTTGAGCATGAAGTATATAAATATCTAAGTTAAGCTTTCCTTGTTCTATTGTTGTTTTAACACCTTCTCCAGTTAGCTAGTCTCTTCATTGTTCCCTATGGTCGTCATGGTTACTCCTGACTTTGTACCTTCCTTGATATTGTACCCTAATGTGGCACATCAGAGTCTCTGCCTATTTAGCTCTGTATTTCAAGGCCAAAGTTAGAGCCAGCTTGTGCCATGAAAGTTCTCATTTATACGCACACACATTGATTTTTCCGTTTTCAGAATTTCTGTAGCTCTCAATTAAATTGCTTTGGGTTGTTCTTTTGTTGCATTCAATCATTTATTTCACTTCATTTCTGTGTGAATTTTTACTTTCTCACATAGTGTTTCCTTACAAACTTAATAACTCGGTTTTTATATTTAATTGGAATGAAGTCATGAATCTGACTTCCTTAGTTACAAGCTCTTTCCCTCGTTATCATGAAGCATTAGTGTTGTTAATGACTTATATTTTGGACTTCTTTTTAAAAAAATATATTTTATTGATTTTTTACAGAGAGGAAGGGAGAGGGATAGAGAGTTAGAAACACTGATGAGAGAGAAACATCGATCAGCTGCCTCCTGCACACCCCCTACTGGGGATGTGCCCGCAACCAAGGTACATGCCCTTGACCAGAACTGAACCTGGGACCTCTCAGTCCGCAGGCCGACGCTCTATCCACTGAGCCAAACCAGTCAGGGCTATTTTGGACTTCTTGAGTCTGATTCTTTAACATGCTTTATGCTCTTCCTTCTTTTATATTCATCTTGATTTGCCCACAGAATGGGATAAATAAATCGTTCATGTTTGGCAGCTGTATTCCTGCTACAACAGCATCCTCTTTTACTATATACATTTCTTATAAGTATTTAGGGGCAAAGAGGATCATCCTTAAATATATAGAATACACCCACTTTCTGTCCCTGTCTGCCCTCACCTAGGCATGTGATCGTTTTAGTTTGTGCATCAGGACCTGTACCTACAATAGGTTAGAGTGATTTTTGGAGAGGATAGTTGATCCCTATTTCAGGATGATTTAGTGGGACTTTTCTTGGGGACATTTGTTATTGGTGACGAGGGGCCCAAAGATGGAATAAGGAGGTGATATTACTGAATTCCCCACACCCTATCCTAAATCTATAGCTAACTAGCACCCACTGACAGTCTGAGTCAAACACTTCCCTAAGTATTTACAGCCCCAAGTGGTTCTGTTAGTCCCAAATGTCATTCCATCCCCCATATCTCCAATCCTATCCCTTAGCAAATAAATACACTGAGAAGTAAAAGAGAGTCGGAGTTTGAAAGTTGGGGAAAATTAACAGCTCTTTTCCCCCCATCTCACTTCGCAGTGGGCACTTGGAATTCTGGGAGGGTATGGGGATGTTTTGAGGCTTCCTGAGAAGGAGCCTGGGAAGCAGGGGAGGAAATGGGAGCTGTGGGGGTCAGGCATAGTGGGCAGCCAGCCAGCCAGGGGACGCCCCACCTTTTTTTTTTTTTTTTTAAATATATTTTATTGATTTTTTACAGAGAGGAAGAGAGAGGGAGACAGAAACATCGATGAGAGAGAAACATCATCAGCTGCCTCCTGTACACCCCCCACTGGGGATGGCCCGCAACCAAGGCACATGCCCTTGACCGGAATGAACCTGGGACCTTTCAGTCCGCAGGCCGACGCTCTATCCACTGAGCCAAAACGCCCCACCTTTTAAGGGGATGGGAGCATGGACTGCTGAAGGCAGGGGAAGGAAGACTTGGCTGCCCTCTCCTGGGGAGGCTGAGATGAAGCCGAACAAATGAAGTCCCTGCATCACTTGTGACTTAACCATCCCATCAGCAAAAGCTATCCCAGCGGACTAAAGCTAGAATGAGGTGAGGGTACCTTCCTGCTGCCTGCGGGCAGCCAGTAAGGCAATCCTAGCAATTCCTGCCATTTCTTTTCCCTATACGTCAGAGTAATTAGACTAGCAAGAGAGAAAGGGAAAAAGTATTCCAACCTAAATTGCCAAGGTTCTGGAGTAGGAGGATTGCCGACCTCACTTTGTCAACCACTCAGAGTTCCATGAGCAAAAGGTTAGTTCCCATCCGTGGGAGGGAGTAATGAAAGCTAATACTTCAAGTGCTTACTATGTGACCAGCACTGTTTGAAGCTTGTATATTACTTCATTTAATCTTCTAACAGTTCTGTGTGCTGTGGACTGTTACTAATTCTGTTTTACATTAGAAATTTAGGTGTGGAAATGAGATTTGAGTTAGACTTGGGAATGGAATCTTTAAAATCTACTAGTTTGAGATTCTTTACTCACAGAAAGTGACTGGGAATGTATGAACTCTGCCCTAAGGTCAAATTAAGGGCAGTATGGGGAAATTCCATATCATACAATTAAAACATAGAAATTAGAGTGAAAATTAAGCTGCTTCATGTTATATTCCACTTAATTGAGACTGTTTAATAAGCTGCTTACTTATCTAATATCAATTGAGCTCAGCTTTAGTAAATTTAACATACATGTAATAAATATAAATGTATATAGTATATCACAAAAACCATTATATTAATCTGTAGTTAATGAAATACAACATTAGAGTTATACACTGAGCCAAACTGGCTAGGGCCAACATCAGAGTTATATACAGCATGTAATATTTATTAATTTGGGAATGAATTTGGTGGTTAAGATTTGATAAATTCCCTGCTAATCTGAATGAGAGCATGTTTGTGTATGTGTGTGTGTATATACATAGATAAAACAAAAATATTGTCAAGTTTCTCTGTTATATGGACATGAATAGGATCACAATAACATTAATGCTCAAATCTTATTAGTGCCAGCTTCACATACTCATTCACATGGGGATTTCCATCTCTTGCATTTCCCATTCCTTCAACTGTTGTAGGGAGCCCCTAAGGGGTGTCATTTAGTAGCTCGCAGATTAGCCCAGACTGCTGCTTCCTTTCGGGCCTGTTGCTCTGAACGGTTCTTCTCCGGCCAGGTCTGCACCCAGACATTGTCAGCACTGCTCTCAGCTGTCCAGCTGGCCTCTACCAGCATGGCTCCCGGTTGTCCCAGGGACATGACAATTCAGCTTTCTTTTGCAAGTGAGAAACGGAATTCTCCTTCTGTGCAGTGCTTAGTCCTCTGTCAGAGTCATGGGCTCCAAAGTATTAACGGAGTTTAGAGAGACTGTTCTTCTAGTTCCTCCACAGCATGTTTTCTGCACGGAGTGTGAATCCGTAGCCACAGCGGTTTGACAAAGGTGGGTTCGTTTACCAGGCACCACCTTGCATGAGAGACTCTACTCTGGCTCCAGACACTATTGCTTAGAATGGCTTTTTTCTATGACAGATGTCGCCTTCCCTTGTTATGACTGTCGAGTGTCAGTGCTCCTTTCAGAAATTTGGATGGTCTCCTTCATTCCACCCTCCAGTATGCCAGACATGTTTCCATATAGTCTTAGTTAAGATGTTTTCCTGGGAGGCTTCTCACCCTGTAAAATCAGTGGGTGCAGGTAGATCCACAAGGGGTAGAGATTGAGAGGTTGGAAGTTGGGGGGATAAGGGTTCATCCAATCTACCTATGAGCTGTACCTGAATCTCAGCTCTAGTCTAGCTTTGGCCCCTGCTGTATCTGTATTACCATTCAATCTTTATATGGAGCTCAGCTGGTGTGGCTCGTGGTTGAGGTCACTGGTTCGATTCCCGGTCAGGGCACATGCTGGGATTGTGGGCAGGAGGCAGCTGATCAGTGATTCTCTTTCATAGATGTTTCTCTCTCTCTCTCTCTCTCTCTTTCTCTCTCTCTCTCTCTCTCTCTCCCTCACCCTCTCCCTCTCCCTCTCTCCCTCTCCTCTCTCCCTCCCTCTCTCCCTCCCTCCCTTCCTCCCTCCCTCTGTCTCTAAAAATCAGTAAAAACATATTTTTTAAAAAAGTTATATGGAATTTCATTATTTCTTTTGATTAAACTTAAGATAAAAGGTTCGAGCCATCATGTGGTTGGACAGGTTGGTGCTCAGCAGTCCCGTAAGTGACACACCTGACTTCTAATCTTGCCCTTCCCTTAATCTGTTACTTTGGGCACGTCACAGTCTCTCTTGCAGAAATGATGGGGTTGGGCAATATCCTATATAATAAAAGCCTAATATGCAAATCAGCTGAACGGTGGAATGACCGTTCCCTGTAATGCACACTGGCCACCAGGGGGCAGACGTTCAATGCAGGAGCTGCCCCCCTGGTGGTCAGTGTGCTCCCACAGGGGAACACAACCCAGCCAGAAGCCATGCTCATGGCTGGCGAGCACAGCGGCGGTGGCGGGAGCCTCTCCTGCTTCCATGCAAGCAGGCAGTAAGGAGTGAGGGGTCCCAGACTGTGAGAGCCCTGGACTGCGAGAGGGATGTCTGACCCCTGGACTGCGAGAAGGATGTCTGACCCCTGGACTGCGAGAGGGTTGTCTGACTGCTGGCTTAGGCCCGATCCCCGTGGGGACATCCCCCGAGGGGTCCCAGACTGCGAGAGGGTGCAGGCTGGGCTGAGGGACTCCCCCCACCCCCAGTGCACAAATTTTGTGCACCAGGCCTCTAGTGATCTAATAAAGTTCATTCCAGTTCTCTCATTCTGAGCTTCTGTGTTCCAAACTACAACTACTAAAATTTCATTTTATTGCCTTTATAATTTTCAGTGTCATATTTAAATTAGTTATGAAAAATAAATCATGTATGTATGCAGTGTATAGTCTGTAATAATTCTGTTAGTTCTTTTGTGTTGGCTATTTATCTAAAACTTTTTATTAGTCTCTGTCAAAATTAATATGATATACTCTGCTCTTTGAACTTTGAAGCTATACTACAAATATTCTCCAAAGTAGGTTTGTAAATGAAGGTAAAACTCTGGGCTAATAGTTTACTTATCTTTGGAGATCATTAAAAATACTACTTGGTTGTAATTGTGGGCAAGAAATATGGAAATTTAAAGGGAAATATTCTCTAAAGAAAAGAAAAAAAAATTATGGTCCATGCCACTATTACTGCTAGGTGAGATTGAGCTTCTTTTTTTAGGGTATTTTTAAAATTTGCTGTTGCTATGATAATTTTGAATTTTTGTGCATCAAAACAATCAGTAGTTGAATTGCTAAAAGACTTTTTTATGCTACTTCCTTACAGAATAGTTATTGGACAGATGTGGCTAACAGTTATCTATAAGCTCCTAATTAAATTCAGGTCTTAATCAGTGAAGACGTCTTTGATTTATCTACTCTGTCATTTGCACTTTTGTTTAAGTTTTCCATCTCTACAAGAAAACTGAAAAGAAATATTTTATTCACCTGAACTAAATTCTCTGTCCTCTTTGAAAGGACTTCCATGCCTTGACGGTATTTCCCAAAGGCCTGCCATTTAATCTTTTTTCATTATCTCAGATACCATTGAATCCTTTCTCGCTGTCCCATTAATTTCATCCTTCATATCACTGCACCTTGACATTAATGGACTGTCATTGTAGAGGATATTATGTTTGGTATGTCTGTAATATTGAATAGGACTAACATGAAATTTTCATAATTGAGTTGAGTTGCCCGAGCAATGATGTCGCCCGTATCTGGAAGGTTTCTTTAAATGACGAACCAAATTTAAAGCTTCTGGGATGAAAAATTATCAAAATATATACATTTATTCTTGCTTATGAGAATTTTAATCCACAGGCTAATCAATTATGTGTCACATTTCATGTTTTTGGTAAATGTTTATGTTTTTAGTAGCCTCAAAAATAGACCTTTGTAAAGTAGGACTCAGTTATCTTTCTTAATCTTACTTTTTTTGAAAAGCAAATACCACTGGAAAGATGACAGGGATTAGAATGTGGTGTGGTAATTATTCAGGGCTGTATCTTGACATATTTAGCTGGTAAACCTCAATTTAAATTTGATAGACTCAAGCTTTTCTAGACCTGGGCCATTTCTAGACATATTACTGGTTAAAGAAATTCAGTAAAGGAGGGGTGTTATTTTTTTTGGGGGGGGGGTGTTTTGGTTTTTTAAAAATAATATTTTTTATTGATTTCAGAGAGGAAGGGAGAGGGAGAGAGAGAGAGAGAGAAACATCAGTGTTGAGAGAGAATCTTTGATCGGCTGCTTCCTGCATGCCCCCCACTGGGGATCGAGTCTACAACCCAGATATGTGCCCTTGACTAGAATCGAACCCAGGACCCTTCAGTCCATAGGCCGGTGCTCTATCCACTGAGCCAAACCAGTTAGGGCCAGTAAAGGAGTTTTTATTTAAGGAATTTAAATGAAACTGACTTTACTGATATTAAAACCATAATTTGAATTTAATTGTAAAAATAGCTCCCAGTTCATAGTGGGACCCTTGATTTTATAATATTTGTACATTCTGGTTATTGGAAAACTTCATATGATATGTTGTTATATTGTGAGCCTTGCTCTTTGAGTCTTGTTCAGCTGTATCTGTTTCACTATTTATAATTAATTTTCATAGACGGAAGGTTGTTGCCTTATTTATTTTTCAATTATCTCTTTTTTTTTTTCAATAGTGCAAAGATCTATTATACGGTGGCTTTGCATTTTTGGCATTTCATTGCAGAAAGTATCAATTTGTCACATAAAAAGAAAAATTAGATATACTTTATTCATGTTAAAGTCACACCCTAGCCTTTTTAAAGGCAGCTTTGACTTAGAGTTGCAAGCCTGAGGATATTGATTTGAATTATGCATGACTGTCTGGTGTGCAGTTGCATTAGCCTGCTGGATGGATAATGTAAACATGTTCTGAATTTTAAGTACATGACAGTAGATGAGTGGCAGGTTAAAAATAGAACTAATAACTAAGTGCATAGTTGGAAATTTGATTTTTACAGTGTAAAACTATACAGGGATGATCTGTGCAAATGGTTGACTGCCAATATAATAACTTCTCTTGTATTTTACAAATATAAAAGATGCTGTTTAATAAGTGTACTAAGTCAGTGATTTTTTTTCTAATTTGTTGAACTTTTGACAGTAGAAAACAAAAACAGGGTAATGGGCAAGCGAATACTGATAAGAATCACCTGTCACAGATTATGAGGTAATTGTTCAGGCCTGCCATTTCTAATACATTTTTTAAAATAAATAGGCAGGAAGCTTTTCATTGCTAGTTATAGCACCCTACCCTCAGCATGTCCATTTTGAATTCTAGAATTGCGAATGGCTACAACTAAACATTGTAGTTCACAAATGAAATTTGACATTCTAGTCTCATAAAAATCTGTACCTTTCACTCCCACAGAAATTGGGAAATAAGTCAATTTGAAGCACAGTCCATATCTTTGACACCTCTATTTTACTTTACTTTTCTAAATATAAATTTCCTCTAAATCCATGATTGTTATTTCATTGTGAAAATAATCGCTAGTTGTAGAATTTGATTTTTAGTTGCTAAAGTTTATGTGCTTGTATTATATCTGATGCATATATGTATATTTGTAACTATTGGTAAATTTGACCCATTTTTTCCGTTGCATTTATGTTATTTTTCTTATTGATTCATAAGGGCTCATGGAGTTCGTTATTGTATGTTAAAAATATTTTTGTAGTTGATTTTTTAATGTTATTGATAGTGATTTTCCAACTCAGAAATTTAATATTATATTAAGATTTTTCAGCCTTTTCAATTAATGGCTTCTGGATTTTATGTTACATTTAGAAAGACCTTTCATATTTTGAGGTTTTCTTCTAGGATTTTTATGGTTTCATATTTTACATGTAAGTCTTTGATCCAGCAGGGATTTATTTTGATGCAAGGACTGAAGTGGATCTCTAGCTTTCTTTTTTCCCCAAGTTATTAACCACTCATCACTATTTCATTTACTGTATTTTAATCACTGACATGAGGTACTACTTTTCTCACATACCAAATTTCTTTTTGGGCTTTTGTCTATTTCTGAACTTTATTCTGTTCCAATTACTTCCTCATGTACAGTGTCTAATGATATATTGTAACATTATATTATTTTTGTTCATGTTTTTCTGATTATTCTTGTACCTTAATTCTTCCAGATGAACTTTAGAGTAATTATTGTGCTGTTTTGATTGGAATCACATTGACCTGGGTAAAGGTAATCAAAGCTGCATTATTCTCAGCCCAAAGTTAGAGTTCTCTGTTCCTCACTGAGGGCTGGGCAGGAGAAGGGAGCCCCGTCTCTTAATTACACTGGCCTGGTTCTTAGCCTCGGCAACAGGTAGCTGAGGACAGGATGAAAAATGGTGACATCTTACTTCCCCCCAGGAAAAAGTTCTCTGTGTGGGTGATGAGATGTGGAGACCCTTGTTATGGGTTGCAGCAGAATGGAGTAGTGTCCACATTGCTAAGCTGGGAGGAGAGAGGGAGAGAATGGTCTTGGGTCAAATACCATAGACTGTCATCTTAGTGAATTTTCATGGATGATACTGAATAGATCCTTTCTTCATTTGTTGTTCATTTCTAGACACTTTAAGTGGTCTTTATTTTAAAAAAATGGTTTCCATCAATTTCACTGGGGAGTGGCTCAATAAAGCTCTTCATGCTGTCATACTGGAAGTTGGTCTTCTATTAATTTGTTTTTTAAATTGTATGCTTTCAGCGTACAGATGGGTACAGGATAATGTCATAATGATGCATGTACTCTCTAGCTTTTTAAGATTGTAACTTTTACTATATCCCAAGAATTTTAATAAATGAAACACTTGAAGATCTCTCATAAGGTGTATATCATTCCCATGCATTTTTTGTGTTAAAATTTTTTTGCCCTAGCCGGTCTGTCTCAGTGGATAGAAGGTCGGTCTGCGCGTTGAAGGGTCTCGAGTTCGATTCTGGTCAAGGGCACATGCCTGGGTTGCAGGCTTGATCAACAGTAGGGGGTGTGCAGGAGGCAGTCAATCAATGATTCTCTTTCATCATTGATGTTTCTATCTCCCTCTCCCTTCCTCTCTGAAATCAATAAAAAATATATTTTATAAAAACCAAATTTTTAAAGCTGCTGCTTTAACAGTGTGCAAGCAGTTTTTACTAATCTTTTATATATTCATCAACACTTATAGTTGCCAGACTTAGGCATTTTTGGCAATCTACTAAATGGTATTAAACATTGTGATGGAGTTTCTAGGTACAACAGATAAGACAAAAAATAAAATTTGTGAAGATTTGAAAAGAAGAACTAAACTAGGCATTATATGGAAATGTTATGATTGTCTGCCTAGAAGGGGAAGCAGACTGTATAGGCAAATTATTAGGAAATATTTTATCCAGCAGCTTTGCTCATTATTTCTAATATGTCTAATACTTTGCCTCTAGCTCTGGCGAGGAACTCCTGCACAGTGCTGAATACTAGTGAATGCTGCTTGTTCCCGTTTTACAGGGAATGCTTCTCATGTTTTTTGTTTGTGAAGTTTGCTCTAGGTATTTGGAAGATATTTTGAGGTAATGAAATTCCCTTCTGTTCCTCACTTTCTAAGATTATTTTGTTTTGGTTTATTAATTAATGTTTAATGTTATCAATTGCTGTTTCATATGAAATCACACATTTTTATACTTTCATCCATTTTAAATTATATTAAAAGATATTTCTGTGTTCAATCAACTTTACATTCCTGAGATTTTCCTGAATCAAATTTGTTGACTCTTATTTCTGTAGGTCTAAGCTCTAAAGGAGCTTACTGTAAACTTTCCCCTTCTCGTACACTCCTTGTTTGAGTTTTAGAATCGAGTTTCACAAAATCATAAAAATGAGATAAATAAGTTTTGGATTATTTCCTCTTTCTAATTTTTCTAGAACATTATATAAAATCAAGTGTATTTGTTCTCGAAATGTTCAGTAGAATCAATCTGTAAAATCACCTTACATTACCTTTTTTTCTTTTTTGTGGGTAGATTTTTATTTATTCAGTACCTAAATGTATGTATAATTGGTTTCTGGTGAATTTTATTTTCCCAGGAATTTTCTATAAGTTTTAGAATTATGGTTAAAAGGTATTAATAGTACTCTTAGTTTAATCTTGTTATGGTTTGTGTGGTTTTTTTTTTTGGGGGGGGTATCTTTTTTTCAAGGAACCTGGTTTGGGTTTATATGAATCCTCTCTATTGAATATATTTTTTAAAATATTATTAATTTTGTGTTCTTTAATATTTTCTTTCTTTGGAGTTAACCTTCCTTTAATTTCTTGAGCTGAATACTTTATTATCTTTCAGGGTTTTTCTGTTTTCTGACATATACACTTAAGGATATGTATTTCTCTTTTTTTTTAACTGTCACAGATTTTAGTTTATAATATTTTATCTTACATCTACTTTTTTGTCTTCCCTGATTCCTATCATTTTTTTCTAGATCATAAGTTAATTTAAAGTTTAGAAAATTTCCAAATCTGTAGAAAAATTTTAAATGTATTGAGTTTTTAAAAAAATCTCTTCTGGTTTCTGAGTTCTAAGTAATTATGCTGTGATCAGATAACAATATATGTGATATTAGCTCTTCCCATTTGTTAAAAAACAAACAAACCCTGCTTTTTATAGCTAATGTATTTGTTTGGGGGGAGGGGCAAGTTGTCAATACTCAATGTGTCCATCAGAAGAATATGTATTCTTAAATTCTTGATTGCAAGGTTCTAAGAATGTCCTTTAGTCAAACTTATTGTGTTCAAATCTGCTGTATCCTTCCTAAATATTTTTCTGCTTTACCTTATTAGGCAAGATTTAAGTCTTTCAGTATGATTGTGGATTTGCAAGACTTTTGGAATTTCGTTGACTTTTCTTTAAATATTTTAAAGTTATGTTTTAAGGACTCAACATGTTTAAGGCTTATATATTTCTGTTAAATCATCCCATTTATAATTACATGGTAATAACCCTCTTTATTCTTTTACTTTTATGCCTTTTGTAGGAGGGACTAAAAAACTATTTGACATATTATACCAATACAGCTTTTTCCTATTGATATTTATCAAGTATACATATATATTTTAATGCTGTAACATTCAACCTTTCTATATTTTTAATTCTAAGTATAGCTCTTAATACTTTAGTTCTCCTATGTTTATTGCAACATATTATAATCATGTGTTTGAATTTAATTCTGCCATATTATTTTATTTTATTCACTCCACTTTTTCCATGCTGCTTTTTCTTCCCTTTTTTGTCTTTGGCCTGAGTAAAATTTTTTAAAATTCTTTATTGTTTAAAGTATTACATATGTCTTTTTTTTTTCCCATTGGCCATCCCTACCCCCCAGCACATGCCCCTATCCCCCTACTGTCTGTGTCCATTGGTTACGCTTATATGCATGCATACAAATCCTTTGCTTGATCTCTTACCCCCCACCCCCACCTTCCCCTGCCTTCCCTCTGAGGATTGACGGACTGTTTGATGCTTCTATGTCTCTGGATCTATTTTTGTTCATCAGTCTATGTTGTTCATTATATTCCACAAATGAGTGAGACCATGTGATATTTTTCTTTCTCTGACTGGCTTATTTCGCTCAGCATAATGCTATCCAGGTCCATCCATGCTGTTGCAAATGGTGAGAGTTCTTTCTTTTTTACAGCAGCGTAGTATTCCATTGTGCAGATGTACCACAGGTTTTTAATCCACTCATCTGCTGATGGTCACTTAGGTCTGTGGTCGGCAAACTGCAGCTCGCGAGCCACATTCGGCTCTTTGGCTCCTTGAGTGTGGCTCTTCCACAAATACCACGGCCTGGGCAAGTCTATTTTGAAGAAGTGGCGTTAGAAGAAGTTTAAGTTTAAAAAATTTGGCTCTCAAAAGAAATTTCAACCATTGTACTGTTGATATTTGGCTCTGTTGACTAATGAGTTTGCCGACCACTGATTTAGGTTGTTTTCAAATCTTGGCTATTGTAAATTGCGCTGCTATGAACATAGGGATGCATATGTCCTTTCTGATTGGTGTTTCTGGTTTCTTGGGATATATTCCTAGAAGTGGGATTATGGGTCAAATGGGAGTTCCATTTTTAGTTTTTTGAAGAAACTCCATACTGTTCTCCACAGTGGCTGCACCAGTCTGCATTCCCACCAGCAGAGCACAAGGGTTCCCTTTTCTCCACATCCTCTCCAGCAGTTGTCTTTTGTCGATTTGTTGATGATAGCCATTCTGACAGGTGTGAGATGGTACCGCATTGTTGTTTTGATTTGCATCTCTCAGGTGATTAGTGACTTTGAGCATGTTTTCCTATGTCTCTTTGGCCTTCTGTGTATCCACTTTCGAAAAGTGTCTATTTAAGTCTTTTGTCCATTTTTTTATTGGATTGTTTATTTTCCTTTTGTTACGATGTATGAGTTCCTTATAAATTTTGGAGAATAGACCCTTATCGGAGATAGCGTTGACAAATATGTTCTCCCATGCAGTGGGCTTTCTTGTTGTTTTGCTGGTGGTTTCTTTTGCGGTGCAGAAGCTTTTTATTTTGATGTCCCATTTGTTTATTTTCTCCTTAGTTTCCATTGCCCTAGGAGCTGTATCGGTAAAGATATTACTACGACGTATGTCTGATATTTTGCTGCCTATGGATTCTTCTAGGATTTTTATGCTTTCCCGTCTTACGTTTAAATCATTTATCCACTTTGAGTTTATTTTTGTGTATAGTGTAAGTTGGTGTCCTAGTTTCTTTTTTTTTTTTTTTTTTGCATGTATCTGACCAAATTTTCCAGCACCATTTAT
Source organism: Eptesicus fuscus (assembly GCF_027574615.1). Lineage (NCBI taxonomy): Eukaryota > Metazoa > Chordata > Mammalia > Chiroptera > Vespertilionidae > Eptesicus > Eptesicus fuscus. The sequence continues at coordinate 31,440,567 of NC_072494.1, read as the reverse complement.
TGAAGAGACTATCTTGACTCCATTGTATGCTCTTTGCCTCCTTTATCAAATATTAATTGAGCATAATGGCTTGGGTCTATTTCTGGGTTCTCTGTTCTGTTACATTGGTCTATATGTCTTTTCTTATGGCAGTACCAGGCAGTTTTGAGAACAGTGGCTTTGTAATATAGCTTGATATCTGGTATTGTGATTCCCTCCAACTTTGTTCTTCTTTCTCAGGATTGCTGCAGTATTCGGGGTCTTTTTTAATACCATATTGGACTGATGTAATTTTTAGGGCCATAATGTAGTGTGCAGAAATTTTTGATGGTCTCCTAATTTGATGGTATTTGTATCTAGAAATAGCCATAGAAAAGGGGATGATTCTAAACATTCTAAACAGCTTTAGAAATTTAGAAACATTGAGAGAAAACATTGTTTGCATTCAAGTTGAAATTATTTATAAGATTTAGCATAATATTAATTACATATTAATATTATTAATGATAACTATTTATAAAATGTCTTCATAATGTAGTGGTCACTTCCATTACGTGACATAAACCTCTTGTTCTCAGAAGGGAAATGTGTTTTTTTTCCTTTCCTCCTTTAACCTTTATATGCAATCTTTTTGGCCAGCTTTCTATCTCCTTTTGCATTGTACAATCATTTAGTTGTAGAATCACAAAGCTACATGGGCTCTTGAAAGTTACATGTCATTATGCAGAAAAGTCTACACCTCAGATATCAAAACATAAAACTTGGCTTAAGTGAATAAAGTTTTGGGGTTTTTTTTGTTCAAGAAAGGAGATTCTCTAGTTTCCTTTTATAAACCAATGCATCATTAGCAATTTCCACTTTAAGAAAATTAATCTCTTATTTTAAACCAGCCCCAAATGGAACTGTTAAATGTTATGGATTTATAGTAGTCAGAATTGCAAAGATTTTTTTTAATTGCAAGGATCTTCGTGATCTAGCTCATTTTCTTCACTTTCTGTGCACAGAACCAGTTGACCGGCTAATTTAGTTTCTTAGTAGCAGACCATAGATTCAAACCCAAGTTTGCTCCCTCCCTGTTTGATGTTTCTTAGTCTCCTTGTTCCTGACATGTAACCTTCCCAAATTCTGTGCCTAGCAAAATAGGTACTAAAGCAGATGCATCTGGTTTAACAATTCCTGGGAGAAAAAGACAGTTAAACTTGGAATTGCTCTGTGTCAAGTGGTTTGCGCTTTGTTATAGGTGGGTACAGAAGAGGCACGTTGAAATCAGGTGGGTGCTTTTAGTATAGGTCCACCCACACGTTATTTTCCCAAACCACTCTTAATAGAACATGGCATTGGGCCTCTGTGGCACTCATGAGAGAAGCTGGTTTAGGTGGATAAATTTCCCTGCTGTTCAACTCCATTCAGCAAGGATAGTTTTGAATGTAATTTCTACCGACTTTCGCTATAGTTCTTAATGATAAAGAAAACAGATATTAAACGTTTAGACTTTCAGAGATGTATTATTTTTCCCTCAGCTAATTCTTATTTAAACAGAGTATTCCCATTTCCTTGAACGGTTTTTATATTTTCTACTTAGAAAATTTTCAGTCTTTTAATAGCTACAAAAGATGCTTTCCTTCTCTACAAATGAAGAAATTGGGGCATTATGAGGTTTAACCTGGAACAGTGATGGCGAACCTGTGACACGCGTGTCAGCACTGACATGCGTAGTCATTTCTGATGACACATGGCCGCATGCCGTGGATGAAACATTTGCTGCTCCTGAGGATGAAACATTTGCGAAATAATGTTTTTTCCTCAAAGTGACACACTACCCGAGTTATGCTCAGTTTTTTGGCGAAGTTTGACACACCAAGCTCAAAAGGTTGCCCATCACTGACCTAGAACCTCTTCATGGAACTTACTTTATCAAACTGAATTTTTGTACATTGTATGTGCTGCTTATAAATTCAAGAGCTTTCTTTTAGTAAATCAGCTTTTGCATTTTAGGTAATAAAAATATTTGTGTTTACCCAGCCAATATGATCTTTAGGTCACAAGTCCTTGTAGGAATAATAATATTACTAGGTTGATGTTTCTTCATTAGAAAAATTAGAATAATTAAACATTCATTAAAGGGACATACCACATTTAATAGAGTTCTTGTGAATTGTTATGTCATGTGAAGAGACTGAAACTTAAGATTTATATGCATATTTGTCTTAAAAAGTAAAACTATATCTTTGATAGGAAGTCACCTCAGCACCATTTACATATTTATACTGTTTTTAAAACTGTAAGTCACAAAAGGAGATGCTGAAAATATTTCTTGTTAGAAGTCACATCTGATATTCAATTTCTGATTTTTTTAAAAATGTGTTTTAGTAGAAGGTTTTATTAAGAAAAAATGCTATAGTAAGGGAAAAAAAGGTAAAGATAAAATGAGAGGATTTCTGACATAGTCCAAATAATTTTTATTGGTAATTTTGCCTGATAATTTTTTAAAATGCTGTTCCATTTTGCAATGTTTTTGTTACAAGCCAGCAGTTAACCTTGGACAGTCTATATGTTCTCATAAATGAGTTGTTCTGAAATTTTTTATTATGGACTATATAGATATGAATGTTGCTATGAGATATTGTCTTTAATATAATTAGTTTTCATTACTGGAGATCTGAAAACCGGTTTATTTTGGGCTTCAGGTTTCACTTTGGACCCTGTACTCACTGATGGACTGTTACATATTAGTTTATTTTAATGCTTATACCTTTTCTTTTTTAATCCCTCTTCATTTCTTACCTCGTGATTCGATGTCTACTCAGATTTTTAAAATAACATTCCAGTCCTCTGGCTTGTTTAATTTAAAAATTCCTGCACACCTACACACACACACACCTACACACACACACACACACACACACACCCCTACACACACACACACACACACACCTACACACACACACACACACACACACACCTACACACACACACACACACACACACACACACATCTTTTTGTAAAAAGCATGAATAGTAGTACAAACAATTAGAAATTCAGGGTGTCTAGATGGCTTGATTCCTGCCATGTCAGTTTCCTCGTGTTTGATGAGACACATAAAGCAGTTGTGGGAGAATGCTTGTCACTGGTATCCATGGTGACTCCAAAGATATGGAACTCAAATGGGTAGAGAGTAAGCCACAGTAATAGGTCTCATTATAAGGGCAAAATACATAAAAGGTTCAGGCATATGTTTTTAATTAGTTTCCAAAAATAGCTAGAATCGGAGAGGATGCAGTGAAATAATATTTTTCACTATTAGAAATGGTATGGGCAGCATTTGAAATTTAATGATTATCTTTTACTAAAGGACGAGAGATGTACACTTTGAATACTCATAGTAGTGTGGTTTCTCAATCATAATTTAAACAAGGGAGTGCACACAGAATAAAAGGGACACTTAGTTTCATATTGATAGAAATGTAGAATTCGCTAACCCTCTTTAATTCTTATCCCTCTACATCGTTATTCCTAATAGCACCTTTTAGGCTTTTCCTGGTTGAGTCTAATGTACTTATTAGGAAACATACTCTGTCTATACAATGTGCAGGAATGAGCCCATGGGTTTTTGTTTTAAAATGCAAGTAAGACAATAGCCGAAATTCTTATTGTTCATTAATATTAAATTTTCCACCTTTTGGGGAACATATTAACTTTGAGTGGGTTAAAACAGGATTCAGGGAAAGCAGACTATAATAATTAAGTATTTTCTGTGAGAGAATTATTATGGATAAAAGATTAATAACTCTTTTGAGACAAAATTCTTTAAAGATTTCTTTTTGAATTGCAATCTGTAAAGAATAATCTTGTATTGCATTGCAATTCAACTCATTATTTCTTCCTGTTGCTATAGAAACTAATTCTGGTGCAGCTGTGATTGCTAATCAAAATTCTAACATTATACAACCTTTTCCTCCTTAGTGCTTCGTTTTATTTTTAGTTACAAAATAATAAATTTCAATGGTGAGCCGATAACAGTGGTCAAACATTAATGCAAAGATTTTTTAAAAATTTGAGCCCTTTCCAGTGAAAATAGAGAGGTGCTCTTATTGTATAGTTTCAATATGAACAACAAAACAAAGCCTTTTTACTGAATTACAAAGGTCTATAATTGCTGTGTTACATCAACATTATGAAGCACTTAACTGCTTCATAATTCTAAATTGCTACAATTTCAACCATCTATTTTTGAAGTGTCTGGTTGCTGGTATTATAAAAATGAAAAAATAAAAAGTCCTCAGAATGCCTGAAGTGTTTTAAAACAAAATGGGAATGAGAACAGCCTTCCTCTTTTATCCTCCAGGAATTGAGATCACATTTCCAGATTATGTCATAAGAAAAAGCTAATTAGTTGTTCTCATTCTGGTCTTTATTAATATGTAACCACCACCTTACCAATCTATACTGTTAACATCATCTAATGTAAATCTGTGTTTACATTACAGGCCAGAACTGAATTATGTATTTTGTCTTTCTAAGAGCATGGGTTCTTTCCCATTTCATAAAACAAATATAAAAACTTCTCACCAAATTATTAATAGCAAAAAATGTAGTATATGAACTCCAGAAGGCCTAAACTAATTCTAAAATGAAATCTTTGGTATGTTATAGTATATATTATTGCATATACAGCACTTACCAATTTTATTTTCTGATTTGGTATATCAAATAAGGCAATAAAAGCTGAAATTTATAATTTCATATTGATTGACTTAAGTTATAACTCAGACTTGTAAAAAAGGCTATTTGTTGTCTGTTATAAAGATGAAATGAAACACAATGGGAAAGGTAGCAGATATGATTTAATTTCTGTGTTAATTTTTTACTTTCATTTACTGATGAGCATATGCTGATTGACAGGAGCATGAAAATCTAGGAGCATATAAAATCTTGCGGACTTGAGAAGGTACCATATTATTTAAAATTTATACTTGTAAATAAATCAGCTCTATTTTATTAGATTCTTTACATCTCTGATGGAATTTGAGCATTGTAAACCCGTGGTTATCTATATCCCTCAAAGATAACTAGGAATTTATTCCTTATGCATGAGAATTCTTTAATATTTTAATGGAAATCTTTCTGATTTGTTTCTTATGCTTAGCTTAATTAAATCCTTAATAACAATTTAGGGTCATGATTAATATTGACTACTAGACAGAACCAAAGTAAAAGTTGTAAATTAAGACGCTCATGCTAATGTAGATGGCATGGAGCATATTGCTAAATGACTCTGATATGGGAAGTAATCCTGTACTTTGCTTTTTGAAAAATCCTTGTTTGATTACTTTTTGTTGTGGCCTCTTGTACAGTTGGAACAAGGTGACATAGCATTCTGTACAGTTTTAACAGGGCAGAATTCTTGCAAAATCAATCTACAAACTAACTTAGAAATTCTGTTGCTTTTTCTCAGGAACACTAAATAATGAAAAATATCTGGCTCTAATTCACTTATTCTAAGTTACACTGTATAAGAGTGTAGGATTTGGTTTGGCCTGGCTGGTATGGCTCAGTGATTGAGCATGGACCTATGAACCAGGAGGTCACACATCTAGTAAATGGCAGAAGTAGAGTTAGAACCAGGCTGTCTAATACCAAACCCCACATTCTTTTTTTTTTTTTCCCAGTATGCTTTTTAAAATTGATTTTTGAGAAGGGAGAGGGGGAGAGCAACATCCATGGGCTGCCTCCTGCATGCCCCCTACTGGGGATCAAGCCTGCATGTGTCCTGAATGGGAATTGAATTGTGACCTCCTAGTTCATAGGTCAGTGCTCAACCACTGAGCAACACTGGCCAGGCCAAACCCTACACTCTTACACAGTGAAGTATTGTAAAGCATCAAATAGACCATAAATTAGTGTATGAGCATAAGGCGCTGACACAGACATAGGCACCTCTTTGTCAGCCTGCAACCCCGGCTCTGTCATTCCCATTGTTTATTAATAATGTTAGAGGAAGCATGCTACACTCTTTCAAAATTTTCTGTTAGATTGTTTACAGATGACTTGGGTCCAGGTTTTATAAATTCTTTTCTATCAAAAGAAAATGCCCTCCAGAAAGCAATACATCTTTTCTAATTCTCCATTAATGTTTCTATTGCATAGATTTTATGACACCAACAGTATGTCTTTGATGTTAACCTGGGACTTAATTTGTGGATAGCAGTACCTACATGACATATTTATTTTTAAATATTGCAAAATGTTATATTTTATGGAACTTTCTTTCCCATAGGTTCATTCCTTCAGCAACATTAAGCATTTTGATAGTAGGCCTTCATCTTTTTTCTTTTATGTTGCCGACAACTAGCATATCTTTGATAATCATAAATATTCATTTATCTATTGAGACCTTACATTGCAGACCTGGGGAATATTAAGAGTCAGTTTCTCTACTCAGAATCTCAGAACAAGTAGGAGAAATACATGTTTTTAAGAGCTTTATTGAGATGTAAGTCACATACCATAAAAACCACTTGTGTACAATTCAGTGGTTTTTAGTGTATTTACAGAGCTGTGCAGCCATCACCATAATCTAATTTTAGAACATTCTCATCACTTTAAAAATAAATCCTGTCCCCATTAGCAGTCATTGTTCAATACCACTCCCCAGCCAAGGCAACTACTAATCTATTTTCTGTCTATATGTAAAAAGTGTTCCACACACTTTTCATGTAAATGGAATAATATAATATGTGGCTATTTGTGACTGATTTCTGTCACTTTGCATAATGATTGCACGGATTTTCCATATTGTAACATGTATCAGAACTATATTATTTTGGTATCTCTTTGTATAGATAAACACATTTTATTTATTCATTCATCACTTGATGAATATTTGGGTTCTTTCTACCTTTTGACTATTATAAGTAATGGTGCCATGAGCATTCATATATAAATCATTATGAAATGTATGTTTTCATTTTTCTTAGGTACATGCAATGTAGGAGTGGAATATGCTGGGTATATCATATAACTCCATTTATAACATTTTGAGAAACTGCCCAATTACTTTTCAAAGTGGTCGTACCATTGTACATGCCCATCAGAAGTGTATGAAGGTTCCAGTTTCTTCACATGTTGTAAACACTTTTATTAGATGTTGTATTTTTCTGTGATTTGGGGAAATAGTTGTTAAAGAATTACATATAGGGCAAAGTACTACGGGAACTAGGTATGGAATGTTGGCACAAAGGATGGAATTGTTAAAACAGAACAGGAAACGTTTTATGCTAGAAATATGGAGTCTTGGATCTTGGAAACAAAGGACATCCGTAGGTTGACATCGAAAACAAAGAACAATGTATTGAGCCATGTCCAATATTAGTGAGGCATGATAATACCCATCAATTTTAAAAAACATGAGTAGTCTGGCAAAGCTGGTACAGTGATTTTCAAATTGCAGATAGATCATGAAATCAATTCTATGGATCTTGAAAAACATTTTAAAAAATGAAATTATGTTGACCATAAAATATAATTTTTGCACATAGTAAGGATAAACATTACTTAGTTCCTGTGGTTTAAAACAAAAAGATGTGAAAATGTTTCTTTAGAGTGTGTACACTAGAATTGTCAAGTAGTTGAATAGAATGTCAGGAGACTTTTCATTGACTCTTTGTGTAGTGTGAGACACAGATGTGAATGCTTAAAGCTCTAGCCCAGTGGTCAGCATACTCATTAGTCAACAGAGCCAAATATCAACAGTACAATGATGGAAATTTCTTTTGAGAGCCAAATTTTTAAAACTTGAACTATATAGGTAGGTACATTGTTATTAACTTAATTAGGGTACTCCTTCTATCGCACTGTACGTGCGTGCCCACACATGGTATTTTGTGGAAGAGCCACACTCAAGGGGCCAAAGAGCCACATGTGGCTCACAAGCTGCGGTTTGCCGACCACTGCTCTAGGATTATAACAATACTAGAGGCCCGATGCATGAAAATCGTGCAAGGGACTTGCAACCGCGGCAGCTTGCCTCAGCCCTCACAGCCCCAGCTTCGTCCAGAAGGTTGTTTAGCTGTTGGGTCTAATTAGCATATTATGCTTTTATTATTATATATTTTTTAGTCACTGATGTTTTTTAGAACTCAGTAGAATGACTTGTCAAACTAAGTAGATCAGTGTTTCTCAACCTTTTCCCATTGTTGCTTCCCTACAGAGATCATTTTAATTTATATAAATCAACTTAATTTGAATTTAACTTCTAAATAAAATTACTAAGTAAGATTTTGTTTGGTAGGTTTAAGCTTTGATTGATCAAAATTTGTAATACCTATAATTTTTGTCCCCCACTCCAGCGCTTATTTTAACCCCCTTGGGTATAATATTACCCTCATTAAGAATATGTGATCTAGCTTATTCCAATTGTGTTTAAAATTAGAAGACTTGGAATTTCCACTTCAACCCATGAGGAAATTACTACTGTAGGACTTGCTTTTCTGATAAATAATTAGAACACTGGGAAAAATGATAAGAAACAACTGTCTTCATGATTTCCTCAAAAAAATTAAAAGTGGAATTGCTTTTTTTTAAAATATATTTTATTGATTTTTCACAGAGAGGAAGGGAGAGGAGGGATAGAGAGCTAGAAACATCGATGAGAGAGAGACATTGACCAGCTGCCTCCTGCACATCCCCCTCGGGGGATGTGCCCGCAACCAATGTACATGCCCTTGACCGGAATCGAACCTGGGACCTTTCAGTCCGCAGACCAACGCTCTATCCACTGAGCCAAACCGGTTTCGGCAAGTGGAATTGCTTTTTGACCCAGCAATCCCACTTCTGGCAATATATCCCAAGAATCCCCATAGCAGGACAGTAGACGTATTGCTCTCTTTGCCCCATGAAAACCTGTTACCTTTGTTCTCTGTGGATTGTTCTGAAGGAAACATCATTTGCTAAATTAAAGCTGCCTATCAAATACCAAGGCGCCTTAATTCGCTGAACATCTTCAGTTGCAGCCATCTTCTAATGAAGCTTATGATCATTTGTCAGGCCTGTTAATTTTTGCAGTGGCCAAGCTAGTGACGACATTTATGAGATCAGCAGTTCTCAAGTCTGTGATGGTATGGTAGACTAGTCTCTGCTCTTCCCTGGGGTGTCCTGTTGCTAGAGAAAGGAAGCCCCAGTGGTCTCCAGCTGTCCCTTCCTCTACCAAATAGCCACTGCATAGAAAGCCAACGTGTGGCTTCTGCCAATTGCTAAGAGTGTACATTCTAATTGTAAACCCAAGAACTGGGAAAATAATGCACGGTGACATTTAGATTTCTTCTTAGGTATTGGATGTTATCTGATGCGATGATATGTGGGATTGTTTTTAAATTTCACTTTCTAATTGCTCATGGTGTGTGTGTATGTTTCATACTGCTCTCATATCTAGTGACCTTGCTCAATTGGCTTCTAACTCTAATTTATCTCTAAAATTATTTTGGTATTTCTATATCACAATTATCATCTGAGAGTAATGGGTTTTATTTCTTTCCCATTCTTTTGCATCATCTTTTTCTCACCTTAGTGCACTGGCTAGCACCTCCAGTACATTGTTAAGTTGAAGTGTTGATAACAGGCATGGTTGTCTTAGTCCCTACCTCAGAGGTACAGCTTTCAGCATTTATTTCAGCATTAAAAGTGATGTTTGCTATAGGACTTTCAAAGATACCTTTTCTGAGTTAGAGGAAATTGGCTTCTATTCCCAGTTTGTGCAGATATTTTTGTCATGAATGGATAATAACTTTTATCAAGTGCTCTTTTATTCAGTACGATTAAAAGAGCATTTAATAATTTTTACCTTTATTCTTTTAATGCAATTAATTAAATATTCTAATGTTAAATCCACCTTACATTTATAGAATAACTCTATATTCTTAGTATAAACCAAGTTGGTTGGTATGTGGTACCCTGTTTATATGACTCTAGGTTTAGTTTGTTAATATTTTATATAGAATTTTTGTATCTGTGTTTACAAGATAGACTGGCTTATTTTTTATAAGATACTTTATCAGGCCCTGGTATCAAGGTTATGCTGGTGGTAAGGTTAATTTCACAAATATTTTCTCTTTTTCATATTATCTGAAATGTTTTGTATAAGATTCGTGTTTTTTACTTCCTTAAATGGTAAATTCACCAGTGAAGCCATCTGGGTCTGGAGTTGTCTTTGTTAGAAAGGTTTTAAAGTACGCATTCAATTTCTGTAAGAGATATAATAATATATAATTTTCCTGCTGCTTCATGAGTTTGTTTTGATAGGTTGTGTTTCCCTAGGAATTTGTCTATATCATCTGATTTTCACATTTATTTTCAGAAAGTATGAAGGTGTCTTTTTTATGGAGATTTTAAAAAAACATTCACAAAATTAACAAAAGTTGGAAAAATATTAGAGTCCCTTTTATGCCCTTGAACCATTTGACAATAAGTGGCCCACTGACCGGCTGCTTTATCACCCCCAGGTATTTTAGTGTATATTTTCTACAAACAAGAGTATTCTCCTAAATACCCACTATACAACCATCAAAATTAAGTTACTAACATTGATGTATTATTATATCTTATCCTCAGAACCCATTCATGGTCAACAGTTCTCCAAATAATGTCCATTATAGCAAAAGGGTCTTGTTCAAAATCATGCTTTGCCTTTAGTCGTCACGCCTCCTTCATCTAGAACAGTTCCTCAGTCACTGGTTTTTGAAGCTGGCAGGCATTTCCTTTTTAGAATGTCTAAGTTTCTCTGACATTTTTCATGGTTAGATTCGGGTTGTGCATCCTGAGCTGGAATGCCACAGAGTGGCGCTGTATTCCTCTCACTGCATCATATGAGGTGATGCACAATTTTGATTTGTCCCATTACTCATAATGTTCACGTTGATCTCTCCGTTAGGGAGGTGTATCTACTAGGGCCTCTCATTGTGAATTTGCTCTCATTAATTAAGTACTTGGTCAGAAGGTACTTTGACACTATGTCCGTTACCTGTTCCTTAAAGTTCTTTCAAATATTTATATCTAGATGGACTCATGGCTTTCCTCCTTCCCTCAATGTGTTGTAAGTAGTCACTAAAATTATTTATTTTGAAACTCAGATTGTTAGTGGGATTTGGTCAGTGCTAACTCCTGCAAGCTGGCTTCTTTGTCCTGTGAACGTGTCCCCATCGTTCTTTGAGTGTGCCCCTACCCTAAACAACAAGCTTTTCTAAGTCTGTCTCATGCTTTCCCTTCCTCAGCCCCGGAATTAGCCATTTCTTCATGGAGTTCTGGTTCCTTTTAGTAAAGAATAGATTTAGAAGCCAAGATCTTGGCACTAGGTATGCTCACTGCTGTTGAAATACTGTTCTTAAATCCCCACAGTGGACAGAGCTAGGGTACTCTGAAATGTGTGTGTGTGTACATACAAATTATGAATATTTACACGATATTTGCTTCTGCCTATTATTTAGAAGCTGAGTTCACACTGATGTCTTCAATTCTAATTCAACACCATGGAGTTTGTTCTAGTTTTTTTTCCCTTTCCATATTTGTAACTTCCTTCTCTAATAATGGAAACCAAAATATATACGTATTTTTGGCTAATTCCCCTCTCTTTATGCACGTCCCCTCACGTCATTTAGGTTCTGATATCCCATGCAGACTTCCCCACTTGTGCATGTCCTTGGTGCATGTCCTCGGGATGTGTCATGACACCCAGGTGGGTTTGCCCGACAGGGGATGTTCTCATCACTCCACCTAAGCTCTAACTTCCTGTTTGAGGTCTGACACCAAGCTCCAGGACTCACCCTACTCCTCACACAGCTGCCTTCCTCACCCCACCTGGGCCCTCACTCCACAATCCAGGCCACCATCACACACGGACACCCTCCTCCTCCCACTTAGCTCTGGTTTTCCCACATCAGGCCACCTGTCTGCATGGATGCCTGCCTCCTTCACCAGGGACGTACGCCTGTGTAGATGCCTCTTCCTGGGCTTTGACAACCCACACCAGTCTCTTCTCCAGGGTTCTGATCCTACTTGGGCAGTGACTCCACTCGCAGGGTTGCTTCCTTCGCTCAGGGTAGACACACTCCTCCCCCTGGTTGAGCTTGTTGCCCCAGGCTGGCCGCCCTCCTCCGTGGGGAACCTTCTTTCCCTGCTGAGGTCTGGCTTCTGCGCTGGGCTTCCTCACCCAGCCCGGGCTCCATGTGCTGCACTGGGTGGGACTACCTTGGTGTGCACGCCCTCCGTATCCTATTTGAGCTTTGACACGGCATTTGAAATGATGTCCTATTTTTATTCTGGATACTAGTAATTTATGCCCTCTCTCTTTTTCTTCCTGATCAGGCTCTTCCAGTAGTTTGTCAGTTTTATGAGTGTTCTCAAAGAATTCTTTTGTGGTTTGCTGATGCTTTCTATCAAAAGCATGTTTTCTATTTGACTTTTGCATATTACTTCATTTTTTTTCTTTCTTTTGTGACTTCTGTGATCCATGGGTTATTTAACAGTATGTTTTAACTTCTAGTTATTTTGTCTACATTTCTATCAATTTTTAAAGTTCTATTTCTGTTTCTAGTTTAATTCTACTGTGGTCAGAAAACATCCTGTTTATGTTCCAGTCCTGTGAAATGTGTTGAGCCTTAATTTATGACCCACTATCTATAATCCACTTTGGCAAGTTTCCAGAGACGCTTGCAAAGGGAATTCTCCAGGTGTTGGATGGCCCCCCTCTTCCAGAGCTGCAGTTAGGGACCGCGGGTCACTGTGGACATGCATGCAGTGTTTTTCTCGAGGGTTGGAGGATACCTTGCCTTGTTTCGTAGGTGCTGTACCATCCGTAGGTAGCAAATTTAAATGCTTAACATGTACCCATGCATGAACCCTTATATGGACATGTTATTTCCACAAAACAGTGCATGAAATTAGGTATGAAACGAGGGATAAAGTAATATAGGGCAGCATCATTTTGGTGTCTCATCGTCCCACCAGGAATTTCTTCTTAAGGTTGGATGTTCACAGTGTGATAGAACAACTATAACGTACATTATGTTATTTTGTCAAACAATTGTTTTAAAGTTTTCCAATACCAATTAAGTTTAAGCCAACTCTTAGTTATTATATTACACTGTGTGGACAATATGACATGGTTGTCTATTTGAGAAAAAAGGCCTTACTGCAAAAGTTTTAAAAAAGGAGAAATCCTCATATAACTATTTTTTTTAATGAAATTCCTATTCCACATACATTTGGGCATTTTTTACTTGAAAAGTAAAGAGTAAAGGGAGGTATTTTCAACACGTTGAGGATTTTTATAATAATTTATAGTTATACATTCCAATATATGTAGTATGTCATTTGTATATTCCAAAACAATTTGCATATTCCAGTTCACAGCTTTAAAATCGTCTCTCTCAAATCCAGAAACAGTGGTGAGGTCTACCCGTGGAGCCTACTTAGCATCTTTAAATACCACTGGCCCTCCTTTGGGCAACCTGTCTGGAGCACAGGTGCACTAAATCTAAACAAGAGCCAGGTGACGGGGCTCAGCTGTAGACATACCCTGGCTGGCAGGCAGCTAGAGAGCTACCTGATATAAAACATAAACACAAATAAACCGAAGGAAGTAAGGTGTAACAGTATTACCAGACAGAAATTATGTTGTGCCGCTCACATCAAAAGGAAGTTCAGAGGATTATTACAGTGCAGCAGCTAGCGAGGAAAAAAGACTAGTACAAACTATCTTTTTTTTCAGTGTCCCTGTTGAGGAGGAGATCCATAGTCCATTAGGAGAAAAACTGAGCAGTATTTACATGTAACACCTGATGTTGCATTCAGGGTGTATCTACACAGACTTAGCTGTTCTGAAATTGTAAACTGAACCCTGTCTCCTTATACCCACCTCCTGCTCCCACGTCTGTCCTGTTCACAGGCGTGTCCTCAGTCATTGAGATACACTGTGGAGGTAAAAACTCAAAGGATCGTTTAAGAGTGAAGGAAAAGCGGTTGCACATTAACTGCTGGAGGCAGAGATGCCTGCTGAGGACAAGGTGGAGCCGGTTAGATGGAGTACAGCCCCAGGCTGCGTGGGGCAGGGGGTGGTCTCCGATGATGACGATGGAGGTGGAATGGGAGGAGGGAATGCTGCCTTCGTCCCGCCTTTGCTGATCCATGGGGCCCTGACTCCAGGGCACCTCTGTCAGGATTCGGATCTCGGGTAGACGTGGAAGAATGGTTTCTGATGCTGTTGAACTGAATGCTAGTTTACTAAGTTCATCTCAGTGATTGAGGAAGATAAATGAAGTTTTTATGTGTGTTTTACCTATAATATTTTTACCTACTACGGCTAGAGAGAATAGAACACAGATCATAAGGAAGTCTGATGCTTCAGGTTTGTTCTGAAAGAAAGAACTAGGTAAGCTATTTAACAGATATTTATCACTCCCATTTTTATGCTATATAACTGGCTCTCTCTAGTATTTGAGAGTATATTTTATTTTTCCCTAATACCACTGTGCAGGAGGAGAGAGTGGGAAATCCGATTAGCTTACTTCTGCATCTGAACTAGTGAAGCATAACATTTTCAATCAGTTTTTTTTTTTTTAAGTTATTTGCAATGATTGTGGGCTGTGCTGCGTGTTGAGGCTACTTGAAAACAGTGACCAGATTCTTCCTCATTATCAGGAAACTGCATTCAGAGGATGAGAAGATCACCCCCACTGGACGAACTGCAGCCCCCGCCGTATCAGGATGACAGCGGGTCTCCCCACCTCTCATGCACACCCTCAGAAATCGGGGACAGTAAATGTGAATTTTCCCACTGCAGCAACAGCCCAAGACGCTCATATAACAAGTGCCCGAGTGAAGGAAGCACGGGTCACGAAATAGAAAGTTTCCATAATAAAGGCTATGAAGAAGACGTTCCCAGTGACAGCACGGCGGTCCTGAGCCCTGAGGTAAGTAAGAGCACACAGAATTTTCAGAGTGAATGTTATCTGGAAGACGAACAATCCTGTGCTCCTCCTCTTGGTAAGAAGAAGGTCTTAGCACTTTGTGGCTTATTGTGCCAGTTTCTGTCCTCGATCTAATCTTTAACCAGCGGACTTACCGGGGGTGGGGGTGTCTCAACCATTCTGCCGCCCCCCCCCCACACACAGGAAGATGGATAGCTGAAAATGAGAGCAATACATAAAATATTGAAAAATTAACTTCCCCCAAGTTTCAACCTCAAGATAGATTTTTTTTTTAAAACATTCTGCAAGTATTTGTCTATTTGTTTCATAATGAGTGAGGTTTCTACTTATGTTTATGTCTTTTAAAAATTTATTTGGGATATTTTTATATTGGGAGGCTGCCCATTCATATTTTAAAAAACAACGGTTTTGCATTTTCCTATCATAGAATATGGAAGAGATAAGTCATGCTCAGTTTCACTAACAAAATTTGAACTCATGGTGTCAGTTGGTTGTGTTTTATTTCTTCTTTTGGAGCAAAAATGTGAAAATTAACACCAAAAATAGGGGTGTTACACATTTGAAGTCTTTACATGTTCTAGAAAGTTTTTAAAAATATTTCTGTAAAGATAAAAATTATAAAGGTCATCTAGAGGGTTTCATAAGGTAGTACTTAATTTTAAATTTATTTCTTTTAGATTTGCCAGTTTTTACAACTTCTGTCCTAGACAACATTTTGTAGAACTGTAGTGTGTCACTGTTCTTACTAGCTGAATTTGCCTCCACTGCCAAGTGTTCAGATATAAAACAAGAAGAGGATCCAGGTGAGGTGGGTTCCACACTTAGGACAGGATGCCCGCAGACACAGCGGCAGGGCCACACCAGGTGAATCCTGGCGTACGTAATGCCCATTTGTCCCGTCCCACTCTTTCTGCTCCATCCGTATCCCCCAGTTACGGTGTGGCAGCAAGGACAAGAGTTGAACTAGGAGCAGGGGTGCCACGGGCCAGAAACACATACCTTGTTTTATGGGAGCAGTGCAGGGGCAAGTAGTCCTGGTCACCAGTGAAACTTGCCCGTTAGCCTACCCAACAGGCGTAGGTTTGACCTGCATTTCTTGACTAGAACACATGGGTGACAGAGCTGTCAGCCCAGAAGTGGCATGATCATGGCCTGGGCTTCCCATCCCTTTTAATAAGTAATAGAACAAGTGAATATCCTATTTTCTATTTTTCTGTCTATCTTACAAGTTACTTACTTAGTGACTGTATTTACTACATCTTCAGAATTCTGCCTGTCTCTCTAAAGCTGCTTCATTATTTATTATCTGTAGTTAATACAGCTGGTGAGTTCTGCCCATATTTCAGAAGCTACTAACTTGCTATCTGTGTTAACACTTCTGACCAGTCTCCTCTAGGATTTAAGTTTATTTTACTTCCCATCCTTTTAAAACGTAGTAAGAAATACAAAATCTTGACTTTTTCTCTTGGCTTAATTCAGGATGTGGCTACCTTAGAGCCTCTCCACACACACTGCTGAGCTGGGAAAGGAGTGAGGGTTCAGAAGAGCCCTGGCAAGGAGCTCAGACTCCGCTGATGACTTCCTGCTGGTGGGCACTGTTCACAACTTTAAGATACCTTGAGAGGGAGGGTTATTTTCTGATTTGCAGAATACACCTATGAGCTTACTCTGTCATGCGAATTGTTAGAATGGACCAAGAGAAACAAAATTTAGAAATAGCTATCTAGAGCCTTAAGAACTTTTTTTATTGCCCTGAAAATAGCTGTCATGACACTGTTTTTAAAAAATAATTGAAATTTCAAAGCCATGCAGTTAATTATCTTTATTTACCATTATGAAATAGCATGCATTAAAACATTTTGCTCTAAACTAATTTTTTTTTTTTTACAGAGCAAGAATATGTTTATTCTGACTGAATTATATTGTATAAAAAACAGTTCTTCTAGGACAGTGGTCGGCAAACTCATTAGTCAACAGAGCCAAATATCAACAGTACAACGATTGAAATTTCTTTGAGAGCCAAATTTTTTAAACTTAAACTATATAGGTAGGTACATTGTTAATAACTTAATTAGGGTACTCCTAAGCTGGCCTTTGCTAAAAACTCAAGGGTCCAAAGAGCCGCATATGGCTCGCGAGCCGCAGTTTGCCGACCACTGTTGTAGGAGACTTTGTCCCTCCCCACCAAGTACTGTTCTTAATTTTTATCTTCTTTTCCATACATGTTACCAAGGGGTCATAGTACATAGACATATAATATTTATAAGGTCAAAAACATGTATGTATTTGGTTCACTACTGCATCCCTCCCACCTAAACTAGAGCTTGGCACATAGTAGGTCTAATAGTTAGGATCTGTTATAACAAAGAGTAAATGCTGTGAGTAAAACTCACAGAAGATTGTCTTTCACTTACCAGGGTGAGTAGGTGGCTTTGCTCAGGGGCCCAGTTCCTTCTTTTTTTGTCACTGTCATCCGTAGGGTGCTGTCTTAGTCCCCGTGGCCCATACTGACCCACACATCCTATCTCGGTGTCTGCGGAGAGAACGGAAGTGAAGGGCAAGGCATTTCTTCTATAAACCTGATCTGGATGTTTCGTACATAACCTCTATTTGCTGCCCATTGGCCAAAGCTGAGCCTCATGGACATATCAGCCATGAGGAAATTTAGAATTACAGTCTTTTGCTAGACTGTGTGTCACTGGCTAAAACACACGTAGTTCCTTTGAGAAGTGCAAAAAAGAGAAGACTGACAGTCAATAGTAGGGACTACTAAGTAAAAGTTCAGAAAAATTTAGTCCACATTTTAAAATGAAAAACATTTAATATTTATTAAAATACTTGAAGGAGCAAGTGGTAGAGTTGAAATGTCAGTCAATAACTAGCTGAAACCCTGTTCACATTCCAGGTAGTTAACACTGGCAGGAATTTGAGACAATTCCAGGTAAAATGGGCACAATTTCTTTTAATCACATAATTAAAATGAACAGATTTGGTCCTTCTTGAACTTTTGACATATGTATTATTCTGCCATTTTCAACAGTAATTAGTATTAGAAATAAGTCTTAAATTCTGATTAAAAATTATGTTACAGAAAAGTATTTAGTTACAAATATTTTGAGGCCTTGGTGTTTATAATTTCACATTTCCAGTGATTTTCAAGCCTAAATGTGTTTACATTCTATCATAAATGGGAGCATTTTAGAACAAACTCTGAAAATGGGACCAATTTTTTCAATAGCATTATACTTTTCTTTATGTTCTCTTTCTCTCCAGCCTAATGTTGACCTGTCAGTTGCATTGTTTATAATGTTGGAAGAAAATTTAATAGGTTCCTACAACAGGATCAGAGATACCCATTGAAGTATATATTTTCAGTTCTCATTATAAAAACATATCTCTCAACTTTCTCAAAATTGTAATGGTGAATACAAAATTCTCTTTTTTGATAAGTTTTTGAGGTTAGCTTACCACGTAAACCACTGTGGCCCTGTAGAGTAGCTTCTGGTTGTACTAAACTGTTGATTGTTATCACATTCTTTGTGGTAGCCAACCAACCGGTTCTCACACCCTCTTCTTGAGACAGACCAGGTATTTAATTACATGCCACATTAAATAACAGAGTTAAAACTGAAAACATTTAAATTTGCTTTTCTTAGGACATGTCAGCTCAAGGATCATCTTCACAGCTTCCCAAACCCTTTGATCCTGAGCCAGAAGCTAAGTATGGCACACTGGATGTGACTTTTGACTATGACTCACAAGAACAGAAGCTCCTGGTAACGGTGACAGCTGTCACAGATATCCCAACATATAACAGGACAGGTGGCAACTCATGGCAAGTACACCTTGTTCTTCTACCTATAAAGAAACAGAGAGCAAAAACCAGCATCCAGAGAGGACCATGCCCTGTCTTCACAGAAACATTCAAATTTAACCATGTTGAATCTGAGATGATTGGAAATTATGCAGTTCGATTTAGACTGTATGGTGTACATCGCATGAAAAAAGAAAAGATTGTGGGGGAAAAGATTTTTTATTTAACAAAATTGAATCTTCAAGGGAAAATGTCATTACCTGTGATATTGGAACCTTCTTACAATCATTCTGTGAGTATCTGATCAAATAGCCCAAATACAGTTTGAGTTCAAGGTCTATGATATGCACAATTTTAATATGATAAGCCCAACAACCTTTAATTCTAATTTCCACATGTAAAGGTAGCCATACCTTTACAAAATTTCTAAGCCCTGAATAGGTAGGTATAATTTTTTTCTCATCTATAAGTTGCCCTTGAAGATTATATATGATTTATCTTATGTATTTTATCCTTCACAGGGTCTAGCCCAGTGTCTTAAAACATTTATTAGATGGTTGATTCCGACATCATCTGAACTCCTTATAGAAAACATTGTTTTCTTTCCAGGTTAAAACTATGTGATACGTTAAGAACGATCTAGCTCCATATGTTTGATATTATTTGCTCGTATAGAATATGTACTGCTGACTAGGTCAGGACTGATTATAATTACAGAATTGCTATGAAATAATTTTTAAAGCTTCAAAAGCATGGCCTCATTATATTTTCCACCTTTTTATACAAAGATTTTTGTAGTGTTTCTGGAAAAATACTTAAATTTAGTACCATCATCTGTTCTCCCTTTTCTCTATTTTCCTCCAGGTTCTAATCACAAGCCTCTCTCTCTTCATATTTTTAAACTAAATTCCTACAAGCCATTGCAGATCACCAGAGAGTTGCACTGTTTATTTAAAACAGGGAGGTGCATTATGCCACATAGTTACTTAGATTATTATGAGAAAATCTGTGATATGCTATAAATTAAATTATGAATGATATTTGCTCATCTGTTATACTAATTAAAAACCTTTTTATAATATAGATTTCAGAAGAGATACATTATTTTAAAATATAATACTTTAGAGTTGTTGTTAAGCTTTGAAAAGTATAAGCATAAGTCCAAGATTAGAGTCTCATTGAATTTGTACCATGCAGCTTTTGATCATATCAGAATGTCATTCACAGTAGAACCCCATACCATTTTACCTACTAGCCATGCAGACCAAATAATGTGATTTTTAAATTTTTTCATTAAGAGTGGGAGAATAGCCCTGGCAGGTTTGGCTCAGTGGATAGAGCATCGGCCTGTGGACTGAAGGGTCCTGGGTTCGAATCCGGTCAAGGGCACATGCCTGGGTTGCGGGCTCGGTCCCCAGTGGAGGGCGTATAGGAGGCAGCCCGGTCAATGATTCTCATCATTGATGTTTCTCTCTCTCTCTCCTTCTCCCTTCCTCTCTGAAATCAATAAAAAATATTTTTTTTAAAAAAGAGTGGGAGAATATTTAATTGGCCTTCACTTTTTTCTCTCCTCTAATAAATTCCTGATTTAATTTTTTAAAAGGCATTTTCTGAAATTATCAATTCTGAAATTTAAAACTAGTAGGGAAATTGATAATTTGTTATAAAGACTTAAGTGTTATCCTACAAACCCATATGGATACAACTATATTGTCACCTTTTGGTTTTTAAATGTTGGAAGTGTTTGTGGCAGATAACTTCTTTAGTTACATAGGTTCATAAATAGGAAGAAGCTGTGCATAATGGATTACATCAAGAGCTGTAATTTGGATAAGATTTTGGACTTTGAGATGATGAGGTTTAGATCCAAGTATAGGGACTTATTACTTTGAACTGATAATGTAATAGGATGAGACTTTTAGGAACCTTGTACTGGGGGAATACATTTTACAGGTGGGATGTATTTGAATCATGGAGGCCAGAAGGCAGACTGTGGTAGGCATAGTTCTAAGATGGTCCTCATGACCTTCATTCCCTGGTATTATTTTGAAAATGTAATTAAAGTTGCTAATTAATTGACATTAAGATAATGTATTATCTGGGTGTGCCTAACTCAATTACTTGAACCCTTGAAAAGCAAAGAGTTGTCTATGATTGGTAGCAGAAAAACTAGATTTAAAGCATTAGTGAGATTCAACACAAAGTTCTCTGTTGCTGAGACGAGTGGGTCATGGTAGAAGGACCGTGGAGCAGCCTCTAGCCAACCACCAGCAAGAATGTAGGGACCTCAGTTCTACCACTGCAAGGAACTAAATTTGGCCAACACCTGATTAAACTTGGAAGAATATTTTTTCCCCGGAGCCTCCAGATAAGACCCCAGCTGAGCCAACACCTTGATCAAAGCCTTGTAAGATCCTTTACAGAGAACCCAGTTGAACCCACCCAGACTCTGACCTACAGAAACAGTGAGATAATAAGTGGATATTTTAAACATACAAAGTTTGAAGTAACTTACTAGACATCAGTAGAAAATTAATACAGCCCACAAGGCCTAGCTCTTTACAGAAAACTTGTGCTGACCTCTGCTCTAGACAACTAGGAATTGAAATTGAATATTAGATGTGCAAATCACTTCTTTGGTTAAGGTGAATACTCAGATAACATTCTGTAAGTCTACTTTCATCTTGGTGGGATATTCTTTGCCAACTTATGAAGTCTCCAGCAAAGACCTTTATGTAACTATAAACATATATAAATAAAATTTGCAGGTTTTCTTTCTTCATGGTTGCTCCCTCAACATAGATGTAGTCACTTAGAGAAACATTATTTATTTAGAAAATAATCTCTGTGAGCAAAAAATATTTCAGTTTTATTTCATTTTCTTCTATTAAATTTATAGAAAGTAAAATAGATTTTTAAAATAAAAAGATATTTTCACTAGAAATGGGATAAAACTATATTCCAATTTCTGTGTGGACATACTCATAGAATGATGTCTGCAAAGTGTTTACCTAATAACTATTTATGAGTAGTAGTAGTAAAATTTAAGGTGTTTGTTTTGTTTTTTTTACTTCTTTGTTATTTCTGCATGGTTTATGATAATAATTTGTCAGTTTAAAGAAAAAATAGAGAGTCAGAAAGGGTCAAGGAATTTGGACCCTGGTCAGTTTGGTGAAGATGAGTAAATAAATAAATTCCTACCTAGATGTTTTAGGGTAACCAAAGCAATAACAGGAAAGATAAGGCCTAGTGGAAAACTTAAGTTTTCTTTCTTTTTTAAAAAAATCTTTATTGTTGAAAGTATTACATATGTTTTCTTAAGTTCTAATGAGAAGGTTCTTAAAATGTGCCTAGATGTCTCTATGTCATTAAATCTGATTCCATATTATATTTCTATGTAAATACACAGAAGTTATAGGAAGTAAACATGGGAGTGGGTGGGATTGTCTCAGCAGTCATGAGAGAAGACCCTTAGAACACCTAAGTTTAAAGATTGGAAAAAGGGAGGGGTAAGGTAAGAAGTAGTAAAATATAACAAAAAAATGAAGTTATGCAGGAAGATATAATCAACTTTATCGAATGCTGCTGATGGAACCAGTATTGAAAGCTGTCTATTGCATTTAGGATATGAAGGGAATGAGTAGCCTTAGAACAGTGGTTCTCAACCTTTCTAATGCCGCGACCCATTAATACAGTTCCTCATGTTGTGGTGACCCCCCAACCATAAAATTATTTTTGTTGCTACTTCATAACTGTAATTTTGCTACTGTTATGAATCGTAATGTTATGAAGTAGCAACGAAAATAATTTTATGGTTGGGGGGTCACCACAACATGAGGAACTGTATTAAAGGGTCACGGCATTAGAAAGGTTGGGAACCACTGCCTTAGAAGGACCAGTTTTGGTGAGGTACAGGGGCCAGAGTCCAACTAGATTGGCAATCATGTAGACAACTTGTCTACCAAATTTGGCTGTGAAAAAAAGGGAGAGGACAGTATTTGGAAAGGGGGGGGCGGAGATTAGAAAGATGTTTTTGAAGTTAGGAGAGATTTGGGCATGCTTAAATACTCTGCAAGTATATAATAAAAAGATGGAGTATAAGATATAGGAGAGCTAATTGAAGAAATATAACATGTTTTTAAAAATATACTTTTATTGATTTCAGAGAGGAAGGGAGTTAGAAACATCAATGATGAGAGAGATTAATTGATTGGCTGCCTCCTGCATGACCCCCTACTGGGGATCAAGCCTGCAACTGGGCATGTGCCCTTGACTGGAATTGAACCTGGGACCCTTTAGTCCGCAGGCTGACACTCTATCCATTAAGCCAAACCAGCTAGGGCTGAAGAAAGATATTAATTGATGTGTCTGGGATGAACAGAGAGAAGCAAAAGTATTTTCAAGAGATTTATTTAAATTGTGGACCATGAAATCTAAGTGTAATAAAGAGAGAAGTGAACTTACAAAGGGACTGATAGGCAGGGGGGAGTAAGGAAAGTTAGTGGACTGAAAGTCCCAAATATATCAAGGAACAGATATGAGAGGAATAGTTGAGGAAGAAATATAGAAAGTTAGGCAACTGTGGTTAGAAAGGAGAATTTTTTCATTTAATGTGATGGGATAACAAGGGTCCAAAGTGTGGTGGTGGAAATGAGCATCAGAGATGAAATAGAAAGTAAAATCACTGGAAATGGACAAGTTGGTCAAGAGAGGCCAGGTTCTTGAGTGGGTTATCCACGTGGATATTGAAGTCACAAAAGATGGTGGTAGAAATTGAAATGTAAAAGAAGGTTGAATCAAGGGTCATTGTTCTCAAGGAATGAAGATAAAATGTCCAGGACAGAATGTTTATGTAGACAGGATGACATGAGCCTTAAAGGAAAATAGTTATTCTTTTCCACAATTTTCGAGGAGTGATGTTTGACACAGCAGCAGAGAACTTTGCTTCCTGACCCTAACGCCTTTTGGGTATGAGGAAATAACCAGGATAAAAAGTCTGAAGAGGATGATGTGTCCTCAGGGAAGAATGGGATTTCAAGTGAAACAAGGTGTTGGGTGGGGGTTTAGAGAAGATACTAAAGTTCTGGAGGAGTTTTATCATAGGTCAGAAATACCAAAAGGCATCCTGAGAAGAGGAGCATAATGGAAGTTTGTGTTAGTGAAGAAGTACAGAGAATTACAGAATGGATATTAAAGTAAAAGAGATGGCCAGTATCAGGGATTTGCCCTCATTTACATTATACCAAAATGTCAGTGGTAGTTTGATAGGGATTACATTGAATCTACAGATTGCTTTTGGTAGTATGGGCATTTTAACTATATTAATCCCTAACAATCCATGAGCATGATATATTGTTCCATGTATGTGTATCCTCTTCAATTTCTTTTTTCAGTGTCTTGTACTTTTCAGAGTATAGGTATTTCACCTCCTTAAATTTATTACTAGATTATTGTTTTGATGCAATTGTAAATGGAATTGTATTCTTAATTTCTTCTGATTAATTACTAGTGTATAGGAATGTGATGGATTTATTTATATTAATTTTTCTTTTGCTACTGTACTGAAATGTATTAATATTTGTAGATTTTTTAAGGTTTCCTATATAGTATGTCATCTGCAAATAGCGACAGTTTTACTTCTTCCTTTTCGATTTGGATGCCTTGTATTTTTTTTTTTTCTTGTCTGATTGCTACTATGGCTAGGACTTCAAATACTATATTGAATAATAGTGGTGAGAGTGGGTATTCAAATGTCAATTCCAATCCTAATTAGTCTATTAAAAATCTTAGATTTTTCACAATGGCATAAAATTAGAAATCAACTACAATAAAAACAATTAAAAAAATCAAACATTTGGAGGCTAAATAGCATGCTATTAAACAATGATTGGATTACTAAACAAATGACAATGAAAACACAACATTCCAAAATCTATGGGACACAGTGAAACAGTCCTGAGAGGGAAGTTCATAGCTCTACAGGCCTGCCTCAAAAAATAAGAAACAATGGTAATAAATTATCTAACCCTACAACTTAGAGAGCAACAAGAAAAGCCCAGAGTAAGCAGAAGGAAGGAAATAATAAAGATCAGAGTGGAAATAAATGACAGAGACAATAAAAATACAAAAGATCAATAAAACCAAGAGCTGGTTCTTTGAAAGGATAAACAAGATTGATGAACCTCTAGCCAGGCTCACCAAGAAACACAGAGAGGACCCAAATAAAATCAGAAATGAAAGAGGTGAAGTAACAACCGACCCCATAGACATACAAAAGATTATATAAAAATACCACAAACAACTCTACTCCAACAAACTGGGCAACCTAGATGAAATGGACATTCCTAGAAAAAGATAATCTTCCAAAATTCAATCAGAATAAAAAAAAATGAATAGGCCAGTAACTACTGATGAATTGAAGCAGTAATAATAAAAGAAAAACTTACAGCAAACAAAAGCCCTGATCCAGCTCACCACCTGTTTTTCTAAATAAAGTTTTATTGCAACACAGACATGTCCTTTTGTTAACATATTGTCTTTTGTACTACAAAAAAGAGTGGGGTATGATGAGATCATATGGCTCATGAATCCAAAAATATTTACAGAAAAAGTTTGCTGACCCTTAGTTACAAGATAGAAATGAAAAAATTTCCAGAAATAGAAAATAAAAAGATAGAAAAAAATGAAAATACAATAAATAAATAAATAAATGTTAGAGACTTAGACAACCTAGGAGGATTTATAACATATGCCTCAGAGGTGATTCATAAAGAAAACAGAGGGAAGGAAGTTGTATTAAAATGCAACAATCGTGCCCTAGCTAGTTTGGCTCAGGGGATAGAGTGTCAGCCTGCGGAATGAAGGGTCCTGGGTTTGAGTCCAGTCAAGGGCACATGCCCAGATTGACGGCTCGATCCCCAGTTGTGGGAGGGTGCAGGAGGCAGCCAATCAATGAACCTTTCTCATCATTGATGTTTCTATCTCTCCCTCTTCCTTCCTCTCTGAAATCAATAAAAATGTTTTTTATAAAAATGCAACAAGCTGATGAACAAAATAAAATAGAAACAGACTCATAGATTCAGAGAACAGACAGTTGTCAGAGGGAATAGGGACAAATGGGGCTGAGTGAAAAAGGTGAAGGGTTAAACATACAAATTGGTAGTTAGAGAACAGAGATGTAGGTTACAGCATGGGGCCAAGTGGGTACTTGAAGCAGCAGGATGACCAGTCTGTAAAGTACATGATTTTCTAACCACTTTGCCGTACATTAGAAACTAACAGAATAATATTGAATGTAAACTGTAATTGAAAAAAAAAAAAGATTTGCCAAAGCTAAAGGGCTTGAGTCTCCAAATAAAGGACCTGAACAAAAAAATCCAGGCTTCGACACATCATTGCGAAGTTTCAGAATCCCATGGTAAAGAGAAAGTCCTAAAAGGTCCCAAGTAACATAAAAACGAACGAAGTTTAGAATGGCATCAGAATTCCCCACTACAGAGCTCGATGCTGGAAGACCATGAAGCTGAAGGCCTCAAAATTGCAAGGGTAAAGTTATTTCCACTATAGTAAGTGTTTTATATTTATTGCCTCCTTAAATCCTCATTGTTTTTCCCCATTTTATAGATGAGAAAAATATCTTCTAGTGCCTATCTCCAAGTCACTACGTAATATTCGATGGATTGGCAATCTATCAGTATTCCCAAGCCATTCCAGTTTCTTTCCTCTACCTCTGAAGAGTGCATTTCCCAGACTCCCTAGAGTTCCGAATGCTAATTAGGTTCCACCAATTAAATTTGTTCCTGCATGATATGCAAAGTGAAAGGAAAGCCGCTTTCATTCTGCTTCAGGGCAGGCAAGTTGAAGGAAAGATGTTTTTCTCCCTCCAGCAACGTTCTAATAGCTAGTTTGCAGCTTCATGGATTCGAAGAGATGATTGCAATGGCAGTGATGACTTCCTGATCCCTTGATCAAACTAAAATAATTGTGTTTTTAACCCATATCTACCACCTTCTTGGTGAATGTAGTAGCTCCTTTCGTGGGTCAGTTTTTCAATGTTCTAGGAGTCATTCCTGCAGGCCCAGCCAAACCCTCTTCCTCCAGCTCTCCCAACACTTTTGTAAGCACCTAGTTTGTGAATCCGATCTCTTGCTTCTACCTAAAGTGATTTCTGGTTCTGTCCCTGAACCCTGACTGACAAAGTTCACAATAAAGGTTTAGTGTTAATCCTGGAATAAGATTTTTGAATTTATATCAAGGCAGTTCATGCTATACAAGGACACTGTCAATTATAACTAGGGTTTGATTCTAACTAAAATAATTTTTAACCTAATTCCTGAGAATAATTTAATTAATAAAAGGAAAAAAGAAAAACAAGAGTAAGTTACTTTCTTCAGTTGTGATGGTGCTTCCTTATGCTGGGTGCAATTTTTAGCATTTGTATAAACTCATTTAATCCTCACAGTTGCTTCTAATAGTTACTTTTAGCCTTTATAGCTGAGAAAGCAGGCATAGAAAGGTTAACTGAATTGCCCAGGGTCACACACTTAGTTGCAGAGTAGGGATTTAAATCCATCTGCCTCCACAGCCTGTGCTGTTAGCTATTTTTGGACTTTATCTACGTTTATAAGAACTAGTAAGAACTTTGTGTTACCTATGGGTTTATTTGTATTCTACTTTTACATACATATTAGAAATACCCATAAAAAAAGTGAATATCTAAAATGTAAAGTTAAAAGCTAAACAGACCTACTACCCAACCCTCTTCTCTCCTGCAGTTTAAAAGCAGAATTTCTCAAAGGGAAGGTAGGAGAGGGTGGGGTTAAGGGGGAGAGATCAACCAAAGGACTTGTATGCATGCATATAAGCCTAACCAATGGACGCAGACACCAGGGGGGTGGGCAATGGGGGGATAAGGACACATATGTAATACCTTAATCCAGTGATGGCGAACCTATGACACATGTGTCAGCACTGACACGCGTAGCCATTTCTGATGACACGCGGCGGATGAAACATTTGCGAAATAATGTTTTTTCCTCAAAGTGACACACTACCCAAGTTACGCTCAGTTTTTTGGCGAAGTTTGACACACCAAGCTCAAAAGGTTGCCCATCACTAATGGGCAATCAATAAAGAAAAAAGAAGAGGTGATACTTAAAGCAGAATTTCTCAGTGTTTCTCAGAACTCTCCCACCACTTGCATGGGAATCTAGAATACTTTTTTAACCAGATTTAGTGAATTGGAATCACTAGGAAGCAGCCTAGAAATCTTCCTTTTAAATAAATTCCCCAGGTGATCATTAAATACACTAAACTTATAAGACCATCGGTATAAAATGTGTTTTCCCAAAGAACATTGCATGTTATACCTTGGGGTAAGTTCAGAGAATATAACTTAGTCTGTTTTCTGTATTTCATTGATCTTTCCATCCTTTATTGTCTTGGTTTCCTTTTCCAATATTTAGCATTGTATGTTCTTTGGGCATTCATAAAGTAGTTAAAGGGGAGTAGAATTATAAAGAAGTGTTAGTGAAATGATAGCAAAAATATGAAGACAAGTTTCCTTTAAGAAAATTACACATCCATGAAGAGCCAGAGATTACACTGAGTAAATATTTACATCAGTTAAGATTCTATTAGTTTCAAGTGAATGCAAACCAAACCTAAAAGGCTTGAGCAATACAGAAGGTCCAGAGAGTAGGCCTGTCTTCAGGCATGGCTTGATCCACTGACTCAAATCATATCGCTAAGGTTCTGGTTTCTCTCTCTCTCTTCTCCCCTCCCTCACCCTAACTTCTGTGTATCAACTTCCTAATCAGGTTTCACATAGCGGCCCTCTTGAAAAGTTTTGTGTCGCACTAGGTTACCTGCCTATCCCAGAACCAATCACTGGCTACATGGATGGGCTGTACTGATGAGCTTCGGCCCTAGAATAGGGTTGCCCCCCAAAGGACATTAGATAAGAGACAGAAAGGAGTACCTTCACTACTGGGAGGAAGTGATGATTGGATGCTAAGGAGACAACCAACTAATAGTAATATAGTGTTTATTTAAATTTCTTTTTTTTAAAATATATTTTATTGATTTTTTACAGGGAGAAAGGGAGAGGGATAGAGAGTTAGAAACATTGATGAGAGAGAAACATCGATCAGCTGCCTCCTGCACACCCCCTACTGGGGATGTGCCCACAACCAAGGTACATGCCCTTGACCAGAATCGAACCTGGGACCCTTGAGTCCGCAGGCCGACGCTCCATCCTCTGAGCCAAACCAGTTTCGGCTATTTAATTTCTTAAAAAGAAAAACGGTTGAAACTTTAGTGATTGGACATACCATGGGTGAAATTCTATTTTAATCAACTTGAAAACAGCTCAGAATCAAACATACTTTTTTGCACATCACTTTAGGAATCTTGAATTCTGTGCTGCAATGCAATTAGTGTCTTAATTGGCTATGAGCTAAATCCTGAAAATGGTGGTTCTCAGTCCTGATCACACTAGTATGACTCGGGGAGTTTTTAAAGTAAAGATGAATAGGCCTCCAGTTAGAACTGCTGAGTCAAAAACTTGAAGGAATTGGACCAGAGTATCTGTATCTTTAAAAAGCTCTTACAGGAGCCACTAAAGACTGAACATCCTTGATTGTTTGCTCTATGGAATCATATCTCCACTATTTCCTGGAAAGTCAGAGGACTAAAATGAGTAATTGCCACGTTAAACATCTGTTGCAGCTGACCACAATATTCAACATGATACTATAACATTCAGAAAACTCGACTATCAGACTTGTTAATAGAATAAAATCTTTCCCCAAAATTATCTGCTCAAATTACAACCACGTAAACTAAAAATCACCTCTAATACAAATTGTTTTATTTAAATATTGTAATGAGAATTGAATTTTTATAAGTTATTTTGAAATGGTTATGTGTATTAGTGTTACATTTCATTGTCTTTGGCTTCTTTCAAAACTTAATATTTCATATATATTATAAAATATTAAGATTATCTCTTTGATTCATGAGAAACTTGAAATATTCTGATAACAGAAGAAAAAAAAACAGTTTAAAGGGGTTTAAGCCCTTATGGCTATAAGAAAAATGTTTTACCAAAAAATATTCATTATATGTAACCTAGAATATTATAGATTTCCTTTGGATTCAGTTTATTTGAACAAAGTTTATTATAGCACCAAGACATTAGAACTAACTTTTCATAAATTGACAAATTCAGCGTTTCCTGGGCCTCATCAGGAACACAGATTTGGGGAAACATGCCAAGTGGCCCATTAACAGTCCTCAAGGCCGTCTTTAGAATATAGGCCCACCTGGACTTTCCTGTAAAATGACAGGTAGGGAATGAAAATAGCATCTAAAAATTTGTTCCAAAATAGTACACATCGTGATAAAGTGAAATAAGAAGCATCGCTGTTTCTCTAGCTGTTAACATTTCATTTCCTGGGAATGCTTTGAGTGCTCTGTGAGGATATGTACAAAACAGGAGTGATACCATCGTGTGGAATAACTCAGAGAGCTAGGGAATTCACTACGAGTTGCATTAAGACTCTCAGAATTATCCTCCTATATTCATATTTTAATGAACATATAAATCATATTTTGCTGTTTCATTTGTCATTAAATTATTCATAACATTAAAAATGTGACTCAGAACTAATCTTGAAATATGTGTTTTGTGGCATAAGAGAATTGCCATTTTGAAGTTTCCAGAAATGAAATTTGAAACTCAAGGTGTTCATAAATTTAAACTAAAACCATCATTGTCCTAATGTCTTAGAGCAGTGGTCGGCAAACTGCGGCTCTCGAGCCACATGCAGCTCTTTGGCCCCTAGAGTGTGGCTCTTCCACAAAATACCACGGCCTGGGCGAGTCTGTTTTGAAGAAGTGGCGTTAGAAGAAGTTTAAGTTTAAAAATTTTGGCTCTCAAAAGAAATTTCAATCGTTGTACTGTTGATATTTGGCTCTGTTGACTAATGAGTTTGCCGACCACTGTCTTAGAGTGTTTTAAGATTATCAACAGTGTAAAGTGGTTACAGCACCTGGGACTTAGTAAGCACTCAATAAATATCAGTTTTACTAATATCATCACTACATTCCTACTGCCATCACCATTATTACTTTCACCTTTTACCTACTTCTTCCGAAAGAATAGTCTAATTTGGTTTCTTTTTGGTGGGAATTGATAATTCATTATCTTCACAGTCCATTTGTCCTTATTAACATTATAGATGGATAATTTTTTCAAAAAAATATTTCTCACTTTTGATATGGGTAGTCTTATTAATATAGAGGCAGAACTTACTCTAAAATATAAAACAAGCCTGGCCAGTGTGTGGCTCAATGGTTGTGTCGACCTATGAACCAGAAGGTCAAGATTCCCAGTCAGGGCACATACCTGGGTTACGGGCTCGATCCCCGGGGTGGGGCATATAGGAGGAACCCAATCAATGATACTTTCTCATCATTGATATTTCTGTCTCTCTCCCTCTCTGAAATCAATAAAAATATATTACAAAAAAATAAAATATAAAACAAAATGTAAATTTTTGAAGTCTTAATTTTACATGAATACAGTATAGACCATACTAAATATCCTTTATGGCTTACACCACTTTTTCGTAGAGGCAAAACGGGTGGGGAAAAGAGGAAGGCAGTGAGCCACTGGAAATCTTCAGCAAATGAGCGAGCTTTATAGGTGACTAGCAGTTGAAACATTGCTGGGGGAAAGAGGTGGTACAGTCAGATGGCAGAAATGTTTGGTGATTATGGAAGCATATGCTTCAAACTTTTATACAAATAGATTTTGTCAGTATTATAGGCAGGTTTGAGGGGACTTGATCCTACCCATAATTTTTGTCAGCGCCCTCTGAAAGCCCTCCCAAGTAAGAATGGGAACTCTCAAGAGGAAGAGGGTGTGGCCCCCTCGTTTGGGAGGGAAATGCACAAGGCACAGCCCCCAGTTCCTGTGTTCATTTCTCGATGAGCTGTTGAAACTTCCCCACCAGCGTCCCCCTCCTCATTATTCCACCAGTGCTCTTCCAACGATTGCTTCCCCCATTCTTTCTCAGTAGAAAATTTGGGATCTCACTACTCTTCCAAATTATGGAGGAAAAAAGTATAAGACTGAGTATTTGAATAAAGCCAGTATAATAGAGATCCTTGAAAACCAGAAGAGGTTTAGACTTGTCAGTAAGAAACGACTGTGGGACTGAGAATCCTGAGCAGAGTCCGAGGCCCAGTCTGTTTCCTGTGTGATAACTAGATATGGAACTTGGAGAAAAATAGCCTCTCCAGGCCTGACTTCTCTCATCTCTAAGCACATTAGGTCCAATAGGTGGGCGTGAACCATGTTCTACAGAAATGCTTCTGGGATTCTGCAAATGTTTCCTTCAAATTTCTTTTTAAAATTAGAGTGTAATTCAGGATTGTAAACATCAGTATAAACACATACGAGGTACAAAATTTTAATTCATTGGAAACTATATGCTAATTCATATCACATTTTTTTTTTTCCTGTAGAGTTACTAACAAGGCTGCTTCTGCCATCTCTCTCTCTATACTTAAAATTCTTATATTATGTCCTTGCTTAGGAATAGTATAACTTGGTGTTGATTCATTGCTTAATTAGGTCTTATCTATGTCTGCCCATAACATTTTACTGAGTTGATGCATCACAGTCAATACTAATTAGTGGTGTGTTTTGTTTTGTTTTTTTTTTACATTTTATTGATTTCAAAGAGAAAGGGAGATAGAAACATCAATGATGAGAGAGAACCATAGATTGGCTGCCTCCTGCATGCCCCCTACTGGGGATCAAGCCCACAATCTGGGCATGTGCCCTGACCAGGAATCAAACCCAGACCTTCTGGTTCATAGGTTGATACTCAACCACTGAACCACACTGGGCTGGCGCTAGTTAGGTAGTTTTAATGATTTGTGTAAATTCAGGGTGATACAGTCTTTAAAATGTAAGTAATACTTAGATACAAAAATACTAATAATTGTTAATTAAATTAAAGTGATTTAACTTAACCTTTTGCACTTGGATGTCGAGTGTGACTCGACACGGTTAGCATTAGAATAAAGTAATCAAGAAAAAAGCAAGCGAGTGCAAAGGGTTAAGTTTTTTTTTATTTTCCATAACTTTATCTTTCACTTTTCTCAGTCAGTTAAATGGATTAATATTCTGACACTGGAAGGCAAGATAACCCACAATTTATCAGGACTTTATAATATTTACATAAAGCAAAACACTTAACACTGGATGCCAAACTAATATTGACTACTACTGTCACCTACAACCTTAATATCAAACTTTCTTTTTATCAAAATAGACTGTTGTAAGTTAGAACTCAATAATAACTACTTACCAATATAATGCTACACTTATCTGTTTCATGTGTTTGAGCTTGGAATAAGATTTTCTAAAATATTTTTTTATTGATTTCAGAGAGGAAGGGAAGAGGAAAGAGAGAAACATCCATGATGAGAGAGAATTATTGATCAGCTGCCTCCTGCACATACCCCACTGGGGACAGAGCCTGTAATCTGGGCCTGTGCCCTGACCGGGAATCAAACTATGACCTCCTTAGTTCATAGGTCAACAGTCAACCACTGAGCCACACTGGCAGGGCTAGAATAAGATTTAATTTTTTCAAAGAGTACTGTTACTAAAGCTTTCTGAAAACCACTAGCTGAATTCTCTTTGAGGTACTTTCTAAAATCATATTATTCTGAAATAGGGAGCCCTTAAATAATTTTTGATAACTTATCCTGTATAATAAAGAGTTAATATGCTCATTACACTGAGTGGCCAGATTATTATGATTTCTGAACGCATAATAATCTGGCCACTCAGTGTGTGTGTGTGTGTGTGTGTGTGTGTGTGTGTGTGCCCGGTGCATGAATTCATGCATGGGTGGGGTCCAGCCAGCCTGGTCAGGGGAGGGGACATGGGCAGTTGGCCGGCCTGCCTGCTGATCGAACTCCTGGTCGAGGGGACAATTTTCATATTAGCCTTTTATTATATAGGATATACACTGAGTGGCCAGATTATTATGCGTTCAGAGATCATAATAATCTGGCCACTCAGTGTAGACCGAACAGCAGAACAACCATCCGGACGACCTTCCAGATGAAGACGGTGCTGCGAGGGCTGGCCAAGGCTGTGAGGGGCTGCGAGGGCTGGCCGAGGCAGCCGGGGCTGTGAGGGCCGAGCCCCTTGCATGAATTTCGTGCATCAGGCCTCTAGTTGAAATATAATGAAATAGAATTTCATCCCATACCATGAAATATTTTACCCTTTTAAAGTGTACAGTCATGGTTTTTGAAATATTCACAGAGTTGTGCAACCATCATCTCTGCTAAATCCAGAACATTTTTATCACCCAAAAAGAAAATCCTACACCCATTAAATCTCAGCCCCTGGCAACCACTAATCTGCTTTCTGTCTCTTTGGCTTTGCCTCATCTGGACATTTTATATGAATGGAGTCAATACAATTTGTGTTTTTTTGGTATCTGGCTTCTTTTACTTAAAGTGATGTTTTCAAGGTTCATCCATGTTTTGGCATGTATCCACACTTCATTGCTTTTTTAGGGTTAATAATATTTCATTGTATGGACATACAGCATTTTGTTTATCCGCTCATCTGTTGATAGACATTTTGGGTTGTTTACATTCTTGACTATTATGAATAATGGTGCTGTGAATATTTGTGTACAGTTGTTGTGCGGACGTATGCTTTCTTTTCTCCTGAGTGTACACCTAGTTCTGGAATTGATGGTAACTCTACGCTTACCATTTTAGAAACCACCAAACAGTGTTTTAAAGTGGCTGCACTATTTTACTATCCCACGAGCAGCAATGTATGAGAGTTCCAATTTCTCCACATCCTGTTCAATGCTTGCTATTGTCTGGTGTTTTTGTTTTGTTTTTAGCTATCCTAGTGAGTGTAAGGTGGTTTTGATTTGCATCTCTCTGATGTCTAATGATGTTGAGCATCATTTTATGTGCCTGATGGTGCTTGATGGTATCTCACAGGTCTTTGAGGCTCTCTTTGTTTTTTTTTACTTTAAATATATTTTTTTTATTACAGTTGACATACTGTATTAGTTTCAGGTATACAACCCAGTGATTAGACATTATTTAACTTACTAAATTAGCACCCAATAAATCTAGTACCCATCAATGCCATACATAGTTATTACAATATTGACTATATTACCTATGCTGTACTTTACATCCATGTGACTATTATGTAACTACCAATTTGTACTTCTTAATTCCTTCACCTTTTCACCCATCCCCTAGACTCCCTCCCATGTTAAAGAAGACCATTTAACATTTATTGTTATACTGGTTTGGTGGTGATGAACTCCTTTAGCTTTTTCTTTTCTGGAAAGCTATTTACATGTCCTTGAATTCTAAATATTTTAAAAACTATGACTGTTTGCTGGGTAGAGTAATCTTGGTTATAGGTCCTTGCTTTTTATCACTTTGAAAATTTGTCAATCCCTTCTGCTCTACAAAGTTTCTGTTGAGAAATCAGCTGATAGTCTTATGGGAGCTCCCATGTAAGTAACCAACTGCTTTTCTCTTGCTTAGGATTTCCTCTTTGTCTTTAATCTTTGGCATTTTTATCATGTGTCTTGATATGGGCCTCTTGGGGTTCATCTTGTTTGGGACTCTCTGTGCTTCTGGGACTTACATGTCTATTTCCTTCACCAGGTTAGGGAATTTCCTGTCATTTTTTCATATAGGTTTTCAATTCCTTTCTCTCTCCTCCTTCTGGCATCCCCATGACATAAATGTGGTACACTTAAAAGTTGTCCCAGAGACTCCTTATATTATCCTTATTAGGGTTCTTTTTTCTTTTTGCTGTTCTGATTGGGTGTTTCTGCTTCCATATCTTTCAAATCTCTGGTTTGATCCTCTGCTTCATCTACTCACTATTGATTCCTTATAATGTATTCTTCATTTCAGTTCATGTATTCTTCATTTCTGACTGGTTCTTTTTTATGTTTTCTAATTCTGATTTTATGTTTCTTATATCTTTATTGATGTTCTAAGTTCATCTACCTGTTCCTAAGTTCATTGAGCATCTTTATAACCAGTTTTTTGAGCTCTGCCATCTGGTATATTAGATTGCTTGTCTCCATATTATTTAGTTATTTTTCTGGAGTTCTGTTCTTTCACCATTCTGTTCTTAAATATTTTTAAATAGAGGCATGTCACCATCAAAGCCAATTTTATAGAAGCCTAGTTTACCAGTGCTTCATGTCTTTTCTTTAGCATAGAGATTGGTCACACAAGGTGTGGTAAGCTGATTCAAATGGTCATCCAATGAAGTAAGACCTAAGAATATTATCAGAAGAAAGCTACAAGGCTAAAGGTTCAAAAAAGTATATATTTTGCTAAGTAACAAATTAAGTGAACAATGAGGAGGATGCCCTAATTGAACACAGGAGACTTGTGTGCAGCTCTCTCCCCACCCGTCCCATCCCTCATTTCCCTCTCCATACATCGGTGGCAGAGTGCATAGATAGTGGTATATAGGAAGCATCAAAATAGAGAAAAGTTAACATGCTATTGCATTATAGAAATAAAGTTGTCTTATAATGATGTTTTCAAAGCACTTATATGTTAGTTCATGTACTCTTATAACTGGACATGACATGAACAATGAGCCTCTCAATATGTAAGTTACCCAACTCTTAGGGCTAGAAATAGGCACTGTTTCTCTCAGCTCTCCTATTTCTTGTTAAGTACACCTTGCACTACCAGCTGATGAGATGCTTTTGAGGAGTTTTTGTAGTAAGGATGAGCCAATTTTGAGATGATTTCTGGAGGAAAGTCACCAGTTGTATATGTGAGATTAAGAGGGGGAAGATGCCCAAGATTTCTAGCATTAAAAGTATAATTTTAGTACATTGTGACCAGCCAAAATACAAATGCTATTCTAATGTGGGAAAATAAAGATCAAGCGGCTGTTAGTTAAATAAAAATATCAGGGAAATAATTACCAAAGATTTAATTTAAGCAAAAAAAAGTATATATTTTGCTAATTTTCCACAAGGTGTCAGTAGCACTTTAAATAATAGCAATTGCAGCACTTATTTGGAATGGGATATCTAAATTTGTTAAGTATTACACATTTGGGAGTGTATTATGTTTATTTGTTCCACCATCATTTTTTTTGAACTTCAGTATTTTGACAAATTTCATATATTATTTAGAGGTATATGCAGTATTTGCCATCTACATTATTATTGTCTTCCAGCCTACTATAGCGTTTCTTAATTGTAATACTGAAGTGTAAGTTTTGACTTCTTAGAAGACTCAAAATATGTTGGAGAAACTAGGTCAGCAGGGGGCAGCACAGCCTTACAATGTTTAAATTTTGGTCATTTGAAGGGACTCTTCAGAAACAGTATATAAAGAATATGGTACATGGTTTTTCAAGTTTTTCAGCATTCACACCCTTTATTTCAAATGAACTATTATTTGTAACCCAAATGTGTAAAGTAAATAAAAGTGATATTTTACTAAGAAATCTAATTTTATAATATTGACTTATCATGTCAAACACTGAAAATATATGGAGCTGTTTTGACGAACAAAAAATTTAGAATAAAATTTTGGAGATAGTACTATTTCTATCTTCCTTTTACAGATAAGGAAATTGAGTCTCAAGGGAATTTTGAAATATGTCCAAGGTTATACAGATGGCAAACTGTCAGAGCTTACATATAAACCCAACTGTCTTACTCCAAAGCACAGGTACCTACAATTACACAATTGCTGATCATAGGTTTTAGTCTTCAGCTTTGAAATGCAACTCAATTTATGTCTTTAATTATACAATACATAGGAAATGCTGGTTCACACAGATAAGGAGTTAACAAATGGTAACTCTTCTTTAAACAGCTTGCCCTGCAATCTCCAAATCGTTCTCAATTAGATAGAAATGGCAGATGAATCTTTAGTCAAAAATGTAAACAGTAATGGATTAAACCTACCATACAAATAGTAAATTCACTAGTGTTCTCTAACATGTTAGCAAGCAGTGTAAGTGCTAAGGCAGCAGACAGTTATTCCACATTTAAGATACAGCATAGAGGTGCTAACGACCTTGCCCAAAGTCACATTCCCATGACTGACAGACCCCGGTCGCCTGGCTCCAGAGTTGGCTTTCCTTCCCAGCATATTGTACTGCCTCTGTTTTAATACTCATCTCTCTGCATCTATTATTTTAGCTTTTAAATACCGTATTTTTCGGCGTATAAGGTTTTCCTGGGTTAAAAAGTTGTCTTATACACCGGAAAATACGGTAATTGGGGCTATAAGAATCAAGCTAAATGCCCCCTCAGTGTTAAGCTTAATACCGTATTTTCTGGCGTGTAAGACGACTTTTTAACCCAGGAAAATCTTATATGCCCAGTCGTCTTATATGACGGAAAATACGGTAGTTAAAAGTATATTTAAAAACTGAATTTAATGGGTTCTACTAACTGCAGGTGGAAAACCAGTATCCTGTGGATACTGAAATATAATCCAAAACTCAGAAGGCACTTAAAAATAAATTTGGGCAATGATTTTTCTAATCGTCACTCTACTTAGTTTTCCAATAGTAAAATATATATACATATATTTTAAAAGACAGAATCCAATCATCTCATTTAAAACAAATTAAAGGGAACCTTTAAGACATTTGGAATACTACCCTAATTTACTAAGATATTATAAGTTTAGGGATAACTCTGATTCCAGCACTTTACAAGCTTAATGACCAATTTTTAAAAGCTCTCACCTCCCCCAGATGTAAATGTAAGGGCATTTCTGGGGTGCAGTGTCTTTACTGCCTTAGTAATCGAGTATGTGTTGCCAGTGACTCAGATATTTCAGAGAAGGAAAGTTTTTGCAATTTTCAGAACTGTGATAGATCAGTGAGAAGACAGGGAAGTCAGCTACATTAATTTTGAAATAAAAGTCATGGTTCTTAATATGTGCTAAAGCAGTTAGGTTACAGAAACCGTACACAATTACTTCTGCTATAACATGTTTCCAGATCTCCAAGATTGACTGGAATAAATCAGATATTTTTAAAGTCTGTGTTTTGCTACAGGGTAACAAGTTTCAATTTTTTGAGTAAAACGTAAAATATGCACCAAGACAGGCTCCAAGTAATATCTCAGAAAGACACATCTATCATGAACACAGCAAAGCAACTGTGGCCTGTGCCCAAGCTCGGTGACGTCACAAGTTTGGCCTTACGTTATTTTTCTCAGGCGTAGATCTAAGCATGGGGCCCCCCAGTTCAAGGAGCCACCATTGCTTCCCACTGCTTAGCAGGGGTGGGAAACCTTTCTTCTGTCGAGGGCCATTCGGGTATCTATAGTATCATTCGTGGGCCATACAAAATGATCAACTTAAAAATCAGCCTGCTGTATGTGTTCAAACATTTCAGTAACGCACCCCTAATGCCTTGGCAGGGCCAGACCAAGTGATTTCCTGGACCTTATACAGCCTGTGGGCCTGGTGTTCCCCACCCCTGGCTTAGAGAGTAGATCCAGTTTTTCTTACCACATTTCACGTCTTTTACAATTTATGATTTTCATTCAGTAATACTAAGTACCTGCTAAATGATAGGCACTGCACTAATTTTGGGACATACAAAGATATGTACACCCACGGTTCTGCCCTCAAGTAGGAAACACAGACCAAGTAAAGGTTGCAGTGCAGTATGGTAAGTCTCTGATAGAAAGGTTCCCAGGTGCCAGGTGGGTGACGCTTGGCTTAAGCTTCCTTTGTAGCTGCATCTTCCACCCTCCTCCCCACATGCACCCGCCACATCAGGTCAGTTTCCATTTAAAATGTGCCACCCACTTTTGGGGCCTGGGCTCACTGTCTCTGCCTGAGATGCCCAACCCTGTGCCTGTTGAAATCCTTTTAGGGCAGCTTCAGATCTCTCTCTTCTCAGGGATGTAGTGGCTGGTAACCCGAAGTTTACCACGCCCACTCTTATTCTCCCATAAAGCCTCTCCAGGCAGGTGGCTGGCTGCCTGAGACCAGTGCGCCTCTTCCCTGGGCAGTGCCTTGGGCAGAGCAGACCTTCCATAAACGCTTATCCTGCTGAGTGTCCAAATAGCTGTCCGTTTCTCTTCTGTCCCGTGTCTTTCAGTGTGATAAGTAGTATACTGTCTATTAATGACTTCTTGCAACTAGCCTGAACTCTGGTCAGAAATGAAATTAAAACCCTATTGTGAGATGAATAGGAGTGTTTCTAAAAATCATGAAACTGAGAATATAAATATTAGCTCCAAGGGTGTAATGGACACTGTTCGTTTTTTACCAGGATACCAACCCCATTACTTTTTACCTTAAATGACATCCTGCTTTGTTCAGGTAGCCAATCTTAGAGTATAAGGAATCCCCACAGAAAAAAAAAGACTCCCCCTTGAAGCTGAATTCACATTAAATAAAGTATAAGCAGAAAGAAGTGATCCACTGTGAATGACAGTCAGCAGACCCAAAAGATAAGTATGTTGGCATCTCTAGGACATGAATTAATAGCACATTGTGAAAGAGATTATAAAATAAGCATGCTTTAAATGAATAAAGAGCTGAAAGAAGTAATAGAAACCACACAGAAAAAACAACAACACATGACAATATGGGGAAAGAGGCAGATTTAAATAATGACCATATGGAACTTCAAGAATGAAAAATTGAGTTCTTAAAAATAGAATCAATGAAAAATATGAGTAAGAGGGTAAGGAGAATGGAGGGTAGAATGAGAATGCGAAGTATATTTTCTTGTAAGAACTCCAGAATGAGAGACTAGAGAA
Source organism: Eptesicus fuscus (assembly GCF_027574615.1). Lineage (NCBI taxonomy): Eukaryota > Metazoa > Chordata > Mammalia > Chiroptera > Vespertilionidae > Eptesicus > Eptesicus fuscus. Next base: position 31,399,932 of record NC_072494.1, on the reverse strand, counting down.
AATGAGGGGTAGTATTTGAAATACATAGTAAGTCATCAGATTGAGAAAGCACAAGCCCTAAGCAGGATTATAGAAAATGAATCCACACCTATAAAAATTACAGCATAAGGATGAAGCACCAAAGGAAAATGATAGACATAACCGTAGGGAAAATATAAGGGAACAACAATTTGTCTAGCAGAAGGCTTCTTAGCCTCAGAGAACAGAAGGCAGTGGTATAATATCTTTGAGGTGTCATGGCAGATGAACTACCGACTTGGAATATTATCTTTTAAAGGAAAAAGCTAACTCCAGATATTTTCAGGCCAAGACCAAGAGAGTTTACCACGCATAGCTCATTGCTGGAATAATTACTAAAGCATATACTTTTATAAGAAGAACATTGCATTCAAAAGAAGGGAGAGAGAGAAGACATGATGATGAACCAAGAGCTTGTTAAACATGTAGAAAATCTAAATAAGCAGAGACAGATCAAGCAAAAAAAAAAGGGCTAGTAAGGATATGGAAGATTTAAGTAACACTTAAGTTTTATTTGATGAATATATGTGGGACCTCTATTTAATACATGTAATACAGGTAGAACTGTCACAAATGTCAACCATACGCTACGCCACAAAGGAAGTCTCCACAAATATCAAAGAATCAATATCATGTAAATTTCATTCTTTGACCACATTGGAATGAAATTAGAAATTCATTCAACAAACACCTGTTGCACACATACTGCATACCAGACATTGTTCTAGTTAATTGGTGTACATTAATAGAAAACAAATACATTTGGACCTGCATAAAATATAATTCATTAGAGGGGAGGGAGAGAGGTACCTTACACATAATAAATATAAGTAAATGGTATATGAGAAGGTTATGAGTATTATGGGTGGGAGGAGAAACAGGGTGAACAGGATCAAGAATGCTAGGGGGAAAGGAGATGTAATTTTAAACAAGAGGTCAGAGCTCATTGGGAATGCAGCATGCGAACAAAGACTTGGAAGAGACAAGGAGTTAGCCATGGGCATATCTGGAGAAAGAACATTGCAAGCAGATGGAACAGACAAGCCTGAGAACCCAGAGTGTGTACGTGTTGTCTTCAAGGAATACCCAGGAGGCCCTTATAGCTAGAACTCCATGACCGGGGAGTGGAATAGTAGGAGGTGAGGTAAAAGAGACAGTCTACCTACCACTCCCATCACCTGAATCTATATATTTGGCTACTCAAACAAACAAAAAACATTCTCAACCCACAGTCAGAAAAGAAAACATAATGGAAATTAAAAATATTTAGAACGAAACAAAGTGAAAACACTATTAAATTTGTTGGGTGCAGGTATCACAGTATTATAGTGAAATGTATAGCCTTAAATATATTTGTAGGGCAGTAAGAAAGAGTGCAAATTGGTGAGTTAAACATTCTTCAACTCAAGAAGTTAGAAAGGGAAAATAAAGAGAAGTTAATGAAAGAAAAAAATAGTAAAAAGGTTTAACAAAAGCAAGAGCTAGTTGTTGTTTTTTAAATTACTAATAAAATAGGTAAACCCCTGGAGATATTGATCAGGAAAGGAAAAGAAACATGTTACCACCAATTCAGAGGAAATTTCAAAATCATAAAGAGAATAACTCTAGTAAAACAGATGAAATGAACATTTTTTTAAATGTAAATTTCTAAAAAGTAATTTAGCAGTAATGAAAACTTAAAAAGACTTATTACCATTAAAGAAGGTCAATCAGTAGTCCAAACAATTTTCATAAAAGGAAGATGGTTGAGTTTCAAGGGGAAGTTGAACCCAACTTCAATGAACATATAACTCTCCTAGAATAATGCATATTTGATTTAAAAAAAAAAAGTATGTATGTTTATTTGTATATGTATGTATTTTTGCTGAATTCAATTTAACAGTGCTTAATTTGGAATTTCTGCATATATGCTTATAAGTAGGATTGGTTTATAATATTTTGTATGTTCTTATCTAATTGGTATCAAAATTACACAATTCTAAAAGAAAAGTTATTTACTTTTGCTTTTCATCCTCTGAAATAGTTTATATAGCATAGGAGTTGAGAGTGTGGGGAAAAAAATCATAAACTTTATAAACTAACTAGAGGCTCGGTGCACGAAATTCGTGTGTGTGTGTGTGTGTGTGGTGGGGGGGGGTGTCCCTCAGCCCAGCCTGCACCCTCTCGAGGAATGTCCAACTGCTGGCTCCCAACCTCTCGCCTGCCTGGCTGCCTGATTGCCCCTAACCACTTCTGCCTGCCAGCCTGATCACCCCCTAACCACTCCCCTGCCAGCCTGATTGACGCCTAACTGCTCCCCTGCCAGCCCAATTGCCCCTAACTGCCCTCCCCTGCTGGCCTGGTCACCCCTAACTGCCCTCCCCTGCCAGCCTGGTCACCCCTAACTGTCCCCTTGCAGGCCTGGTTGCCCCCAACTGCCCTCCCCTGCTGGCCTGGTCATCCCTAACTGCCCTCTCTTGCCATCCTGGTTGCCCCCAACTGCCCTCCACTGCAGGCCTAGTTGCCCCTAACTGTCCTCCCCTGCAGGCCTGGTAACCTCCAATTGTCCTCCCCTGCAGGCCTGGTCCCCCCTAAATGCCCTCCCCTGCTGGCCTGGTCCCCCCCAATTGCCCTCCCCTGCAGGCCTGGTCCCTCCCAACTGCCCTCCCCTGCTGGCCTGCCCCCCCCAAACTGCCCTCTCCTGCAGGCCTGGTCCCCCCCAACCTCCCTCCCCTGCTGGCCTGATTGCCCACAACTGCCCGCCCCTGCAGGCCATCTTGTGGTGGCCATCTTTTGTCCACATGGGGGCAGCCATCATGTGTTGGAGTGATGGTCAATTTGCATATTACTATTTTATTAGATTGGATGTCACAAGCATATATGCAGAAACACATTAAGTATGTTCATATTGAATACAGTAAAAAAATCATTTGTGCATGTATATACGTAAGTGTATAGACCTATGTGTATATACATGCAAATTTTGATCAGAGCAGGACTTCCTCATGACCATTTCCACATGATGCTGTAGTCAAACACTGGTAATATAAAACATTTTGTTTGTATTTGTTCTATAATTTTTATATCTTAAATCTTATTAATATGTTAAGTTCTCAGTGTGAATATGAAAAAAGCTTTTCTTACAAAAGAGAAAGTGAGAATTTTCTACTTTTTTTTCCACTCTCTGTTACCTGACCTGAATGTCAGAGCTCTGTTCCCTGGACCACCTTTTCCTCTTCCTTGACTCTTGCAAGGCTGATGACTGTAGACCAAACCCGCCAAGAGTAGGAGGGAAGTAGTCACAATGGGAGCAATGGCAGTGACATTGTCAGCTCCTTGGTAACAGTCCCACTGAAGGCCAAGGGGGGAAATGCAGCAACAAACAACTCAGTTTTTGTAGTGAACACCTGTTTTTTTCTGCCTAGCAGCCATATCTTCTTGTGGCCACAGTATCCAGATTATGCTTGAGAGCCCATCTGCCTGTGCACCTCTGATGAAGTGACTTTATTCCAAAGCCCTGGAATGAGAGATCTCATGAGCCCTAGCTAGCCAGTGCTGGGGTTTGGGTTAGAGCAATCAGGATGCTGTCCTCCTCTTTCCCACCACACTCAGAGCTGCTGAAAACAGGGTGGCAACTCGGAGGGAAAAGTCTACTTGAGAATAAAGCCACATTTGGGAAACAAACTCAGAAAACGGAGCAGGAGAACTGGTTCCTAGGGACACAGGTTGAGGCCTTGGTCAGTGAGTACCTGACGTAGTACCTCTGTACCCACTGTCGTGTTCCATAAGCCATTGAATTCCCCTGTGTTGCTTGAGCCAGGTAAAGTTGGTTATCCTATCGTTTGCAGCCACATGTATCCTGAATCCAGCAGCACTCTGCAATTTAAACGCTTCGGCCATCCCCTGCTCACCCTATTAAGTTATCCTGTGGAGTCTTTTGGTGTTTTTATCTTACAGACTACACTAGATTGGGGAGGGAGTGGGCTGGAGGGGGACAAGATTTGAGCAGTTCGGCTGTTCTTGCTTTCTCTGTCCTGAAATTGCCTGGGGTTATCTCCTCCTTACCTGGGCTGGTGAGGGTTCAGGGCCTTGGGGCTGGGAAAGGCCCAGAGGAGGGGCTCTGCTGATGGAGACTGAACTCCCATGAGTACTGTCCCGCCCCCCCCCCCCCCACTTGCAGCTCTTCAGCACCCTCTGTGTCCTCATCGCCCCATTTTCAGAAAAGTCTGATGGAAGCATCTCATGCATAAATTAAACAAACAAACAAACAAACAACGAAGAATATCTCCCAGCCACAGTGAAAATAGTCAACAGAAACTATTCAAATGGATAGTAATTATCATTGTACCGTTTTACCTTAAAAATACGGAGTCTAAGATGGAATCAGTTTAGTATTAATAAAAGTCCAGACATTTACTTAATAAAAGTGCTGCTGTCTTTTTAATCTTCTGTTTTTTCTCTCTATAGTTAGAAGTTCCCACCTAATTTTAACCTATTAGCACCATAATAATTCTCCTGTGGTAAACATTACATAGAGCTTATTAAAAACTAGTGTTTTTTTCTACTTTCACACAATACCTCTTCACCCTAGGACAGAGGACTCAGGGGGAAGGAGAGGAAATATTTTTAAAAAAAAATACTTTGTGAGATGGAAGTTTCACTTTGGGGAGCCTGTGGGGCTGTTCCTTGAAGTAGACCTAATTATGGCTGGGATTTGTTTGACTTTGGGTTAATCACCTGCAGTTGCTGCCACCGAGGCGAGCCCCAGTGGTAAATTAGTGCTGGGGTCTGCAGAGAGACTAGACGGGGCCTCCCGAGTGCACACCGATGGAGCAGCCCGCCCTGAGGAACAGTCATTGGAGAGGTGCCGCTGGAGTATATCGTGTCTGCATTTAATTTGTCTTCGCTGCAGCTACTCTATTTATGTAGCTGCTCTGCACTGCGTGGTGGTGCTCGCTCATCTCCTTGGACAGGCGGGTGCAGGGACGGCAGTGGGAAGGCCACATGATTAGCACTCTTCCCAAGGTGTAAATCCAGACCCTAGTTTCTTCTGCTAAACACTATTATACTTCAGCGGGGCTCCCTAAAATAGAATGCGGTCACCAAGGAGCGCATCACTCTTGCTCTTTTCTTGGGCTTGAAGACCAGGAAGGCCGTTCCCAGGATTTCCTGGGACCTCACGTCGTTGCTCAAAATTGGCACTATGACGTCTGTGTTGATAAGAAAATATTAGAGTCCCATCTCATTATCTGACGGTAGGCTAATGTGAAAAATACTATATTATGAAGAATGTATTTCACAGCATCTAACAGATGCTGCTAGGATAATAGCCCAATGTAGCAAGTGCGCCAAATGTGCACGAGCGTGTTTTTGACACTGTTTTCCTAAGTGATGATACAGGCTAATTGAAACTTACTAAAATTGTTTTCTCCTCCAACTGTCATGAAAACATACCAAGTTATGTGCTTTGTAGACCCATGATTTACAAGTGTAAGCTGCATATTCCTTTGGCTTTCTCCACTGGTTTAGAGTTAAATTTGAAAATACGAGATTTTATCCCTCTGAATATTAGTCTAGTGAGTTCATTCAGTCCCAGTATGTATTAATTCTTCTTCACTTACATAGCCAGCAGTAGATTCAAACTTGAAGATTCATTTAAGGCATTTTCAGATTTTTTAAAAATCTAAAGCTTGTTAAATCTAAAAATCTGTTACCAAAAAAACCCACATGTTATAGTCTTTTTATTTAACTCATGGAGTGGATCCCTTTAGGGATCTTCCATGAAAATCCTAAATATGTATTTTTATCCATGTATGTTAGTTTAGATATATTGTACCCTTGTAGCATGTAATTCTTTCATGAAACCTTTTTTCTTATGAAACCCAACACACATTAATGTTGAACACAAAAATTTACTACCCATGGAACTACATCCAGGTCAAGAAATAAGTGTCAGTAACCCAGAAGCCCTCCGCATGCCCTTCCCAATCACTAGTCCTTCTCTTCCCCCCCGCTAGAGTTAACCACAGTTTTGACTTATAGTGATCACTTTCGTGATTTCTTTATAGTTTTACCACCTATTCATGGCTCTGAAATACTATGATTTGGTTTGGCCTGGCCTTTGGTTTTGGTGTGTTTGTTTTTTATTTTGAGGGCACGTTTATTAAAGCTCAGGGCAGTGGAATAAGGGCGGGCTTCAGATAGAAGAAGCAACAGGAGAGCCTAGGCGGGGCTGCCTGGCTCTCTAGAAATGTAGAGGGAAGAAATGGGCCTAGGTGGGGCTGCTATTGACTCACTGGTAAGTCGGAGAAAAGGGGGCGCTGGAGACAGGTTCAGGGGCGTAGACCGAGAGGACCTGCTGCTGCCCATTGCTCCCTGGTTACAAGTCTCCTGGGGACCTTAGAGGTTAGGAGATGCACGCCTAAGGGAAGTAAGGTTTGGTTTTGTCGTTGTTGCTGTTGTTGAAATTTACATAAATTGAATTATACACCTAAGTATCCTTTTAGATTCAGCATTTTTCACTCAAAGGTATGTTTGTAGATGTAGTTATAATTAGTTATTTTTGCTGTATAGTGTATATTATAAAGTATAGTTACTTTATTGTATGAACTCACCACAAGTTATCCATTCTACTGTGTGGGGCCATCCTATATAATAACAGTCCAGTGACCAAAACGGCGGAACGACCTTTACGACCAGTATGACCAGAACGACCACGGCCCCTTGCCCCTGCAGGCCCCACACCCCAGCAGGGACTCCCACCCCAATCAGGGGCCCCAATCAGGGAAGGCCAGCTGGCCCCCACCTGTGCACCAGGCCTCTATCCTATATAATAAAAGGCTAATATGCAAATTGACCAAAAGGTGGAATGACTGGTCACTATGATGTGCACTGACCATCATAGGGGACAGATGCTCAACACAGGAGCTGCCCCCTGGTGGTCAGTGCGCTCCCACAGGGGGAGCGCTGCTCAGCCAGAAGCTGGGCTCATGGCTGGCAAGTGCAGTGGCAGTGGCGAGAGCCTCTCCTGCCTCTGCAGCAGCGCTAAGGATGTCCAACTGCCGGCTTAGGCCCGCTCCCCGTGGGAAGCAGGCCTAAGCCATCAGTCAGACATCCCCCGAGGGCTCCCAGACTGCAAGAGGGTGCAGGCGGGGCTGAGAGACCCCCCCCCAAAGTGCACGAATTTTGTGCACCAGGCCTCTAGTTATAAATAATGCTGATATGGACATTCCTTCATATGTTGCTTGATAAACATTGCACATATTTCTGATGGATATGGATGTGTGTGTGTGTGTGTGTGTGTGATATATATATATATATATATATATATATATATATATATATATATATATATAATTGCCAGGTTATAAGGTATGTGTTTTTTTAAACTTTACACCACCACCAGAGAAATGTGAGAGTTCCCATTGCTTTGTGTCCACATCACACAATTGTTTTAGCCCATCTATTTGTTGTGTAGTGTTACTGCAGTGGTTTTAATTTCCATTTCCCTGATTACTGATGAAGTTGAGCATCATTTGCATATATTTATTGGTTATTATTTTTTTAGTATGTTTTTTATTGATTTCAGAGAGGAAGGGAGAGGGAGGAGAGATAGAAACATCAATAGTAAGAATCATCCATCAGCTGCCTCCTGCATGCCCCCTACTGAGGATCGAGCTTGCAACTTGGGCATGTGTCCTCACTGGGAATTAACCCTACCAGACCTGAGGCCCTGAACCTAACTGTCCCCTATACCTGGGCTCCTGAGCATTAAAGAGAAAAAATCAACATGATATAGAAAAATGTTAGTTACATGCAAACAAGTGGTTAGAATAAGATGGAACTTGGAGACATTGTAGAAAATAGGTCTACCTTTCATCTAGCGCCAATATTCCACCTCAGAGTCTGAATCAACCAAAGTATCGATCACCTGTTGGACTGTGATCAGCCTAGACCTACTTCGCTTTCCTGTTGAAGTGCTTGGTTCATCAGCTGCTCGTTTCATTGTGAATTTTCAGAATTTTTTCACGTCAAACCACACAAAGTCAATTCAAACACTTGGGGGCAGACATTTGCAATGGCTAACCATGAGGTTTGACCACGATTGGTTGGTTATTTTTAGTTTGTGACGCATTTTTTTTCACGTACTAGGCAAAGTACCGAAAATTAGATACAGCGGTATAGCGGCAGATTCGGAAATTACCGAAAAATCGGTACAGTGGTCTGGTAGGCTTAAATCATGACCTCCTGGTTCTTGGGTCAGCACTCAACCACTGAGCCACACCGGCCAGGCTATTGGCCATTCTTTCATAAAATTGCTGGTTCAAGTGTCTGGCAGTTTTTTATATTGTGCTATCTTTTTTACTGACTTATAGGTGTTCTTTACATATCCTAGATTTTAGCTAATTATGGAACTATATGTATTACAGATCTTCTCCCCTTGGTTGTTTGCTTTTTCGCCATCCTAAAAGTCTCTGTTGAAGCTCAAAAATTCTTAATTTTAATGTTACAGCCTGACCAGACTTTTCTTTAAATATATTTTTTATTGATTTCAGAGGGGAAGGGAGAGGATAGATAGAAAAATCAATGATGAGAGAGAATCATTGATTGGCTGCCTCCTGCATGTCCCTTACTGGGGGGTATGGGCGAGCCCACAACCCGAGCATGTGCCCTTGGCTAGAATCAAACCTGGGACCTTTTAGTTTGGCTCTATCCACTGAGCCAAACCAACTAGGGCCAAACTTTTTCCTTATGATTAATGCTTTTGTGTCCTCTTTAGGAATTCTTTCCCTACCCTGAAATCATAAATATAGTCCCCTATGTTAATGTATAGATTTATTATTTTTCCTTTTTTCATTTAAATCCAGAATTGAATTGTTGGTGTGTTTTGAAGGAGGGGTTAATTTTCATTTATTTCTGTGTGGATAACCAATTGTCCTACCACTGTTTAGTAAAAAGATTATCCTTCCCCACTACTTGGTGGTTCCATATTTGTTGTAAATTAAGTGTCTCTATGTGCACAGATTAATTTGTGGGCTTTCTATTCTGTTGGTCTATTTTACATTGTGTTCTTGTCATTGTCTTAAATAATATAGCTTTATAATAACTTTTGATACTAGAGCAGGGCCTCCTGTCTTGTATATTATTTTTATTGTGGTAAGAATATTTTAACATATGTCATTTAACAAATGCTTAAGTGTATTATACAGTCTTGTTAACTAGAGGTACTATGTTGTACAGCAGATCTCTGGAACTTACTCTGGAACTTTGTACCCGTTGAACACAACTTTCATTTCTCCCTCCACCCAGCGCTTGGCAGCCATCATGCTACTCTCTGCTTCTATTGAGTGTGACTGTTTTAGAGACCTCATATAAGTGGAATCACGCAGTAAATGCCTATGACTGGCTTGTTTCACTTATATATAATGTCCTCCAGGCTCATCCATGTTGTCATATGTGGCTGAATAATATTCCATTTTATGTATATTCCACAGATATTTTAGAATTAGCTTATGAGTTCCACAAAGAAATCTGTTGAGATTTTTATTGTGATTACCGTTAAGCAATTTAGAGAGAATGCTATAAAATTGAGCCTTTTCATATATTAACAGCTACGAAACACTTAAATTTCTGTCAGTAATATTTGTAGTTTTCTATAGAGCGGCCTTGCATATCATTTATTTATTCCTAAGTATTTTGTATTTCATGCTCTAATAAATCCTATTTTAAGATAAATTTTATTTTCAAAGTTGTTGCTGGCATTCAGCAATGTATAGATTTAAATTTTCACCTTTGTATGCCGCCGTAACTCATCTGTGGACTTGTTTAGATTTCGTGTGTACATAATTACATAATCTGCCCATAGGACTGTTTAACCTCCTCTTCCAAATCATTATACCTTTCATTTCATTTTATTGTTTTTAGTGAGGCTAGGCCTCCACTGGCTGGGATCTCCACTGCAGTGTTACTAGAAGTGGTAATAGTTGACGTCATTGTCACATCCCCAGTTTCAAAGGGGAAACGTTAAATTTTTTTTCTATTAACTATGATGTTAGAGGTTGTTAGGTTTGGTTTGCTAACTGTTTAGTTAGGGTTTTGAATCTACGTTCATGAATGAGAAAATCCTGTAACTTTTTTATAATGTCCTTGTCTGATTTTTGTTTGGTGCTTTTGCTAGATTTTTAAAGGAAGCTAGGGAGTGTTTCTTCTTTCCTACTTCTGTCTGGAAGAATGTGGGTAAGACTAACATTATTAGAATTTGCTGGTGAAGCCATATAGCTAGTTTTTAGTTTTGTTTTTTTGTGTTTTTTTAAGTTTTTAATTGCAAATTCAACTTTTTCAGTAACACTGTTTACTCTGTTTCTTCTTGTGTCTGTTTTGTTTATCGTTTTCTATGAATATGTCTATTTTATCAAAATTTCCAATTTAGCCCTAACCGGTTTGGCTCAGTGGATAGAGCGTCAGCCTGTGGACTCAAGGGTCCCAGGTTCGGTTCTAGTCAAGGGCATGTACCTTGCAGGAGGCAGCTGATCAATGTTTCTCTCTCATCGATGTTTCTAACTCTATCCCTCTCCCTTCCTCTCTGTAAAAAATCAATAAATATATATATTTTTTAAAATTTTCCAATTTATTGGAAGAGAGCTCTTCATACTATCCTTTTGCCTTTTTATGGTCTACAGGCTATGTAGTGATGTCTCCTTTCTTATTACTGATATTTGGCATTTGTACCTTCCTTCCTTTTTTCTTTTTTTATACAGTGTAAAATTTTTATATTTAGAATTAGGCAGCTGGACTCAGTTTAGATGATTCCAATTTTGTTGGCAACATCCAAAGCATCATAGTCAGGAGCCAGTCGAACATATGCCTTCTTCTCGCCATCAGGCCTGATCAGGGTGTTGACCTTGGCCACATCAATGTCATAGAGCTTCTTCACAGCCTGTTTGATCTGGTGCTTGTTGGCCTTGACATCCACAATGAACACCAGTGTATTGTTGTCTTCTATCTTCTTCATGGCTGACTCGGTAGTCAGGGGGAACTTGATGATGGCATAGTGGTCAAGCTTGTTTCTCCGGGGTGCGCTCTCCCGAGGATATTTAGGCTGCCTCCGGAGCCTTAGTGCCTTTGGCCGTCGGAAGGTGGGTGACGTGCGGATCTTCTTTTTTGTGTGGCTGTGGACGCCTTTCAACACTGCTTTCTTTGCCTTCAAAGCCTTTGCTTTGGCTTCAGCTTTGGGAGGGGCAGGGGCTCCCTTCTTAGCTTTTGGCGCCATCTTCGTAAAAAAGCTTTTTTCTTAATTAAACTCTCCAACATTTATCTATTTTTATTAATGTTTTTAAGTAACTTATTTTCATTATCATTTCGTTACCTATGGGTTATTTAAGTGTTTCCTTAATTTCCAGTGATATAGGAATTTTTTCTTTACAAGAAGATAGCTTAGATTTCTAGATTAAAAAACATTCTGAAGACTTCCATTATTTGAAATTCATTGTTAATTTGCTTTTATTTTTGTAAATATTTATAAAAATTCCACTGTGAGCTTGAGAAAATGTATATTCTGTAAGGTATGGTGTTCTATGTATTACCATTAGGTCAATTTTCTTATTGTGATATTCAAATCTTCTACTTTCTCTTACTATGTTTATTTCTCTGCATGCTGTCAGTTACTGAAACAAGTGTACATACTGCAGTCTCTACTGGTGTGAATTTGTTTCTCTAGTTCTGGCAGTTTTTGCTTTATGTGTTTTGACCCTGTGTTGTTAGTGCATGTAAATTTAGAATTACTTTATCTTCCTTGTAAATTGAAAGCTGTATCATTATTGAGTGTATCTCTTCATCTCTAAATAATGGTTATTGCCTTAAAACCAACCTTGACTAATGTAGCTATATCAATTTTCCTTTGGTTATTATTTGCATAGTTAATTTTTCCATCCTTTTTTTTTCAACTTTCTGTATTTCTGTGTTTTACATGTTGATTTATAAATAGAAGATTGTTTTATCTTATTTATTTAATGAAAGTGTGCTAATCTTTGTCTTTAAAGACATTGTTAAAACGGTTTACATTTAATGTAATTGAGTCTAAATCTGTGTCAGTCTTTTAAGGTCAATAAGTCTCTAAACAACACAATATTTTACATTCAGAAAATAGTTTATTAACATCTATGAGTTTAAGAAATTTAGCTTCTCTGACTTGTATAGCATGGATTTATAAAACCTCATCTATCATTTCTTTGACTGCTATATAATGAAAAGAGATGCAGAGACTAAAATATGCTCAGAACAACATTTCTAATCTAGTGTTTGCATTAGATCTTGCATTTCAAAGGAATGTATAAGGAAATTTTATCTTTAAAATTTCATCTTTATTGTGATTTACTTGCCTAATTCCACTAAACATGGCATTAACAATATATCTTTTTTTTTTTTTTTTTACAAAGTACTATAAAGATTTCACTTTTGATTACAGGGCTGTGACTCCCAAATGAGCATGTCAGAAGTGTCCTGTAGTAGAAGTACATCCTCCTGTCAGTCTCTTGAGCATGGCTCAGTTCCAGAAATTCTCATTGGCCTGCTTTATAACGCCACCACTGGCAGACTATCAGCAGAAGTCATCAAAGGCAGCCACTTCAAAAACTTGGCAGCAAACAGACCACCCAGTGAGTGGAAAATGTTTGTTTTTTTTTTATTCTAATGTTTTCTGCACTTATGGGAATCTCAGTGTTAGGAGCTTTCGTCCTACCATTTAGTCTTAACTGATCAAAATGAAATGGTGTAATAACCATCAGCTAATCTGTTTCATGATTTCTATTTCCAGTCATTTGGGAAGTAGAAAAATTTGAAATTCAAAATATGAATTGTAAGGTGTCGAGACTTAATTTTTCTAATGTCAGTGGAATAAATTTTCCCCATGATAGCCATTATCTTCTAATGCCAGAAAAAGTTACAGGGTCGTTTTAAGTTACCAATAGTCCACCAAGAGAATCAGGAATATGGGCAGTTATTGCTGTTACCTGAAGATTGATGCTGTGTTCTCTGTCTGCATGCAGAACTACACACTTTTCTCCCTTAACAATTTAAGAAGAAACTGTGTTGTTGGTTTTTTTCTTCACATTTTTCTTAACATTATAAGTCAGTACTGTCACCAGAGTCTTTTCTTAAATGGAATGTGCTTTGGCTTTACCAGGACCAACAGAGTACGGAATATTTTTGTATTTACCCCAAATGCTAGGAAGGGAAACTAGATAGTATACCTCTGCCCTGTCTCTATGCCTCTCACTCTTCCAACTCCTAATTTCTCTTCCAGCTTAAGGTAAGTTTATGGGAGAACAGAGGAACTGTCACTCAGTGTATGCCCAAAACTATTTGTTGAAATCTATGGATGCAAACTGGGAAATAGCAGCTTTTTTTACTTCTCTAAATTAAAGCTGTTAATGCCCCAAACTAAAAATTTGGAAATTTTGAATAATAATGGTCACTTTAAATTTGTTTGAAGATTTCTTTCAGACTTGCTTAAAGCAATCTTTTACTCCAATTATCAAATAGTTCTTGAAGGAGAAGAAACTTTTTCTACCCTTGAATTAACATTTTTTTTTTCAATCAAACTGAAAAGTCATAAATACATATCTGATTTGCTCTAAGTAGTCTTGGAAACCTTGCTTCTTACATACATCATGAACTGTATCTATCCCTGAATTAAAAGTCAGAAGGCCAAAGTTATGTTCACATTTCTACCCTTGGACAAGTGCCCAAACTCCCCTTAAGTCTGTTTCCTGATACATAAAATTAAGGTTGTGTTTCTCACAGGGTAACTGTGAGACTCAAACAGACAAAGGTGCATAAAAGAAGGATGGGTTTATTATTGCCCCCTTTCTCTTTTCAGAACGAAAATTTCAGAGGGTGTAAAGAAACAGTTATTAGAATAAACAGCTACTTGGTTATCTTCATTAATACACACTTAGAATGCAAACTCTAATGGCCTGGCAAGTAACTTACATGAGCAAAGGTTGTGGATGAAAGATAAGGAGCATGGTGAGGCCTGTGACAAATGGGGGAGAGCACACCCTGCACTTAGACCAGTGATGGCGAACCTATGACACGCGTGTCAGCACTGACACGCGTAGCCATTTCTGATGACACACGGCCGCTGAGGCGGCCGCATGCCGAGGATGAAACATTTGCTGCTTCTGAGGATGAAACATTTGCGAAATAATGTTTTTTCCTCAAAGTGACACACTACCCGAGTTATGCTCAGTTTTTTGGCGAAGTTTGACACACCAAGCTCAAAAGGTTGCCCATCACTGACTTAGACATTCAGATTGGAAGTTTTAGCACCACAACAGATAAGATACTTTTGGGGTTCCGTTTAGCCACAAGTTGTCAGTTTGACCTTCATTCTTGCTTTAGCTAATAGTTTCATTTTTTGACAAATATTTAACTTGAGATGCTAAAAGGTAGCAGAATGAAGTGATGTTTGCCTTTCTGTCCTTGTTCTACCCACTTTGATAGAAACAGAAAATCACTAATCAGACTCAGAATGAAGGGAGCAGAGTAGAAGAGGTTAAGAGATTAGAATCCACAATATAAGGCCGATCTTTCCGGTTTTAAAGAATAAGTTAAAGCAATTTCCATTATTTTAGAGTTAGATCTTCAGTATCAGGATGTTTAGCTGAATTGAATATAAGTCAACATTAAAATTAGTTATACAGGGTAAAATATAAAATAATAAAGTGAAATATAAGACAGTTTTGTCGGTTCATCTTATTCTGTATATATTATATAAGATTGTGACCCTTCACATATACCTAGGTACTAAGCTTTGAACTGTGTTATAAACTGAATAATCCAACTTTTAACCAAAGAAAACAATAGCAGTATTCAAGGGGAAAATTTTTGGTAATTCTATTTTATTTTTCATCACTTAATTTTATATTACATTGAGAGTAATAAAAGTATTTGAAATATTAAGTATTGCATGGATAAACTTAAAAATTTAGGCTAGTAATAACAGTGATCCTATAATGACTTTTATTCAGTCTTTTATAGCCTGATAATTTGCATGCTTCTATGTTCAATGTGCTTTAGTCCAAGAGGATATCATTATAAAGGTGTCCCCCTTTAAAACACTGTAATTTTTGTTTCAGATTACACAATGACCTTAACAATTCTCATTTCATGAGTTTTGCCCAACGACCCTTTTGTTCAACCCTCTACCTGAATTAAAATGCTAAACTTTTGTGTTCTTCCACTCCAGTGAACAGTGTTTCCTCTTTAATTCTAACCTTTGACCCTCTTTCACCCAACAATTGACATCTGGTCATTATTTCTTTTACTGCTTTCCACCCCCTGTTGTCAGATGGACTGTTCTGTTGTCTAAAACACTTGATAGGTGGACAGGTTTATATAATCCGAGGTGAGTTCCTGTAGAGGCTAATTGGATGTTGTCTTTTCATGCAAAAAAAAAAAAAAATTCCCTAAAACTTGCCAGCAGTGAAGCTGTCCACCATGTTGGTTTCAAAAAATGCACATTTATTATCTGTGGTACTTTAAGTAAAACTAACTTGGAATTTATCTCTGATTATGGATGATGGTATTCAGAGTATAAAGTAAGCAAAACTTTTTAAATTAAAGGCTTTTTTCATTCATTGTATTTTGACTCATACAACAGAAATAGTTACTTCATTAGAAATACTGCAATTTTCATTAAAATTAATTGAAATTTTGATAAGAAGTACACATGATGGATCAACATGCTGAAGGTCATCTGCATGAATCAAATGACCTTGAAAACACAGTTGTTTGAAGAGAGGGTTTATCTCCCAAATAATCAGGCAATGGACTGTTACGTTTCACTTTGTACACTAAACATCACATCAGTTTTTTTTTCTAATTCATGAACATAGTTCAGATGCATTCTTATAATTGGACGTTGAATTGTGTCAAAAAAGGAACCCTGTAGTATCTATTTTGACTGTCCAGAAAGCACATTAAATGTACTCTTGCATGAAACCAGGAGAAAGTTTTACTTGACTTGCTGATGAGCCCTTAATGCATTTGGCTTCGTTTTGGCTCTTAAATAGTTTTAAAATATAATTAAAAACCACATCCATGCAGAGATTTTTTTGACATTTCATCCTAAGCTGTTTTGATGTCATCTTTGCATTCTTGTCTTCCTCTTTTCCTCTTTATCATTTGCCTTCATGTCTATTTGTTTGTTTATTCTTATTCTCTGAAAACTCAGTGGAATGCTTTACAGTGTTGTGGCTAATTGAGCTTGCTAAGTGTTTATTAATGCTATGATGTCCTGCTTAGTGAAGCTAAATGGGGATGGGATGGGGGGGTGGGCGGTCATGGGAGGTCGTGGGAGGTCAAGAAATGGCTGGGAGGGTGGAGGAAGGATTATGAGGTATACCTTTAAATTCTAACTATAATGTAGAAATAGTGAGGTTAAGATATTAGCATCCCCTAAAGATTTTCTGCCTCCTTAGCATTCTCTGTACCTGTCACATATTATAAGCATCTACATCAAAATGGAATTAGTTGAATTTCCATTAAACATGGTATACACCATATCCTTATAAAGCACAAGTAATTTTCTCAGCAAATGTTACAAGAAAGATGTTTTTTGAGTTTGTTTCAAATGATGTTTGTGGTATGTTGTTCTGTGTGTGTTTTTTCCTACAGATACATATGTTAAATTAACTCTACTAAATTCCATGGGTCAAGAAATGTCTAAATGCAAGACATCCATCCGCAGAGGGCAGCCAAATCCCGTGTACAAGGAAACTTTTGTTTTTCAAGTGGCCCTGTTTCAGCTCTCTGACGTGACCCTTATCCTGTCTGTGTATAACAAGCGCAGCATGAAAAGAAAAGAGATGATAGGCTGGATTTCTCTAGGTCTGAACAGCTCTGGAGAGGAGGAACTCAATCACTGGACCGAAATGAAAGAGTCGAAAGGACAGCAAGTGTGCAGATGGCACGCGCTACTGGAGTCATGATGAGGAGAACAGGCATTGGCAACCCCCGGCAGCGATGCTTCCAGCAACAACGCTGCTGTTTTTTACCTGGCCATCGTTACAAGAGTTATTCTTTGAAGGATCACCTCCAACATTCTACCAAAACGTTTTCAATTCTGTGCAAAGACCATCTAATACTGACATGAATGCAGACAGGTTGTGTCTCTGGCAGAGCTTGTTTGGGACGATGAAGAACTCTGTCATCACTGTTAAGCTACCGACCCTCCAGAGCTTTAAGAACATGCTTTTGGGTTGAAGTGAATTTTACTTTAGCAAAAGAGCCAGTCATTTCCTGAAAAATCAAAATCGTCAGTGATTTTTTAGATTAGAATTTTTAGTTGCAACAGGATTTTAGTATCACCCTACATATTACCCATAAAGCATATTTTGACTGGCTCGTCCCCGCTGTTTGAAATGTACTTTGATAAGAGGAAGTAGTTCTCCAACTCTATTGTAAGTCATATCTGATGTTGAAGGGTTTCAATCACATTGGAAATTGTTTTCTTTCAGATATTTTCCCTTTATGCACTTTGCTTCATTGTACCTCAGTTCTCGGTAGCACTAAATCTGAGTGCAAGCAAGATTTCATTGTCATAAAGGCATTTTTAATGTTATTTTCAAAACTCATTTCTTCACTTGCCTCTGCTTTTGCCCGATCCAAAGAGACCCAGTCACTGCAAGTCCTGTAGACAGGTTGTACTGTAGGACTCTGTAGCTTTCTGTTGAAAGCACTTCCTTTATTCTCGTATTCCAATGTAGGAAGCTAATAGAACAGGATCTTACTTTAAAACTCCTTTCAATGATTGACTCTTTAAAATTATAGTAATGTGCAAATACATTTTTTTATAAACTAAAAAATATGGTATGAGCTGTTGAAAATTGAAAACAACTTAAGCTAAAGAACATTTTAATGACCCGCTCTGAGTGTTTAGTAGCAAGCACTGCATAAAGCAAGGTAGCATTCACCTAAGAAACTGTTCTCTCTCTAAATCTTCTGCTCTCTCACTTCGATTTGTATTTCTGATATAAAGACTCTCCACTTCTCAGTTTGAACCAGAACATCATGTTCAAAAAGGTTCTGGGATTCCTTATGAAGTTCCTAGTGACTTGTGACTAGATTTTATGAAATTTACAGATACGTTCTTCAACGTGATGTCATCCTGTGCCTTTCGTGTAAGTTAAATTTGCTCATACAGCTCGAAAGTTGTATTTGCAAAGTTAGGCCTTCGATTTTTATAAATGAAAGATTCCTCAGAACAGTGTCACAAGCTCTCTGTTTCCTCCTGAAGTGTGTGAAAGTTGTAAAATGTGCTTTTTTTTTTTTTTTACTCGCAAGGCGTTTTCGTTTGTTTTTATATTTAGGAACACTGATTAATCAGGAATACTATAAGCTGATTTCTTTTTAATTTTGCTTCTTAACCAATATATAATTTTATGCATACACTTTATTAAATAGAATGTTTTGTATATATGAACAATATTTTTCTCTAATTTTTAGTTAAACTAGACGAAAGCAAAATATTTGCCAATTACTAAAAAGCAAGTATATCATTGCTCCTAGTCCCAACTAAGCACTATATATATTTTAAGCGAGGGTTTGTTATTATCACAGTAACAAAACCATGCGTACATATTATTGTTTCAACGTGGCTATACTGAAAGGCCTTAAATCCAAAAACAACCAATAACAATAAACTCCTGGTATATTTTAGTTTAAAAAATGGCAGCTCTATGCATTCATGCACATGAATTATAAGATAAAATGCAAATGCTATATGACATGAGTTTTAAGACTATTATAGAGTTGCATTAAAGGGAAAAATCCGTTCTTTTATTGTTATATTATTCAGCTTTTCCCAGGGTTTTTTTTTTGTAATTGAGTTAGGTTATAAAGTTAGAACATGAATCAAATTGCATGATATATCATGTAACAGTATGGAAAGGGTTTTAAGGGGAAGAGGGGATGTAGATTTTACTGAGAAATTAGATTTAGGCATTTGATGCCAGAGGTATCTGTCCTGGCTTTGAGACAGCTGCCTGCATTGCTAACACCTGGGATCTTCCTAATAAAAAGAGATTCAGTCTTATGTGTAGCTGTAACAAAGCCTAATCACACATGTTATAAAACCAGCTCGGTGCTTTTTCCTTCAGTGAGGAAAGACCTCACTAGCTGTTACTTGTTAAATCTGTCCTTCTTCAGCCTATGCCTAGAATTGCGTGTGTGCTCTGATGTATCCTTAGGGATTTGCCTGGGATAAGTATCAAATCCAATGTGGCCTAAAAAGTAATTAACCATTTTAAAAACTTTCAACAAGGACCCTGTCTCCATCCCAGCTGCCAAGTCCTCAAAGATTATGGATTATGTGTATGTGTATCTGTATAAACACACCTGCACACATACACACTATGTATATGTGTGTATACATACACACATTTATACACACACACACACACACACACACACACACATGCATGTATGTATGTAAAGGTGAAGGTGCCCTGGCTTTTTCAGAAAATGAAATAGAAAAACATTTATCAAGTTGATGGGTTCTTTTTCTCCTCTATATATTTACGAGAAATTATATTTGTTTCTGGGTGCTATTTGCTGCCATTCTCCTCCACACACAGCAAAATACACTGAGTGGCCAGATTATTATGATCTCTGAACGCATAATAATCTGGCCACTCGGTGTATATCCTATATAATAAAAGGCTAATATGCAAACTGTCCCCTCGACCAGGAGTTCAACCAGCAGGCAGGCTGGCCAACCGCCCACGTACCCTCCCCCTGGCCAGGCTGGCCGGACCACACCCATGCACGAATTCATGCACCAGGCCTCTAATATATATATATATCACACACACTGAGTGGCCAGATTATTATGTGTTCAGAGATCACAATCTGGTCATTCAGTGTATGTATCTTCTTTCCTGTGGACTGACACAAATTAGAGTAATTACTTCCAAAAGTTGGTCTATTCTTTTAAAAAAGGATTACATATGGCTCAGGAGACCCCCTTCACTCTACTGAATCTGCTGCACCAGGCAGTCCGACTGCTCTTTTCTGTGCTTGAATTTGCATGAAGGCTTAAAGGCAAAATCTTATATCTCAGCAATTATAGCAAATAGGGGCCCACTGGTGGGCAGCAGGTGTTGTCTCAGAAACTGGAGAAAGGCAACGCACTTTCTTACTGTTCTCTTAAAATCCCCCAAGTTTTATAATAACACGAGATAGTCCAAATATGGCAATTGACTGGCACTCATATAATTTCCTGAGCCTGGAATTACAGACTTTTTGTCTCCCAAATGAGCTGCAAAACATAGTTATTTATTACTGCCCGGGAAACAAAGTGTATTTCAAATCAGTAAAGAATTTTAGTATATTATCCCTGTACCTGTCAGAAACTTCCTTCTGGAGTCTGTGTCTTCTGCGCTATCCACATTTTGTGTGAAATCCATTTGTATATTTTCTTACTATGCATCCAGTGAATTCTCAATAATAGGATATTTAGTGACAAAAATAATAATTTGGACTGTAACTTTAAAAAAGAAAAACCAATGAGAAAGTTTCTAAACTGCCCTGATTAATATACATATGTCGAAGTGTAGGGCCTGGTAAGGCAGTGTCATCCATATGTTAAATCATTTTCTTGATACCATCATCATTTTCATTTCACTTTTCAGTCTAATAAAAAGCGTAATCAGGGATTGCAAAGTAAGATAGCACCAGTAGGGGAAGAGGTCATAGAATTGTGGGTATTCTTCAAGATGAAGTTGGAGACCAAATGATATAGTTTTTCCAGTGAACTGAGAGACAGGCTATTTGAAGGTGTAAATTTTAGGTGAATTAAGAATACCAGTCACCAACAAATTTTGTTGAAGATCTTTATCCAGATAGGAAGAAATGACACAAATCCACTCGCATAGAATTGCCACTTTCCTACATAGACTAGTCAATTCATAGAGATTTTTCTCATTGATAGTTACATTATTTCACATTGATAATTATTATTCAGACTATTTTTTCCCATTCGCTGTCCCCAGTTCATCCATGGCCAACACTGGAGGGAGCCATCAGTATCACCCATCACCGACAAACTCAATATTGAGCACAAAGTTGAACATGCTATGAAGCATTTTTAAAAATTTATCTTTAAATCATCATCTATGTCCACCAAAACGCATAATAATCATAATGGTAACGGCTATAATTTACTAAGATCTAGCACAATAAGTTATTTTGTTTGATTCTCACAGCAGTATGAGGTAAATAATATTACCCTTTTATAGATGAAGAAACTGCAGCATAGAGGTTAAACAGACTTTCCCAAAGTCATTCAATAAGCAGAACTGGAGTTAGAACCCCGGCATAAATTGCTCTAAACCCATACTATGCATCTCTCAGCTGCATCCCCCTTTACTAGTTACAAGAAAAAATAGGACAACATTATGTTCATCAATAACCCTACCCACCTCAGTTGAATGGCAGAACTAGAAAAAAAAAAAGAAGAAGAAAAGAAACAGAGCTTGGGAAAGGAAATGCAAAACAAAGAAAATTAGATTGTTTCTCCTCTCAGGACACAAATGGTACTTGTGTGTCCTATTTGTAGTTGACTTTCAAAGACTTGGGGGTTTAATTTACGTGGCCAGTTTAGCCTATACTTATATTCTGAAAATTTATTAATCAATGTATTCTACTCATTGCATACTTTTGGAAATCCAAGATAGTTGAATTATGTCTGAGCACCTTTCTACCCTATGAAGTGGATAGAGGGATAGCCTGTATTCGTCTCTCAATGTCAATGGTGAGAGGAGAGACTCTGGTGCTCTCATTGCAATTTACCTGTGTTTCTCCTGTACCCTTCATTACGGTTTAACTGGATCACAGTTAATTTTATGGCACATGTTTCTCTTTCCCCCTTGATAGTAGTTAGTGCCTTGTCTTGCTATCTTTATGTGGCCCTTACTCACATAGGCACATGGTAAATATTGAGTTGAACTAAATTCCTTATAGAAGAAACAGGCTACGGCCATGGAGCGCAAAGGGGGAAAAAGGGCTCACCCTTTTCTTTATTATTCTGATTTCTGTTTGATATTTGGGTTTGTCCTTTAAATATTCAGGACTACTCTAAAAGGGGGAAAAAATCCTTTCTGTTTATTCCTTTAACATGTGATTGCTCACCTGACATTTACTGTTTAAAATGAATACCCAAGATGAAATATAATACTCCATTATACACTGAAAAAAAGTAACTTTCTGAAATTTGTTTATATATGCAGATATTGCTAGAATGCCTATTTCCCTAAATCTAAGCAGTTAATATTGAATATGACTATTTTGTATAATGAGAAAATAGGAATCTTCCCTTATCCCCGAGATCTGTTTCTCTTGCCTTTCACATCTGGCTATGAACCTCTTCCCAACACTTCCTTTGTCAGTGTCTGAGTGTGCTCATCTCCAGGTGGTGTGTTCAGTAACAACCAAACTTTTTATACCCTCAGGGGAGGGTCTCACCAGTGATTCCTATTCAAAACCCCCATGAATGCTGATGAAAGAAATCCATAAGCACCAACAGGAAGAAAGATCCCTGAAGTGTAAAGAACCAGTACCTTAGAGCCCTGGTATAGGGTGGCAGCTTTAGCACCTAAATGTGGCTTCAGTCCTAGTGCAGTAGTAGAAGCCAGCTCCTAGGAAATGAGAGTTTAAGTCCTTATGTCCGACATTGTCTCCTTTTTGTCTTCTCTCCTCCCCCAGTAGCTTGCACATTTCAAAAAAATTTATGAGAAAGCCTTAAAAATTGGTTTTCAATTTTTCAAATGTTCTTAACCAGGCAATTTCATAAAAAGGAAACCAAAGTCAATCATAGAAAGCCTTTTGGGGGGAGGGGGACAGGGCAGGGGGATGGTGGTGATTGTTTGGGGCAGTCTTTTGGATAAATATTAGGAATATTTACAACATCCTATAATCATGTCTCATTTGTTCTGTGAGGAGAGACCAAGGTAGCTTTTACATATAAATTGGCTCTATTAGTATTTAAGAATGTTTAAACAATTATTTGAAGTACAGCTGGAAAATAAAGCTGATACTTCAAATAGTTATTTTGAAATTATAAATATTACTTTAAATTAACTAGGTAAACTTACAGCTCGCATTGCAAAATTAATTTATAATTTTCCTGCGTAACTTTATTGAGATGACTTTTGCTTTTATAGTGAAAATAATAGAGTGACGACAATTTTGAGGAATCTTTAAAGCTGTCATGAGTGGCAAACAACCTTTGGATTTTTACTAAAATTTTGAAATAAGAAAGTATATCAATATTCTCAGTTCAGTTAGTCTTTGCTGAAGAACAGCTATTATATGCGTTTTAGGGGTCTTGATAAATGTTGAGTTCTGTTCTTTTTCTAAAACTCATGATGTCCATTACTGTTCAGTGCATTGTGCTTTATTTCTCAAAATAATGTAACATGAAAAACTCAGTTAGTGGAATCTTTTAGTCAATATCCCATCCCTACTTTTCTTCCTCCCTCCATTCCCCGCCTTCCTTCTACTTCCTTCCTATTTCATTTTTTTGAGGCAAGAAACTTCCTTAATAGAGTTTCTACAGAGCTTTCTTACTTATTTTTCTAATAATGGTTAAAACAGTGTGATGAAGTTTAAATGCTCTGTGAGCAAAACTATTAACCTGAAGAAATGCACTACTATTCACCATTCCCCTTGGTCTTAAACTGTCTCCAGCATAGTTTCCAGTGACTCTACAACATTAATGGATCTTATTAATATATACAAGTATCTGTATGGTTATCAATAGTGTTGTATTATTGTCACATTAATATGCATTTTTTGTCAAAATATAAACAGATGCGTGTGTGAAACAACTCATTTTATAGAATGATCATATATCTCATCATTTTCATGTAATTGAAAATGTGCTACATGTTGCATTTTATTCTCACATCTACTTTTCTACTATATATATACACCGATTGTCTCGGTGCCCTTTTCCTTTTGTATAATTGTATTACAAAATGAAATTACTGACCTCTGTGTAAACAATGTACAAACTGTTAAAATTATTAATCTAAAGAGATTTTAATGGCAGTTTAATTTTCCAGAAAATAAATTTTTGCGTGGGTTAAAGGTTACTTTTCTTCAACTTTCTGTGAGAAATCTCTTCATGTGTTAGTACTCACTAGGAATGGGTAAGCATCTGACTTTAATAGTGATACATAAAAATCAGCCCTAATTTTCATCATTGATAAGTAAGCGTTGCCCTGCCAGGTGGCTCAGTTGGTTGGAGTGTCTGCCTGTACACCAAAAGGTTGTGGGTTCGATCCGCAGTCTGGGTGCATACAAGAGGCAACTGATAAATTAACCAGAAGCCAGTTTCAGTTAACTTTGTTTAGAGTGGAACACCAGTGCCCAGCGGGTCTGGTTTAATCTTCTTTCTTTTTGTAAGAATTGTCTGAACTGAACACAATGAAGACATGGAAC
The DNA here is from genome assembly GCF_027574615.1 of Eptesicus fuscus. Taxonomy (NCBI): domain Eukaryota; kingdom Metazoa; phylum Chordata; class Mammalia; order Chiroptera; family Vespertilionidae; genus Eptesicus; species Eptesicus fuscus. Next base: position 31,375,431 of record NC_072494.1, on the reverse strand, counting down.
ACTTCTTAAAATAAATGGGTTCATCATTTAATCAACTAAGTTTAAGGAATTCATATTCCTTCCCAATACTTGCTGCTGAATTCTCCCTTTCTCTCAAACATTATTGGGTTTCCATTATTAAGGTGTTTAAGAAGAAGCAAAAATAATAGACTTGCTTATGAGTTTACTCCAAAAACGAGTCACATTTATCTGGATCATGGCTTATTGCCTTTCACAGAATCACAATAGATAGATAAGAAGTGAAATTTCAAGGTACCAAACTATGGACCTGGGACGTTGAGAACATTTTATGGACTTGACCCCAAAGGCAAGGGAGGTAAAGGCAAAAATAAATGAATGGGACTATATCAAACTGAAGAGCTTCTGCACAGCAACAAAAAAACAACAAAAACTAAACAAAACAAAAATCAAAAAACGGGCAACAAAACAAACAGGCAGCCAACCAGATGGGAGATGATATTTGCAAACAGTGGCTCTGACAAAGGTTTAATTTCTAAAATATATAAAGAACTTGTAAAACTCAACACCAAACAATCCAATCAAAAAGTGGGCAGAGGACTTGAAAATACATCCCTCCCAAGAAGACATACAACCAACCAATAGATACATGAAAAGATGTTCAACCTCACTGGCAATTAGGGAAATGCAAATCAAAACTACAATGAGATACCACCTTACACCTGTTAGAGTGGCCACTATCAGCAAGACAAGCACTAACAAGTGTTGGAGAGGTCCTCATTGCTGGTGGGACTGTAGACTAAATACAACCACTATGGAGAGCAGTCTGGCAATTCCTTAAATTAAGAATAGAGCTACCCTCGTGCACTGCTGGTGGGAATGCAGACTGGTGCAGCCACTGTGGAGAACAGTATGGAGTTTCCTCAAAAAATTAAAAATGGAACTCCCATTTGACCGAAAAATCCCACTTCTAGGAATATATCCCAAGAAACCAGAAACACCAATCAGAAAGGATATATGCACCTCTATGTTCACAGCAGCACAATTTACAATAGCTAAGATTTGGAAACAGCCTAAGTGCCCATCAGCAGATGGGTGGATTAAAAACATGTGGTACAGCCGAAACCAGTTTGGCTCGGTGGATAGAGTGTTGGCCTGCGGACTGAGGGGTCCCAGGTTCAATTCCGGTCGGGGGCACGTACCTTGGTTGCGGGCACATCCCCAGTGGGGGGTGTGTGCAGGAGGCAGCTGATCGATGTTTCTCTCTCATCGATGTTTCTGACTATCTCTCTCCCTTCCTCTCTGTAAAAAATCAATAAAATATATTAAAAAAGCAAACAAAAACATGTGGTACATCTACACTATGGAATACTACGCTGCGGTAAAAGAAGAAGGAACTTTTACCATTTGCAGCAGCATGGATGGAACTGGAGAGCACTATGCTAAGTGAAATAAGCCAGTCGGAGAAAGATAAATATCACATGATGTCACTCATATGTGGGATATAATGAACAACATAAACTGATGGACAAAAACAGATCCAGAGACAGAGAAGCATTGAACAGACCGTCAAAATTCAGAGGGTGGGGGAGGGGGTAGAGATCAACCAAAGGACTTGTATGCATGCATATAAGCATAACCAATGACACAGACACCAGGGGGGTGAGGGCATGTGCTGGGGAGGGGCACTGGCAGTAAAGGAGTCACATGTAATACCTTAATAAAGAATAATAATAATAATAATAATAAAAGAATAGAGCTACCATATGACCCAGCAACCCCACTCCTGGGTATATACCAAAAACTCGAAATCATGTATTCTCAAAGATATATACACCCCTATGTTCATTGCAGAATTATTCACGGTGACCAAGATATGGAAACAGCTAAAGTGTCCTGTGATAGAGGACTGGATGTGGTACATCTACGCAGTAGAATACTCCTCAGCCATAAGAAAGGATGAAATAGCGCCATTTGCAACAACATGGATGGACCTTGAGAGCATTTTGCTAAGTGAAATAAGTCAGACAGCAAAAGCTAAGAACCATATGATTTCACTCATATGTGGGATATAAAACTGAAACTTCTGAACACAAACAGCAGTGTGAGGGTTGCCAGAGGGAAGGGGGTGGGAGGAGAAGGGGGTCCTAATGAGGACGGGGGAAGATTTGACATTAGGTGGTGGGCACACAGTGCAATATACAGATCTGGTTAACATAGAAATCTACACATGAAACTTACATGTTCATGTTGACTAATGTCACCCAAATCAACTTAATAAAAATTTAAAAATAAAACCACAAAAAATAAAGTGCAATTTCAGCAGAAAGCAGGCATATCTGCATTCTGACTAGTACTGGTATATCATTAAATTATCATTTTTATTGTTTACAGAGGGACTTACCTAGTTATTCATCATATTCATCTTATATGCTTAAGATTAACTTTTAATTGCAAATTGATTATAAATCCTTTGATCTCTAATAGTATTTAAACAAAAATATTTTCTTTCTGTAGATTATCAAACCATTCATTGATGTCTTCCATTTGAAAATAAAACCATTCCCAATCTTAAAATAAAAGGTCTCAGTAAAATACTGAAATATTTTGTTTGATTAGTATTTTATAATGAATTATAATCTAATAATAGACAAATATGCAAATTGACCGCACCTTCGCTACACATAAGCCACGCCCACCAGCCAAGCCACACCCACCAACCAATCAGGATGAGTATGCAAATTACCCCAACAAAGATGGCGGCTAATTTGCATATCAAGACAGCGTCGAAAGAAGCCAAGAGCTGCAGAAGGGAGTAAAGCTTCGAAGAAGCAAGCAAGCCGCGGGGGGGGGGGGGGGGGGGGGGGGAGAAGGGAGGAGAGAAGTCAGGGCCGGGGGCGAAGAAAAAGGCAGGCGGGCTGGCCGAGAAGGCGGGGCGGGCGACAAGGGCAAGGCGGGGCGGGGGCGAAGGGAAACGCAGGCGGGCTGGAGGAGAAGGTGGGGCGGGCGACAAGGGCGGGGCGGAGGCGGGGCCGGGGCAAAGGGAAACGCAGGCGGGCTGGCGGAGAAGGCGGGGCAGGTGACAAGGGCAGAGCGGAGGCGGGGCCGGGGGCGAAGGGAAACACAGGCGGGCTGGAGGAGAAGGCGGGGCGGGCAACAAGGGAGGAGCGGAGGCGGGATAGAGTGCAGCAGGAAATCCTATTGCAGGATTTTTCCTGCAACGGGAACGCTAGTAGTATAATAATAATACAGTAAATACCTCTACATAATTAAATGCTAAATAAATGGAGACAAATTATATTAAGGATCTCATAAACTTACATTAATTAGTAAGACGAAAAAATGAAGGCTTATTTTCAGTTGGCATAAGGAAAATATATCCAAAGGAAAATCTTCCAAATAGTACTTTTAATAGGTGGTAGAAACTTCCCACTCTTTACCAGATCTATGCTTTTCTCTTTTTCTCAGTCATATGGCTAGCTTATATTTCTTAGCCTCTCCCTTGAAATTAGGTATGGCCATGTGACCAAGTTCTAGCGAATGGAATATGAGCAGATGTGACATATACCAATTTCAAGGAGGCTTTTTAAAAAACAAATATGCCTCCATGCCTTCTTTCCCTTTCCACCGGCAGGATATGGAGAAAAACAGAGGCAGAGCCACAGGTTGGAAAGATTCTATGTCACTGAGTCACGTCACAGGAAAGAGACAACCAGGTATCATCTACCTTAGCAAGTTACCATAAATGAGAAGGAAACTTTATATTTTTTTAACTAAAATTTTTTAAAATATATTTTTATTGATTTCAGAGAGGAAGGGAGAGAGAGATAGAAACACCCCCTACTGGGGATGGAGCCCGCAACCCAGGCATGTGCCCTGACCAGGAATCTAACTGTGAAATCCTAGTTCATGGGTCGACATTCACCCACTGAGCCACGCCGGCCGGGCAAAAACCTTATATTTGAGCCATTACACATTTTAGACTCCATTTGTTACTGCAAGCAATTGAAGACCAATACTGAGAATGAAAACCAATACTGAGAATGAAAACCTACAATATGTTCACTAGTGTAGAAGCTGTGGTAAAGAAGTAGATACAGCAGGCGGGAAACTAAGCCATGTGATGCAAAACATTGGATAAAATTAGTGCCTATTTTGCTTGAAAGGCATTCATTGTGACTACTGAACCTGTAGTTTAGGGAAAACAGATGGAAGGAGCCAGGCCAAAAAATATATATATATATATATATATATATATATATATATATATATAATTTTTTCATTTATTTATTTATTTTTTTGCTAAAAGATATTACAAAAAAGCAGTAAAGTTGGTCAAGGAGTATTGACTGGTTTTCAAGCAGATATTGAAGGGAATGGAGAGAGCCCAGAGATTAAGTGCCTCAGCGGTTTGAAAAGTTGACTGCTTCTGAAATTGTACACCTGAAACCTATATAATTTTATTAACGAACGTCACCCCAATACATTCAAGAAAAAAAGTTTTTAAAAATTAAGAAAAGAAGAAAAGAAGGAAAAGTCTACTGCTTCTGAACCCCAAATACTAAATTTAAGACTAAAACGAAAGGCCTATGGACTGCCCAACTACACAAAGGGACACAGCCATGTGCCAAAGATCAGAACTTTAGAGCTGCCTCTTATTTCGGAGGAACTCAAGGGAAACTCGATTCCTATGAAGCAAGCCCTGAATGGTGCCAAGCCCCCAACACGGAAAGGATTCTCAACACAGAGTTCAAATGAAAATGCGGCATTTAATGGAAAAGGAAAACCTTCCCAGAGTTAGAGTGGGGTACGACTGAGAATAATGGAAAAGGGAGCTCTTCTCAGAGAAGATCCAGAATAAATGAAAAACTCCCCTACCAAGAGAGAAGCTGGGATTCTGCCTTGACCAGGGCCCAAGCTAAGGAGGAACCTGCAACTGAGGTATGTGCCCTTGACCAGAATCGAACCCAGGACCCTTTGGTCTGCAGGCTGATGCTCTATCCACTGAGCCAAACCGGCTAGGGCTAGATTTTTTTTTTTTTTAATATATGCCTTTAAAGCTGTAAATTTCCCTCTAAGCACTGCTTTCTCTTATCCCACAGATTTGATGTTATATTTTTCATTTTCGTTTAATTTAAATATTTTGAAATTTCTCTGGAGATGTCTTCTTTGGCCCGTGTGTTATTTAGAAGCATGCATTTAATTTCCAAACCCAGAAAAGTACTTGATTTTCAGTTTGTTTAGCTTGCCCCTGTTTTAAGGATATGAGAAACTATTTCCAAGGTCTTTCCAGTATCTTGGAACTAAAACCAGAAGTTCTTAAAAAGTTTTTTTTTAAATATATTTTTATTGATTTCAGAGAGGAAGGGAGAGAGAGATAGAAACATCAATAATGAGAGAGAATCATTGATTGGCTGCCTCCTGCATGCCCCACACTGGGGATCGAGCTTGTAACCCAGCATGTGCCCTAACCGGAATCAAACCATGACCTCTGGATTCATAGGTCAACTACTGAGCCATGCCGATCAGGCCGAAAGTTTTTTAATCACTTGAGCTTATTTCATCTGGAGATATGACTTATTCAGCACACAGTTATGAGTTTGAAGCGACGTGACTGGGGTTTACTTATCTAGTACTTAGTTAATAAGTGTTCATGTAATTTTATTTATTTTTTAAAAAAACATCCTATATAATAAAAGGCTAATATGCAAATCGACCAAATGGCAGAACGACCGGTTGCTATGACGTGCACTGACCACCAGGGGGCAGACGCTCAACACATGAGCTGCCCCCAGCCTACAGGCCCCAGGCCAGCCAAGGCGGGTGCCAGCGGCAGTCCTCCCACTCCTCAATCACCCCACAGGGCCCCCACAGATTGGCCCTGATCGCTGGCCAGGACTAGGGATCCTACCCGTGCACGAATTTCGTGCACCAGGCCCCTAGTATATATATATTTGTATTGATTTCAGAGAGGAAGGTGGAGGTAGAGAGAGGGAAGGGGGAGGTAGAGAGAGATAGAAACATCAATGATGAGAGAATCATTGATTGGCTGCCTCCTGCATGCCCTCCACTGGGGATCGAGCCTACAACCTGGGCACATGCCCCTGACCAAAATCAAACCCAGGACCCCTCAATCCACAGGCCGACGCTCTATCCACTGAGCCAAACCAGCTAGGGCTAATTTTATTTATTTTCATCTTCTGCTTAATGAAAGGAAACTCATTAGTAACTTCATATGCTTGAAGGACTATTATTAAATCATCTGTATTTATTCTGAATAATACTAATAACTTTAATAAACCCTATTTTCCAGCCTTTCCAGCCTCTAGATCCTTTTGAACTATCTTAACGTCCCCTTAATCTGTAAAATCTGAGCCTGTACCCAATTATCTGTCGAGGGGTGGAACATAAGGGCTTACTTTATGTCTCAATATTTTATACCACTTATCTTACTTTTCCTTTATTTTTGAAGCACAAAATGACTGTGAGGATTCAATATTAATTATTTACAGGCTTTTATACAAAACGTTTATTTAAACAAAACAAAAAATTTGAGAATTATTTTTTACCACTAGCTAGTATTTTGCTACTTAACCTATACAATACAGCTGTTCACGCAAATTAGTTTCACATTTTGTTAACTAGAAGTTGCCATATATTGCATACCATACATACATATAGCTACCCAGAGAATTTCAAAGAGACAAAAAATGTTAAACTTCAGTGGATGTATTTTTAAATGAATCAGAAACAGTACTCTGGAATACTTATTATGAATACCAGATTTACAAGTGATAGGATTTCAGACTAGATGTGAGTATGAAAGTGTGTGTGTGTGTGTGTGTGTGTGTGTGTGTGTGTGTGTGTAAAATCTTTATACTTTTTAGAGCAGGTTATAGTCTGGATCCATACTATGGATTTTGTGATATCAGTTTTTTTCATTTGCCCCTTTTATAAAAGTAGAATATCAAAGAAAACTTTTCTACTTGGGTTTTGATTTATCTGCCAAGTAATTATTAAACATCTACTATGTGTTAAGGACTTTATTTATCTAAGGGCTATAAATACAAACAATATATGTTTCTTTCCCAAATGAAGCAGGTGGCCTGGTGGAGGGAGACAGACCTGAACACAAAACAAGGCAAAAAACTGTTAAAAGTGCATGCCATAGTGGTTGGGTCTCACACATGCCATAGTGGTTGGGTCTCCTTTGGGATGGGGGCACATCAGAAAGAATTTAACAAGGATCTGATACATGAGTGCAGTCTAGAGAGAGGAGGATATATTTTCTAGGGAGTTGGGAAGAGAGGTCGCAGATTGAACACGGGCATGAAGACACAGGGAGCATGCTTCTTTATGAGTACCATAAGTCATCTATCATAGCTGGAGTGTGACATGTGAGAACCATAGGATGAAAGATAATGCTGGAGAGACAGGCGAGGAATGGCTCATGGAGAGCTTTGTTAGCCTGGCTAAGAGTTCCACACGTAACAGTAGGCAGTGAAGAATCCCTGGGGAGTTTCAAACCGGAGAGTAACACGATGAGATTTTCATTTTATTAAGACCATTCTTGCAACAATTTGGAGGATGGTTTGAGCAAAGGGAAAAACTGGAAGCAGAACCTCCTAGACACAGGCCATTCCAGAAGTCTGGTGAGAAACCTTGGGGGCTTGAACTAAGGTGACAAGAGAACGCGGAAGTGCTCAAGAAGACAGGCCTTGGGGAGTAAGTGGATGTGCAGGGTTAGAGAGAGAGGAGTATGGGAAGATGCTCAGTTTCAGGTCTGGGCAGTTGGACAGAGGATGTTGCTGTCTACTAAGGAACAGGAAACAGGGTGAGCCTCTGAAGGAAGAGATGCTGAGCACGTCTGTTTCCCGTGCCTGTGGGCACGTCCCAGAGATTTCCAACAGGTGTTGCATATGAAGGTCTGAAGCTCAGAAGAAAAATATGAGCTAAAGACATGGATTCGTGGTTCATCAAATTTAAAATAATTTGGAGTCTGGGTAAATAGGGTTTGTTATACACCCATAATATATTGTATAACCTATGTTATATAAACACTCATTTAAGCAAGTTAAACCCAATGGGAAGGTGGTGTAGTCAATATACAACACTCCTACCCCTCATTAAAAGGGACTATTATAAAATAATTAGAAGATAGGGGCTCTGAACGCAGCAGTATTAATATCAAGTGAAGATATTTTCCATGAAAATCTCTGGGTGAAATAAAATATATGAGTCACGGGGCTATATTTCAAGGAATATAATGGGGTTCACGGTTTGAAAATGAAAGGCTAACAAAAGTAATGCCAAACGCACTAGAAACTATAGAAATGTGCCTAGGGCTTGCAGCATATAAGAAAAAAAATATCATTTGGATTACTCAATGCATTTTTTTTTTTTTTAGAGAGAGTGGAAGAGAGAGGGAAAGACAGAGAGAGAAACAGCAATTGGTTGCCTCTTGCAGGTCCTCCAACCAGGACCCAGGCTGGGGAGGAGCCTACAACCGAGGTACCCTTGACTGGAAGAGAACCCGGGACCCTTCGGTCCACAGGCCGATGCTCTATCCACTGAGCCAAACCAGCTAGAGCTACTCAAGGCTTTTTAGTATTCATTGCTTGAAAGCCTTTAGTGGCTGGTCATCATTTCGTACTCATTGACATTGCAAACATAATCACTTTGTTCTCAATAGAGTTATTTCTGATTTTCTTCTTGTTTTGATTTTGCTCTAAATGGGTTTCTCTTTGACAGCAACAGAGTGAACTATCTTGAAGGGCAGTGGTCAGCAAACCGAAGCTCATGAGCCATGTGCGGCTCTTTGGCCCCTTGAGTGTGGCTCTTCCACAAAATACCACGGCCTGGGCGAGTCTATTTTGAAGAAGTGGCATTAGAAGAAGTTTAAGTTGAAAAAATTTGGCTCTCAAAAGAAATTTTAATCATTGTACTGTTGATATTTGGCTCTGCTGACTAATGAGTTTGCCGACCACTGTTGAAGGGTATTTGGAAGGTTAGGCGGTAGAGGGAGGCCTAGGAAAAAATCTCAGGTTTCTCAGTTTTACTCAAGCTTTCACGTACTTAAGATTCACCTGAGGATGGAGGCATATTTAAAACACAGATTTTTCAGGCCTCATCCTCACAGAGGCACCTTAAGATACCCCAAAGATCAATTAGATTTCCTCTTGGGCCAACTGAATTACATATATATATATATATATATATACACACACATATATATATATATATATATATACACACACATATATACATATACATATACACACACACACACATATATACATATACATATACACACACACACACATATATATATATATATATATATATATATATGTATATATGTATATATGTATATATGTATATGTATACTGAGTGGCCAGATGATTATACGTTCAGAGATCATAATAATCTGGCTACTCAGTCAGTGTATAGATTGATTTTACAGAGAGGAAGGGAGAGAGAGAGAGTTAGAAACATCGTTCAGCTGCCTTCTGCACGCCCCCTACTGGGGATCGAGCCTGCAATCCAGGTACATGCCCTTGACCAGAATCAAACCCGGGACCCTTCAGTCCTCAGACCGACGACGCTCTATCCACTGAGCCAAACCAGTTAGGGATGAATTACTCTCAACTGGATCTAGGCATCAGTTCGTCTCAACTTTGCAGAATCACTCTGTCTAGCTCCTTCCTCTGAAAACTATTTAAATGTCTCCTCAGAAATTGCCTGAACCCGGGGCTGAATCCTGATGATCCTGATGTAATGTAGAAACTTCAGGTGTAGAATCTACTCTCCAGCAGCATCGGGCTTTAAATGAATGTGTGATCTCTAGAAGTTTAAAAAATATTACCTGGCTTTAATGTTTCCTATAGACCTGAAATATATTTATTGTACATTGAATATTGTTCTAAAATTGCTTCAGTAATTTTATTTGGGCAGGAACTTCTCTTTACCCCTCACTGCTAGAATCTTTTTGGGGTCGAGCCTAGTTCATAGGTACTAACGTGTGGATTCAATCAGCTTAAATTGCATTGATTGGTGATGCATATACTGATTTACATAAAAACCGAGGAGCAAGAATTTCACTCTCACCCACTGAAGTTTCAGAATAAAGTAACATTTTTGGTGAACTGGGGTAGACCCAAATCAAGTCTGGATCACAGAAATGGTAATGGGACCCTTAAGAGTGAAGGATGATCTATTGCTAAATAATAAACAACCTCGAAACTTAATGCCTGATAACAAACAAACAGAAAATCACTTCTCTTGCTCACAAAACTAGGAGTCAGGAATTGGGACAAGCCACACGGAGAATGGGTTCACTATGCTCCATGATGTCTGAGGTCTCAGCTGGGGTCATTCTGATGTTTTGGAGTTGGACCACCTGGTTCCCGTTTCTCTCTTTGCGCACAGCCTTTCCAAATGGCGAGCCTGAGCATCCTCAACGCATGGCAGCCTCGGTGATGTCAGACTTCTTACCTGGCAGCCAGGGTTCTAGGCGCTCCGGCTGGAAGCTGCAAGGTTTCTTATGACCCAGCCTCAGAAGTCCCAGAATGTCGCGTCTGCCACATTCCATTAGTTAAGTAATCACTAATACCAACCCAGAGTCAAGGAGAAGGAAACAGACTCTGCCTATCCGTGGAAACAGCCATCTCTGCAGTTTGTCCTCTGGCCACAACTCTTACGTTTATCCCACGTGCAAAACACACTTACCTCCTCTAAAGGCTCCCGAAAGTCTCAACCCATTTCAGCACTGACCCAAAGTCCAGCATCTCACCATGAAATCAGGATGCAGCTCCTTAAATACAGTTCCTCTGGATCTGACGGCCCCTCTTCCCCCACTCCCACACACACACAAAGATACACGTTCTCTGCCTCCTCCACACACCCAGTATCCAATGGTGGCACAAGAGTAGGTAACTGCAGTAAACACTGCCAATAAAAAAATGGGGAGAGGATGGAGTGCCCTCAGCAGTCCCAGATCTGTCTCTTGCTTCATCAGTGTTTGGACAGAACAGACCCAGGGACGCCCCTTCTCCCAGCCTCTGGCCACCCTCCAGCGTCTTATCCAGTCACCACCTTCAGAACCACCTCCGGGACCAGCCAACACACCAGTTTTTTTCTACCTTAACTCCTTATCGCCGAACAACCATGAGCTCCCAAATGCGTCAGAATTATCCCACTGAGGTGGAAGCTGCCATCCACCGCCCAGTCTCCCTCCCCTCCTGCCTCTGCGGGCCGCCCACACCTACCTCTCTCTGGGCGAGATGTCGAAGAAGAAGCGGGAGGGCTCAGTGTCTTTTTAAGTTGCAAACCCAGCGCAGTGGCCGCCCTCTCCCCCAGGACGCGCTGAGGCCTACCCCAAGGTGAGCGGGCAGAACTCAGGGCGCCTGGGAGGCCACCCTGGCCTTGGAGAGAAACCTGACCCAGGCCCTTGTGGACCTGCGTGCCCTGGTTCTGCCCCCGCAGACGCTCAGCTTTGACTTCCTGCAGAACCACTTCCAGGTGAGGAGGTGAAACTCATCAGGAAGATGGGCCACACCTGGCTCCCCGCCGCAGGCTGCCGGCCCCCAGGCTGGGCGGGGCCAGAAGCTCTTGGAAAGGCTCCCCCTCCAGCACAACTAGGAGCCCGTGGAGCCCGGAGGCCTTTGAGGGGCCCCTCTGCATCCCCTGGTGTCTGCCTTTTGCCTGAGCCTCTCCCCGAAACTACTGGCCATCCCTTTAACCACCCTGAAGGCCTCTCCCATGCATTGGACCAAATGGAAACAAGCTTTTTGTAGCAAAAAAAAAAAAAAAAAAAAAAAAGTGGGGGAAGGATGGAACAAAAAGTTCATAGTAGTTACTGTCCACACCATTCATGAAATCCATGTAGACCCATATCAAGAGTTCCTTTGCTTTGAAGCTATTTCTTACATTGAGAATCTTTTGCTGAAAGAGACTGGAGATAAGACAGTTGTATTAGTCAGTAAAGTCCTGACTCCTTGATATGTCCTCTAGAAATCCTCAAAACTTGAACAGTTCCATTTTTAGCTTTTTCCTTACTTCTCGTGTTTTGTAATAGGCAACTAGAAAAAGCCAAGTAGCACTGGAAACCCACTTAGCCAGATCCTCAAGATCTCCCCCACATTACCACAGTCAACAGTTTGGCTAGCAGTTCTGCCAGGACACACCTTGCACGCTCCTTCCTTCCACCTCGCCATCCCTCAAGGCCTGACTAAGCATCTCAGGAGGCTCTTCCAGCTTTCACAGTCTCACCAGGGCCCTTCCAGGTCCCACCTACCACCCAGTCCCAGTCCAGGGTCCTACGTTACAGGTTTTGTTAAGGCAGCACCCTTTTTTTTTTTAAGGCATCGAAACATGCTCCAGTTACCTATGCTGTGTAACTATTCAAAACAGCCATCATTTGTTTTGCTTATAAATCTATGGGTCTGGAATTCAGACATTGCACAGTGGGAATGGCTCTTCTCTACCCCAAGATGTCTGGGGCCTGAGCTGGTAGGAGTTGAGTGGCTGAAGGCTAGAACAGGATAGGAACTATTTGGGGTATCTTCACAGCATGGTGGCTTCAAGATAAGCAGACTTGCCCTAGCCCAGTAGTCGGCAAACTCATTCGTCAACAGAGCCAAATATCAACAGTACAACGATTGAAATTTCTTTTGAGAGCCAAATTTTTTTAACTTAAACTTTTTCTAATGCCACTTCTTCAAAATAGACTCGCCCAGGCCGTGGTATTTTGTGGAAGAGCCACACTCAAGGGGCCAAAGGGCCGCATGTGGCTCTCGAGCCGCTGTTTGCCAACCACTGCCCTAGCCGGTTTGGCTCTGTGGATAGAGCATTGGCCTGGGGACTGAAGGGTCCCGGGTCCGATTCCGGTCAAGGGCACATGCCCGGTTGTGGGCTCGATCCTCAGTAGGGGGCGTGCAGGAGGCAGCCGATCAATGATTCTCTATCATCATTGATGTTTCTATCTCTCTTTCCCTCTCCCTTCCTCTCTGAAATCAATAAAAAAAATCTTACCTTATAATAGACAAATATGCAAATTGACCGCACCTTCGCTATGCCCAAGCCACGCCCACCAACCAAGCCACGCCCACCAACCACGCCCACCAGGAAACCGTTGCAGGGACGCTGGGTGTGGCGGAGCCAGCGCCGATCGCAGGAGACCACTGGGGGTCGGCTCCTGCGATAGGTCGCAGGGACGCTGGGTGCGGCCGAGCCCAAGGCCACCACCCAGGGCCAAGCCCGGACCCTGAAAGAAGGCAGAAGGCGGTGGCCACAGCCAAGGCCTGGGTCCCCGGTGCTGGCAGAAAACTGGTGCAGGCAGCCAGGTGAATGAAGGTCTATTGCACGAATCTTCGTGCAAATGGGCTACTAGTATTAAAATAAAAAGATAAGCAGTTTCTTTAAATGGGTAACTCAGAGCTCCAGATGAGTATACCAGGGCCCAAACAGAAGCTGCAAGGCTGCTTATGACCTAGCCTCAGGAGTCCTAGAATGTCACTTCTGCCACATTCCATTTGTCAAGCAAATCACTATAGCCAGCTCAGGTTCAAGGGGAGTGAAATTAGACACCTTCTCTTAATAGGAGTAACAGAGAATGTGTAGCCATTAAAGAGATAGACTTTTATAAGATGATTTCATTACTTGGAGCATGAACAATTTTCTATATTGCAACACCAAATAATAGCACAGAGTTTGGGAGCAAATGGAAAGTAAATGGGTGGTTGAATATAATCAAGAAGACATTTAAATCTTTGGAATGGTGAAAATATAGCCACACATCAGGTTTCATATTTGGATTCCTTAAGCATTGCAAAACTTTTCTCAAATATATTTAGACAAAAGATGTCAGCACAACCTTGATCTCAATTAATTCTCACCAAAATATCCAGATAATTGGATAAGGAAGATTTGGTGTAAAGATGCCACGTAGCTTGGTTTTTCTATTTTGTGTTAGGCATTCTGTTTAGTTATTTAGTATTGATTATTTTTATTTTTTAAAATATTTTTATTGATTTCAGAGAGGAAGAGATAGAAACAAACATCAATGATGAGAGAGAATCACCAACTAGCTGTCTCCTGCACACCCTCTACTGGGGATCAAGCCCGCAACCCAGGCATGTGCCCCTGACCAGAAATGAACCCAGGACCCTTCAGTCAGCAGGTCAATGCTCTATCCACTGAGCCAAACCGACTAGGGCAGTACTGATGATTTTTAAATGCTATCATATAAACTCAAAGGGGTGCTCAAAAATAATATTAAGACAAAGCACAAAGCCATAGGAAAGCAATAAAATTCATCCAGTGGGATTGCATAATAAGTCATATAGATTTTACAGAAACAATTTATATGGTAGTAAACCCATAATATGATCTTGAACAATGTGTAAAGTTAATGTTGTTTATTTTCTGCCTAATTAGAAGCCATGAATCTCAGACTATTAATAATAAAAAGCTATTTCTACAAATACATGTTAATATATGCTATCACTAACACGTACCTGCTCAGGCTCAAACAGAATACAAGCAACTGTTTTTAACAGTAAGTTAAAGAACATAGTTTTAAGTGTGGCTGGCATGGCTCAGTTGAGCATTGACCTAAGAACCAGGAGGTCAGGGTTCGATTCCCGGTCAGGGTACATGCTCAGGCTGCTGGCTCAATCCCCATTAGGGAGCGTGCAGGAGGCAGCCGATCAAAAATTCTCTGTCATCATTGATGTCTCCATCTCTCTCTCCCTCTCTGAAATCAACAAAAAATATTTTTTAAAAAATTAATTTGTTGGCTTCTAACTAGAGTGAGATCCACATAAACTGCATCACAGATAACTACATAGAACCATTGGAAAATTCTGTCTTGTCTAAGTTTTTTTATAACCATAGCTCATAATCTCCATTTCCCAGAAGTGAGTCAGAATGCCATGGGTGAACTTTCTCAACCCATATGTAAGGAGTTCACATGCCTTTTGTTCCTGGTTAATTGCAGAATTAGGTTTTGTTTTATTAAAATGAGGAAAACTTTTTTGTTACAATTAAAATTGTATATTTGTGTAAAACACTTTAAAAGCTAATTTAATGAGTATTCCATTTGTCTGGAACTTCTATTTAACCAGCACTTTGCTAGGCATTCTTAGTGATGACTACACCGTGCAGTGTTTTGAAATGCATTCTGAGTTATTGAGGATTTAATTATACTTAATATAGGTTTATACATAATATTCAAATAATTTGAAAATTGATGTTGCATGCAGAATCAGCAATTATTTTAGAACTATAATTGATTTTAGAGATTATCAAATTCAACCACATTGTGTACACATAAGAAAAACAAGGCCGAGCCCCTGGCCGAGCAGTTCAGTTGTTTAGAGCATGTCCTGACACCCCAAGATTTGGGGTTTGATCTCAGGTCAGGGCACATACGAGCAGCAACCAATGAATGCATAAATAAGTGGAACAACAAACCAATGTTTCTCTCTCTCTCTCTCTCTCTCTCTCTCTCTCTCTCTCTCTCTTTCTCTCTGTGTGTCTCCCTCTCTCCTTTTCTCTCTCTCTCTAAAATAAAGAGATAAAAATAAAGTAAGGCCCACCCTGGCCGGTATGGCTCAGCTGGTTGGAGCATCCTCCCATATATCAAAAGGGTTCCATTCCCAGTCAAGGGTACATACCTAGGTTTTGTGTTCAATACCCAATCAGGGCATGTATGGGAGGCAACCAATCAATGTTCTCTTGCACAATGATGTTTCTCTCTCTCTTTCTTTCTCTCTCTCTTTCTAAAAAATAAGCATAACCTCAGGTGAGAATTTAAATATATATATATATATATTGTGTGTGTATATATATATATATTTATTGTGTGTGTAAATATATATATGAAGTATTTTCCAGCGTATAAGACGACTTTTTAACCCAGGAAAATCTTCTATATGCCCAATCGTCTTATACGCCGGAAAATACGGTATATATATATATATATATATATATATATATATATATATATATATTTTAAACCAGATAGGTTGAGTCACTTGTCCAAAGTCACACAGCTAGTTAATGTCATAGTAGAGCTGGAGCCCATCTATTGAACCCCAGCTGATTACCATATCCATTGATTGGCCAGATTGACTAACCCACCATTTCTTTCTTACCTAGAGGATAGAGAGATTTTTTTTTCTGTAATAATATGTAAAAAAATGATAGGCCAAAAGGCCAATCACATAAAAGAGATCAGCTCTTCGTGATGAAAACAAATTAAGTTTTCATCCTAAGGTCTGAATATTATGAAATGGAATCTCTCAGAATTAACTCTTCACCCTGAGATTCTCCTTCTCTTTTTATAACTCCAGTTCTGCACAACACTAAGCACCTGTACCTACTTGCTAGTTAACAATGAAGAATGATAAGAATGAACAAGAGGTAACTCAATCCTCATTCCTCTTCACCTTAATGATCAAGTTGAGCATTTTTATCTTATTAATATCTGACTGTGAAATCCCTTGACACCTGAAAGACTAGCAATTTATTTATAAGGATACGGTACTTGATTGGGAAGCTTTCTGCCAGCAGAGATTTTTCAAAGAGTTTTCTTTCTCCTGGAGTAAATAGCATATTTTTAATTATTCATAATGTTTCTCCTGTTCTACCACTAGCTTCCTCAGAGGACAGGGGTGCATTAAGGCTCTTATGTTGCTGTAAGAGTGAAGCGTGAATAGAATATAGACACACATATATTTTAGCATTTCATTGTCTTTCCAGGCAAACAAAATTAAACATGACTTGCAAATGCTGCCGTCAGAAACAACCAAAGGTATAAAGTGATGCAACAGAATTTATATTGCATGCACACCAGAACACCTAAATGAAAAGTGCTCGTCGTTGAAGAGGAAACTGGAAAGATTTCACATTCTTAACAGCTTTATTAGGGAGGTAAAAAAAAAAAAATGTGAGCATGCCTATAAATATGACCAGAAGAGGGATTTTTCAGATTTATGCTAAAGAGATACTCTAAATTCTGAGCACCTTCTATATGAGCTAAGTTTGGTAACCTTCCTTTTCTCATATGGAAGACTTACTAATTAAACAGAGAGATACCTTCTCCATATTTTAAGGTTACCTGGACTCATTAGGTTACTGTCTTACAATGCTAATCCTTTAGGCTCTTCTTTCAGGTGCATTAAGGAATCATTTACATACAATAGAATTCATCAGTTTTTAAAAAAATATATTTTATTGATTTTTTACAGAGAGGAAGATAGAGAGTTAGAAACATCGATGAGAGAGAAACATCAATCAGCTGCCTCTTGCACACCCCCTACTGGGGATGTGCCCACAACCAAGGTACATGCCCTTAACCAGAATCGAACCCGGGACCCTTGAGTCCGCAAGTCGACGCTCTATCCACTGAGCCAAACCGGTTTCGGCAGAATTCATCACTTTTAGTGAGTAGAGCGCAGTCCTGTGAGTTCCAACAAATGCTCAGTCACATAACCACTACTATAGTCGAGATACATAGCATCTCCCTCTCTCCAGGCCTTTCCTCACACTTCTGTAAATACGTCTTTCCTCACTTCAGCCCTCCAGTGCCACCAGCCTTTTCCCTGTGCTTCTAGTGGACTCATACATATTTAACCTTGCGAGGCTGGTTTTTCTCACTTAGCAGAATGCATTCACCCACGAGTGTCTGTCAGCAGTCTGTCCCGTTTTATTGCTGAGCAGTGTTCCCTCGTGTGGGTGTACCACGCACCACCTAATGGCCATTTGCTGTGTTCCCAGTTTGGGGCGATTAGAAATAAAACAGCTATAACCATTCACCTGCAATTTGTGTGTGCATGTGTGTGAACGTAAGTTTTTATTTCTCTTGGGTAAATATCTCAGTGTGTGATTTCAGGATCACATGGTAAGTGTATGTTAACTTTATTAAAAACTCCTAAACTGTTTTCCAAAGGGTCTATAACATTTTGCGTTCCCGCCGGCAAAGTATGAAAGGTTTTGTTTTTTAATGTTAGCCATTCTAATAGGTGTGTAGTGGTAACACATTATGATTATAATTTGCATTTCCCTAAGGACAAATAATGTTCAGTGTCCTTTAAAGGGCTTATTTGCCATTTGTCTATCCTTTGGTGTGTATGTTCAATCTTTTGCCTATTTTTTTAATGGGTTGCTTTTCTATCTTTGAGGTTGTGGGGTTTTTTGGGTTTTTTTAAGTTTTTTTTTTGTATACATAATATGATTACCAGTCCTTTAGGAGTTTTGTGTTTTGCAATTTTTTTCTCCCAGTCTGTGGCTTTCTTTTCATTTTCTTCTCGGTGCTTTTGTAGGGCAGAGGTATTTAGTTTCGTCTGTGTGGGTTGTTTTTTTGTTGTTATTGTTTTAAATGTATTTTATTGATTTTTTATAGAGAGGGAGAGGGATAGAGAATTAGAAACATCGATGGGAGAGAAATGTCGATCAGCTGCCTTCTGCACACCTCCTACTGGGGATGTGCCCACAACCAAGGTACCTGCCCTTGACTAGATTTGAACCTGGGACCCTTCAATCTGCAGGCCGACGCTCTATCCACTGAGCCAAACCAGTTAGGGCTGTTTTGTTTTGTTTTGCCTATGGGTGTCCAATTTCTAGCACCATTTCTTGAAAACACTGACTTGGTTCCTCCCCGGCTCCACACTCACCAACCTTCAGCTAGGTACTTACCTTCTTTAAATGTCTATCGCCCTTCTGTGAAATAATGTCCATTTTAGGACTGCATACTGTGAAAAAACAATGAGATAATCCACGTGAAGTAATTAGCATAGTGCCCAGCCCATAAAAGGAGCTTTTAAAATTACCTATTATCTTGCCCGGCCGGCATGGCTCAGTGGTTGAGCATTGACCTATGAACCAGGAGGTCACGGTTCAATTCCTGGTCAGGGCACATGCCCGAGTTGCGGGGAGGTGCAGGAGACAACCGATCAATGATTCCCTGTCATCATTGATGTTTCTATCTCTCTCTCCCTCTCCCTTATCAACAAAATTATATTTAAAAAAATTACCTATTATCATTTGAAATAGTTTACCCAAGGGTAATTCATGTAAAGCTTCTTTGCTGTCTTAGAAAACATAGCTATGTTAGGGATGATGGTGGAAGATTCCAATACATTTTTAGATAAAACCCCAGGAGATGTAGTCATCCTTCACTCTTAGACGACACTTCAGAATAAAAATTAAGAACTGCTGCTAGGAGTTACTTTAAGGATGGATAGAGATTTGGGTTAATTTAGCTGCTGAATTACATGCATGGTTCCAGTGCCATCAGAGCTTGTCTGGCCTGCCTCCCCTCAAGAAGTGCTTGCCCCTATAGCTCTTTGCAAGTCTATTCCCTTTCAATACAGTGTGTCAAATATACTGCATACCGAACATTTCTATGTGTGTTAGGGGTTGACTTGTGTACCCAAAAAATTCATGTGGAGTCTTGATCCCCAGTATCTCAGAATGTGACTTCATCTGCAAACAGCATCATTTAAGATATAATTAGATAAGATGACGTCATTAGGCTGGACCTTAATCCAATATGGTAGGTGTCCTCATAAAAAAGGGAAGTTTGGACATGGTGACGCACACAGGAGAATGCCTTGTGAAGAGGAAGCCAGAGATGGGGGTGATGCTTCTACAAGCCAAAAATCACCAAAGATTGTCAGCAACCACCTGCCGCAAAGGGCGTGAGATGGAACAAATTCTCTTTCATGGCCCTCAGAAGGAACAAACCCTATCAGCATCTTCATCTCACACTTCTAGGCTCCACAACTGTGAGAAAATAATTTTCTGTTGCTTACGCCACCCAGTTGGTGGTCCTCCCTTATGGCAGCCCTGGCAAACGAATATGGTGTGTAACGTGTTTTCTCTATTAAGTGGTGGGCTATTCCCCAGATGATTTTGCTTTTGTTGCAAATCTTTCCCAGGGCGTCAATTTAGTGATAGTATATCTTCTAACATAATTGCATCATCAATTGAATTAAATTCCTCTTGAGTTACATTTGTATAGTTGTATATAAAGTAATGGGGGGAGACAGCAGAGAAAGAAAATGTAATTACTGATTTCTTTGGACTGAATGAATAAATTTACTTTTATATCAGAGAGTGGAAAGGCTCAGAATCACTAAGACTTTCTAGTTGCGAGACATTTATTTTCTAACTCAAGTCCTTTCTGTTCACATTTGGTTTCTAAGTTTTCTTTAAAAATGCTGTGTGGCCCAGTCAGTGTGGCCCAGTGGTTGAGCATCGACCTATGAACCAGGAGATCACTGTTCAATTCCCGGTCAGAGCACATGCCTAAGTTGCAGGCTCCATCCCCAGGAGGGGCGTGCAGGAGGCAGCTGATCAATGATTCTCTCTCATCATTGATGCTTCTATCTCTCTCTCCTTCCTCTCTGAAATAAATAAAAATACATTTTAAAAAAATGGATACACATATTTGTGTATAGATTGTGTAGGATCTATACACTGTAAGGCAAGAGTAACCTGCCTTTCCATTTAAAATGTTCCCCACTGGCAAACTGCTGAGGGTATAACTAGGCAACACCATCCTAAGACATATGTATTACACAGAAATTCAAGTGGTTTAGGCATCTGCGAATACAAATGGAGTTGAAAAAATGTTTACCTAACAGTGATCGGCAAACTCATTAGTCAACAGAGCCAAATATCAATAGTACAACCATTGAAATTTCTTTTGAGAGCCAAATTTTTTCAACTTAAACTTCTTCTAACACCACTTCTTCAAAATAGACTCGCCCAGGTCGTGGTATTTTGTGGAAGAGCCACACTCAAGGGGCCAAAGAGCCGCATGTGGCTCGCGAGCCGCAGTTTGCCGACCACTGACCTAACACATTTCATTTCTAATGAAATTTCTAATCAATGTTGTGTATATGTCTAGATGCACAGTCAACCATGGATGTCTCTGAACACACGAGCTATCTCAGTGTGCACCTCTGGAGTATCTCTAAAATAGGGGACAGAAAGTAATTCTATTCCTCTTACTATTAAGAACCTCAGTCCTGGCCGTTGAAGCTATACATTCAAAGGAGAGTTGAGAATTGTGATACAGCTATGCTGATAACTCAAGTTAAAAACACATTTTCTTTTATTATCTGGATGTTGCAAGCAAACGTAAGAACCTATTAGCATAAATTATTACCCAGAGAATTGACTCAATTTTCCATTTCTTTTTGCTCTTGTACGTATGGCCTAAATCATTGGGTGAGAAATATTTCTAGAAATGAACTGCATTCAAAACCTTTGTTAAAAAAAAAGTCATTTTTATCTAATGGTCATACATAATAAATAATAACAGCGATTCCTTACACTTATGTGGTTTTGAAGTTACATGCATTTCCTTATGTTCCATCTGATTGGATCTGCTCAGATTTTTATTTTTATTTTGTTGAGAGGGGCACTGGTGGGAAAAAGGAGGAACCTAGACATCAAGGAATTTGATGGAGATTACACAATTTAGGGCCCATGACTCCTGGTTTCAGTGTTCTTTCCACTGCATCAGGGGTTCTTAAGCTTTTTGTGCCATGAGCTCACGCTTTGGGAATCTGCAGAAAGCATTGGACCTCTTCTCAGAAAAATGCTTATAATTGTATTTTTAAAAGCACCACCGGGTTACAAAGGAAACCAGTTATATTAAAGTACAAATATCAAAATACTTAATGTGTTTGATGCAGTCTACATATGCTTCTTTATTAATGCATTCAATATCAAGATACAGTAGCAAATTTAATAACTGACACAATTCCAAAGTAGTGATGAGTATAAGTGATTTTTTTTTAATTATCCTATATAATAAAAGGCTAATATGCAAATTATCCAAACTGTGGAACAACTGGTCGCTATGATGTGCACTGACCAGAAGGGGGCAGATGCTCAACATAGGATCTGCTCCCTGGTGGTCAGTGCACCAGAAGCTGGGTTCACAGCTGGCAAGCACAGCAGCAGTGGTGGGCAGCACTAAGGATGTTGGACATCCCCCGAGGACTCCCAGACTGTGAGAGGGTGCAGGTCGGGCTGAGGGAACCCCCTGAGTGCATGAATTTTGTGCACTGGGGCCTCTAGTCTACAATAATTGTAAAGTGATATGCAAATATCTGTGATTTCTGTTGGTGACAAAGTCACTGATATTGCAACATATAAGACATTGGCAGTTCCCAATAAATAGAAATCTGAACAGAAGGTGGCATTAGACCTTTGAATTGAAATATTTGTTTGATCAGTTTCTGGAGTGATTGCTGGGTTCTGAAGAACAAGACTGACCTTGATAATGGTCTGGGGTGCAGGGTGCCCTCTCTGAAAGGTCTGGAACCCACGCTGAGATATGCATCCTAGAGCCAGAAGGCTCCAAAAGTGAATGCTGAATAAATGGCATTTATTCATTCAATAAGAATCATCTGCTGAAAACAAGGAACTGAGTGCACCCCTCTTCAGAGCTTGACCCTACTTCAGATATTCAAAGGCACTCATAAAAATCCAGAGGTCACCAGGAAACAAAATTTCATTACTCAATAGAGCCATTCATCTTATTGGCTTAGGCCTTCAAGCCAGGGACATATATTCTACTTCTAGTCATACCACTGGGCCTCTCAGTAATTTTGGTCAGTTTGTGTTTGTGTGAGTGTGTATGTGTGAGTGTGTGTGTAAATATTTTATAGACTTTTTTTTTTGAGAACAGCTTTAGATTCACAGAAAAATTGAGACGGTAGTACAGAGAGTTCCCATACATTCTGCATCAGTTTCCCATTATTGACATCTAACATTAGTCTGGTATATTTGTGACAATTAATGGACCCATATTGATACATTATGGTAGCTAAAGCCCATACTTAGGTCCGTTTTCCTTAGTTTGCACTTAATGTCCTTTTCTGTACGAGGATCCCATATTACAATCAGTCACCCCTCAGGCTCCTCTTGACTGTGACAGTTTCTCAGACTTTCCTTGTTTTTAATGACCTTACGTTTTAAGGAGTAATGGTGAGGTGATTTGTAGAATGTCCCTCAATTTAGATTTAGCTGATGTTTTTCTCACAATTAGACTGAAGTTATGGGTTTGGGGGAGGAATACCTAAGAGGTAAAGTGCCATTTTCAATGCATCGGATCAAGAGCAATAGGACTAGTTAATGTTGATGTTGGCCTAGTTCACCTGGCTGACGTAGTGTTTGTCAGGTTACTTATAGTAGAGTTTCTCCTTTTACCTCCTGCCAATTTACCTTTCACATTTCTGTAATTAATTAGTGAAGAGAAGATCATTCCCAGAAAGCATGGTAATCTAACCCTTTATAGAAGCGTGGATCTAGGAGAGATTTGGGGAGATTAGTTAGTCCAGTCTCTGGGCCAAGCTATCCTGCACAGATGAGTTTCTGGCTGGCTTACTTTAAAAAACAATATATATATATTCATTATATATAATAAAAGGCTAATATGCAAATAGACGGAATGGCGGAACAACCAAACAACTGAACAACTGGTCACTATGACGTGTGCTGATCACTAGGGGGCATGTGCAGAACATGACATGCATTGGCTGTGGCAGGATGGTGGAGCAGGTGAGCGGGATGCTAGACCAATGCAAGGCACCAGTCGCTGTCATCGGGGCGAGTCTCTGGTGGTTACTGAAAATTCTTTGCTCCTGCACACCGTGGTCCCACCCGGCACTTGCACCTATTGCCAATGCCCGGCGCTGGTCCTGATCACTTGGTGCCATCAGCAGATGCAAGTGGTAGCTGCCAGCCCTGATCGCCCCTGAGGGCTTCTCCACCTCCCCCTGCTCCTGAGGGGCGATCGGGGCAGCAGCCGCCACTCCCACCCACTGAAGGCACCAGCCACGCTCGTTCTGCTGGTGCCAGGCCCAATTACTCCACGCCGTCAGCGGGTGCGAGTGGTAGCGGCAGGATTGGCACTGCTGCTGGACGGGGGACCAGGGGCCATGGTGGGAGGGGCTGGGCGGGGGCATGGAGAATGGGCCAAGACCCGCCCTTGTGTCTACCGTAGCATCTTGGCCCACAGTTCCTTTCAAGGTGCATGAATTCGTGCACTGGGCCCCGTGTGTGTGTGTGTGTGTGTGTGTGTGTGTGTGTGTGTATGTGTGTGTTTATATTATTGCTTTTAGAGAGAGGGTAAGGGAAAGGGAGAAATAGAAGCATCCATGAGAGAGGAACATCAATCAGCTGCCTCCTGCACACCTCCTAGTGGGGATCCAGCCTGAAACCTGGGCATGTGGCCTGACCGGAAATTGAACCCATGACCTCTTGGTGCATGGGTCAATGCTCAATCACTGACCCACACCAGCCAGGCTGGCTGGTTTACTTTTAAATATAAAAAAAACAAGGAGAACGCCACAGTGAACTAGTTCTGACTCTTGACAATTGATTTTCTTCAGCTCAAAACAACCAATTAGTAAGATGTCCTGACTACTTAGGTATGTGCATAGCTCCGAGGCATTTGCACCATCCTAAATAATTTCTGGAACAAGATGTATAGCAAACAAATATGTGAGTGGAGGGACAGATGACTAAATAAAATATAAGGCAATGTAGCATGGTGGGTGTCAGTATGAAAAAGGTGTAGTGGCTGCAAACACAGTTTTTGGACTGAGACGATCCAATCTCATGTGCCAGGTCCACCCAGTGGAGACACGTGACTTTAGATGAGTCACTTGGGCTTTCTAAACCTCAATTTCCTTGACTGTAAAAAGGGGGATAATCGTACCCATTATTGAAAGTTGTACACATAGAAACATATAGAAAGCACCTGGCATGGGTAGGCCCTCAGAACACTAGGTATTGCTACTATCCAGGGAATAACAACGTGATTCCACTGTAGAGTCACTGTAATGGGGTCTGTTTTAGATGGGTTTTTGTCTGCTCAAGCCAAGTTTAGGGAATGAACACTTGGAGCTTCCCATCTTCCTCCACTCCCTCTTTTGTGTGTTTTTTTTTTTTAATTCTTTACCTCCTTCCTCTTCCCTTAGACTGCCTGTGCCTTCATATTCCCTGCGGCCAAGCTGCCTTTACATTGGGATTTCTGAAGCCACAGAACTTCTTAGTGATTGGTAAGAATTCCTAACCCCCTCTCCCCCCCGCCCCCCTTCTCCCCTCCCAGCCAGAGAGCTGAAGAGAAGGGGGAAATGGTTCTGCATTTGTTTGTTTGGTTTTAAGTGGTTGCTTTGCTGATCCTATTACTGTAAAGGGTAATGATATTTGGGGATAAAAGTCTATGAATAAGTCATGATAATAGAAGTAAGAACCAGAACTGTGGAATATAAAGCTCGTGTTAAAAATAGCCTGTCATTTTCAACTCTGCCTACTAAGCCTTTTCCTAGACTGAAAGGCGCAGACAGAGCCCCGGCGAGGGGAGCAGACTGCCTGGGAGCCGGCCCACAGCCTGGGAGACCGCGCTCGGGGCCCAGGGGCGGCTCTGTTGTGGTCACATTCCATCTCCAGCGCCTCCTCTGGGTTTCTCCGGTGCAGCAATGAAACTTCGTTTCTCAAAGCCAAGTAACCAGAGTGATAAATGTTCCGTCCTTAAATCAATAATCATTTGATTTAAGGATGGAAACTTCCAAATGAGAGAACATTTGGGTCTGGTTTGAGAACTTGGTTTCTGGAGACACATCTTCTTCCGCGGATCATCCATTGTCACGTCCGCGGCCGGGCCAGGCCCGCCGCCCAGGGACCCAATTAAAGCCCAGAAACCAGCAAGGCTACACCGTACCGCAATAGGAGCAGAAGAGACTGCAGCTCGATGAGAATTCGGACCCCGGTCTCTGAAACATGGTGCATTTCATTACCTAGGGGACTGGTCAGACTGAGGTCCTGAAACCTCAGCACCAAGGGCTGCCAAACCCGGGTTCCAGGGAACTAAGAGAAAACAGACAGCTCTGCAGCAAGGAGTCTGCTCCAAACACTAGCCTCTGGTCCAGAAACCCAGATCCTAGGACTGCCAGCCAAGACATGACAAGCGATGTGAGCAGCTGCTCCGGTGCCAACCGTGGCCTCAGATTTCCTGCTTTCATGGCTAAGGTCACAGGCTAAGGCGTTCTCCAGATCTTGCTCTTGAACACAGACACCGCCGCCCCTCCCGCCTCCCCCGTCATGCGCCAGGAGTCTGCTAGGGCTGAACCGCACAAATGGGAAACACCCATCAAATGCAGCAGGAATATTAACTTCACTAGGAAGCCTTTATATGCCATTACTTTAGAAAGGATTCCTTGTTAGTCCTACCATTAAACAATTAAATTGTCAGAGACGAATTCTGTGCATGTGTGTGCAGAGCGTGTGTGTGTGTGTGTGTGTGTGTGTGTGTGTGTGTGCAGGCTGTGTCATTTCCTGCTCAGGTGATGTCTGCCGCAGCTCGCTCGCTCTCTCTCTCTCTCTCTCTCTCTCTCTCTCTCTCTCTCTCTCCACTCCAATTGTACAATTGTATTTCCCTTTACATTGTTGAAAATAAATACATCTTCCTGATGGCAAAAGCAGCTTTTGTCACGAACTTTGCTTTGCCTGCACACCCTGTACCACTTGAGGACACAGGAATACAAAATGAAATGCTCAAAGATGAATCTGTCCTCAAGTATCCCCCTGTCAGAACAGGATTCCTCCTTCCCTTTTCCTGACACGAGTTGCTAATACAGGCATTTTACTCTGTTGGCATTCTATACATGGACATAATATGAAATAGTTCTAAATGAAGGCAAGGCCAATGCCTACAGATGGAAAGAATGATTGCCATGTGCTATAGTTCCCTTGTGCTTTCATCCTAATTAGAGCTTTGTGCCTTCATAATACTGACTTCCTTGTCCCAGGTCTCTATTATAAAATGTTTGACCTATGAGCCCTGGCTGGGTGGCTCAGTATTTGGAGCATTGTCCAGTACACCAAAAGGTTGTGGGTTGTATTCCAATCAGGGCACGTTCCCATTATTTAGGGTTCCATCCCTGGTCAGGGCACATACATCGGAGGCAATGGATCAATATTTCTCTCAGATCTCTCTGTCTCTCTTCCTCCCTCTCTCTCTAAAAATAACATACTGTTGCCTAGCCGGTATTGTTCAGTGGTTGAGTGTGGACATATGAACCAGGAGGTCAGGGTTCAATTCCCGGTCAGACACATGCCCGGATTGTGGGCTTGATCCCTAGTCCTGGGCGTGCAGGAGGCAGCTGATTGATGATGTTTCTCTCATTGATGATTCTATCTCTCTATCCCTCTCCCTTCCTTCCTGAAATAAAAAAATATATATTTTTAAAAGAAATAAATAAGTAAAAATAACATATTATTGGTGAGGATTTAAAAAAATGTTTGACCTATGAAAATCAAGCATACTTGTGTAAACACACATTTTACTTAAATCCATATAGACTATTTTAGTACAGAGAGAGCATACTACTTAAAGCACATTGAATAATATTTAAAAAATTTAATTAAAATCATATTTAAATCTCTATAATTTTTATATAGCTTAAATTTCTACTTTATCAGATTATATTAGTGCCTTTGTCAATTACCAAAACTCCTCTTTGAGGCTTTAATCTTTTAAAAAATTCAAAAAAACAAAATAGAATAGCTAGCCACTAAGGTGAAAAGACTTCTAGAAATTACATGTATATAAGGTAGAAGTTGAGGCCAAGAAAATACAAATCTTCCGGTTCCTGCAAGAACCATGTTGAATTAATTATCTGTGTGCCAATACAACTACTAGTCACCTAATGAATGCTTTCTGATATGATGACATAGTGTTATAAATACAATCTGCTCTCCTAATATTAAGCCTCATAAAATGTTTAGCTTACTTGTTTTATAACAATGTACAGGTAAGGTAAATAGGGGAGAAAAGGGTTTTAAAATCAAATTTACAAGTAGCTATAGTTTCTCTAAAGACTACCTCTCTTTGGTTTGTCTCTCTACTACTGTTGACTTATGTCTTTTTTTAACAGGATGACAAAATCAGGAATGTTGGGGCCTACCTTGTTACACAGTGAGATTTATATTTAGGCTTAACATTAGTTGAGGTACACTCTGCCATCTAGCCCGGATACCCTCACACAACCTTGCATAGCCTCTTCCTCGCCTCAGCAAAGTCTGTCTTTAGGTTTTGGATGAAGCATTGCACCTTTTTATTCAGTAATTCATTCTTTTGTTCTTCTGAACTAGTGTGTGGCAGTGTGTACCTATGTGTTTAGGTTTCCAGTCAAGAAAAAACTGTACAGGCCCTTCCCCCTACAGGAATGAAAAGAATATGGTAGGGAAAATCTCCTTGGAAGAGGAAAAGGAAATTAGAACAGAAAATGTGACAGTCTCTGAAAATATTTCTATCATCTTATTGCCATTTTTCTTATTTGTTTTTTTGTTTATCTCAGTTCATTTTGTAAAAAATTTAAGCCTATCTCCCCCCCCAACACAACATGTGCACATACACACCACACTTCGCCCCTCTCTTGCTCAAATAGATCTTCCTTCTACTTTCTGTGCTTCTGAGAACAGCACTGCCATCTTTCCAAATATGAAGATTTAAGCCTTGATCCCATCCCTCATCCTGTGCCCTTGATCCATTTCCTCACTCTGTGCCTGTGCCCTAATGTGTGATCAAGGATTGTTATCTCTTAACCCTCATGGTGAGCTCCCCCCTCCTCCTCTCTGGTTATCCCGGTCCCAACCCAACTTTCCTGCCTAACTTATGACCCATCTTTCCTCTGAAGACTTGGGATGAGTGTTGGGATCGATGTACACCTGATCACCACACTTGTTTAGCTAATACGATATTGACTGCATTAAAATGATTTCGATAGCCGAAACCGGTTTAAGGTTCAGGAAGGACTGGAGTGTGCAGCGCTCAGCACCGATGTTTCACGTGATCCTTTATTTGTGTTATGTGTGCAGACCCACAGTCATTATTCTCTGTACGATGCGATTTACATATCATTCTACTACTGAAGTCAGAAGTTGAAGTCCACAAATTTATGTGCTTCAATATGAAATATAGCCACCAAGATGTGTATTAATGGCAAAATCTGCTTAACATGAGAGATGAGTGGATTAAAAAAAACAAAATAAAACAAAAGTGTGTTTTGTCACCCTAACCGGTTTGGCTCAGTGGATAGAGCATCAGCCTGCGGACTCAAGGGTCCCAGGTTCGATTCTGGTCAAGGGCATGTACCTTGGTTGAGGGCACATCCCCAGTAGGGGGTGTGCAAGAGGCAGCTGATCTATGTTTCTCTCATCGATGTTTCTAACTCTCTATCCCTCTCTCTTCCTCTCTGTAAAAAAATCAATAAAATATATTTTTAAAAAATGATTTCAATAGAAATTTTTAATTTCAAAAATTACCAAGTATGTTAGAACATCTCTTTACAAATAATTGGTTTGTTTAATGTAAACTGTTCTTCCTATTCACTAATATAGGTCCCTCCACATAGTAGCCTGAGCAAGGAACCATCCAGAAATAATACTTATTGGCTTGTAGTCCATCTAAAATCATGTCATTAATTATATTAATTGCTTTGATTAAAGTTTTTTTTGTGGCATTTAGGAGATGCCTATTATAATACGAATATCCCAGAGAGAGAGAGAGATAACACTTCAAGCTCATTACCAATGATTTACATTTTTTGGGGGGGATTATTTCAGGGATCCCTGATGAAATATCAAATCCCTTTCCACCTGTGATGGTAAATCAATAGATTAAACCACAGAAGGAAGCATAGCATATAACCACTTCTGTCTTGTGATGTAGGATAGTTAAGAGAGACTGCCTGCTCCCCCAAATCTACCACCCCACCCCAAATTTCTGCTTTTAAATGTAAGCCAAAAGGGTCTTTGTACACCATTAAATAGAAATATCCCTGAAAGAGGTCATACATTAAGCCAAAGAGTTATTTTCACCTCTGAATAAATAAATTTATCAGATTCTTCATGGTGCTGACGTAAGCCCTTTACTCTTAGATTTTCTGTTATGTCTTCACATATTTCATTAAGTCCTAAGACTACAATCTCAATAGTTATTGAAATAATCATAAGTTGTTATAATTTGCTCTTAAATTCCATAGTCAGCTAGACCAGAATATTCAGCTATTTATTGGACATCTCCATGTGTCTGTACCATGAACATCTCAACATAATCAGAACCAACACATTATATTCCCTTCAAACTTGCCTCTTCTCATCTGTACTGGATTCACTCAGCCACATAATAACTCAGGTAGGAACCTCAGAGTCATCTTCACACTTCTCTTCCCCACCACCAATCAATGATTTCATCCTAAAGATTCCAAATCTGTGTTATCTCCCACCTCTGTCCTTCCCCTTCAGGGGCCACCACTCTAACACAGACCAGCGTTTCCCTTCCCTTAAACTGCTGAACGCCCTTCCCAACACCACTGTCCATTGTACTTACTCTTCCTAAAGCTTGGCTTTGATCGTGTCATTCTCTAGTCCAAAAACCTTCCCACTGCTTAAATTAAAATCAAACTCATCCTGCTTTTAAATGTGTATTATTAGATGGCCTCACCTCCCTTCTTTCACATACCTTACTTTAGCAAGACTGGAATATTCCCTGTTCTCTAAAGATGCCCTTTGCTTTCCAACCTATGTGCCTCAAGTGGTTTCCTCTGCTTGAAATACTTTTCATCCCATTTTCACCCATCGAAAGCCTACCTATCCTTCAAGGTCAACTTCATGTTTTACTTTTTTAAATAAGTCTTTCTGGCTCTCCTCAGCTGGATGTGATCTGTCCCACCACGGAACTCCCATGGCAACAATTATGCCCTGAATTACTAAGTAGTACCATTATTTTTATGCTTGTCTTATGCTGCTCATTCTACTGACAACTCCATAAATCTTGGAACAGTGTCTTATTCATCTCTACTTCACCTGCAGTGCCTAGCTCAATGCTTGCATATAAAATGCACACCGTTATTAAAATGTTATTGCATTTGGAAGGATAATGAGAAAGACAGTGGAGGAGTTTCTGGCTTCTGAAAGGGTGGCTTTGCCAAGAAGTGACATTACAGGGTCCTGGAGAGTAACTTTACACACTTTGTCATTTTAAGACTATAGCTTCAGGACAAGCATCTTGGCAATAAATGGAAATCCACTTGGATGGAATTGGGGACTCTCAGGCAGAAAGGCAGCATGCCATTGGGCACCTGGGGATCTTGGGAATGTCTTCAGGTCCTAGAATACTGCAGGTCAGATCAGAGCACTGGGCCAGAGAATTCTATAAGAGGCAAATGAGCCCTCGCTGGTTTGGCTCAGTGGATAGAGTGTCGGCCTGTAGACTGAAGGGTCCCGGGTTTGATTCCGGTTGAGGGCACATGCCTGGGTTGCAGGCCCGGTCCAATGTGCCGGAGGCAGCCAATCAATGATTTCCTCTCAATGTTGATGTTTCTATCTCTCTCTTCCTCTCCCTTCCTCTCTGAAATAAATAAAAATATATTTTTTTAAAAAGAGGCAAATGAGTTAGTGATAAAAATGAACTGCCTGTTTTAACTACTCTCCACTCGCTAAACTAGCTAGAGTAGCTCTAGTAGCCTTGTTCATGTTTATGTAAACATGTGAAACTAACTGTTGGTCAATGTCTCAATCAATCAACACAATTTACTGAGAGCTTTCAGTGTGCCAGGCACTGTGCTAAGTGCTAGAGATACATGAGTGAATAAAAAAGACAAAAATCTCTGCCCTCAGGGAACTTACTTTCTTGTGGGAGGAGATAAATGATAAATAGAATAAATGTGCAAAATATAGAATTTATAAAGTGATAAATCCTTTGGATAAAAATAAAATAAGATATGGATTGTGTTGTGATTTTAAGCACAGCGGTCAGGCCTTGTTAAAAAGGTGATATTTGAGCAAAGACTTGGAAGAGGTGAAGCGTTGATATGTACAGCTATCTGGGATAAGAGCATTCCAGGCAAAGGGAATAACCAGTGCACATGCCCTGAGGTAAGCACATACCTGACACATTGAAGCCAGAGTAGCTGGAGACAGAGACAGGTCAGAGAAGCGAAGGGAGACCTCCAGCCTGTGTAGGCCTTTGTAAGGGTTTGGCTTTTACAGTGAGTGAAATGGGAGCCTTCGGGAGAGTCTTGGCAAAAAAATGGTGTCATTATCTGTTGAATTGAGACTGAACTGTAAAAAGGGTCCAAGACTGAAGCAGGAAGACTAGTTAGGAGGCTACTGCAAATATTCCAGGCAAGAGATGATGGTGGTGGCTTGACCAGGGTGGTGGCCGTGGAGATAAGTGATCGGAGTCTAGAATGTTAAAGGTAGAGACTGAAGGATTTCCTGATGTATTTGACATAGGGCATAAAGGAAAAAGAGAGTCGAGATTACTCCAAAGTTTTTTTGTTTGTTTGTTTGTTTGTTTTGTGTTTTTTGTGTTTGTTTTTTGTTTTTTTTGCATGAGCAACTAAAAAATAGTATGATTCATTAACTGGAATGGAGAATATTTAGAGTGGCAGAGTTGGGGGAGAGAAAAAACCAGGGGTTCTGTATTAGATAGGTGACGTTTGTGATATCTAGGAAACATCTAAGTGGAATCTGGAGGTCAGGAGAGAGGTCTGGACTGGAGATCTACTTGGGAGTCAGATTAAAGATGGTATTTGAAGCCACAGAACTGTATGAGATCTACAAGAGAGTGGCTAAAAGGAAGAGGCAAAGTTCAAGGACGGAGCTGGAGGCACGCAAACATTCAAAGGTTATAGAGAAGGCAAGGAACCAGCAAAGGAGACTGAGAAGGAAGAGCAGGGGGCAAACCAGGTGAGTATGCTTTCCTGGAAGTAGCATAAAAGATGTTTCAAGGAAAGGGAGGTTATCAACTTGATCAAATGCTGCTTGTAGGTCAAGGAAAATGTGAACCAAGAAAAAGGCTTTCAACTTAGCAATGCGAAGGTCATTGGTGACCCTGACAATAACAGTTTCAATGGAGTGATGGGATGAGAAAGCCGGACTGGAGAAGATTTGAGAGCTGGAGAAGAGTTGTTAGAGAGCAATTGAACAGAGGCACCTCTTTTTGTTGTAAAAAGGTTGTACTTTATTTTAAAAGCCCACAATTCAGATAGTTTACTAATCCAAATGAGCATTGTATCCACAGCAATTTGAATTAGTCAAATTTTACTTGAGAAATCCCCCTTTCAAATGACAGAAACTTTTTCTGAAATAGGTTTCAGCAGCTGTGAATCTGACATCCTCTTTTTTAACTGAAGAAAAACAATCACTGCCTTCAGTGAATTTGCAGCTCAAGGTATTTTAAGTTGTGTCATCTAGTTTCTATCCTGGAACTTCACACACACACACACACACACACACACACACACACACACACACGAAATGATGACATCATAGTTCTCAGGTTGAATATTTTAACTCATCATAAATTACATTAGCTCATTCCAAATATCTCATTATTGATTTATCATTAGGCCTTTTCTTTAAAATGTTTAAATAATGTTTCTCATTCCATGGACATTTGTTTGACTGCCTTTTCTACTTGTAGACTTTGGTTCACACTGTCAACAGTTGGGCACTGAATCTCAGAAAACATTAAGCTTGAGATGAAAGGCAGGGCAGGAAAAGCTGTCAGTAAAACATGCTAACATAACATCTCTGCACAGGCCAGGGTCAAGTTCATACTCAGAACCACAAGGGGTGCTGTGA
This sequence comes from Eptesicus fuscus, assembly GCF_027574615.1. Taxonomy (NCBI): domain Eukaryota; kingdom Metazoa; phylum Chordata; class Mammalia; order Chiroptera; family Vespertilionidae; genus Eptesicus; species Eptesicus fuscus. Next base: position 31,341,792 of record NC_072494.1, on the reverse strand, counting down.
AGTACAATGATCCCATACTTGTGTTGTGGTGTCATTTTGTTGTAACATTAAAAGCCAAGAGTCCTCCCCTCCCAAGGGCAATGCCAATTTCCCAGAAGGCTCATTTCTCAGAGCCAAAGCTCCGAAGATGCCAATGCAACCCATGCTGATACTTCGTCTCATGTTATTTCTCAATTTTATGCTTAATTTACTCCTTTTGGTTTTATGTATTTTGACACAGCCAAGTGTATGAGGGGATTTCCCCATAGTCCTTTAAATGCTATAAAACTTTAATATAGGGAGATAAAAACAATAATAAGCCATGCCTCCAAGCCTAGCTCTTCATTTGCGTTAAGCACTAACCACTTTTTGATATTTAGATTTCCGAGTCCTTGCACAGCTCTAAATGCCCTTGTGCATTTCCTTGCCCTCCTCCCCCACCCAAATGAAAATTATATTCTACCCATAATCTGGGCATGCAACACCCATTGATTGCACAAAATGGCATCTTTACAATTCTTAAATTATCATCATAATGGCCTATATCATGCCTGAGCCAATGCAATTTAATATGATTCAGAATAAAGCCAAGACGAATGCCCATTCCCAATTTTAGGCATGCAACCCTGAAATGTCTTTCGGAAAAAATTAAATTCTGCTCCTGGAAGTCTGTTGAGTTTGTCTGTTTTCGGCATAATTGCCTTTTCTCGGCTTCCTAATACCCTTAAAACCTCTGAGAGGGCTTTCATGTACAAAGTTCAACAAAAATACCTCCAAAGCAGATTAGTTCTAATTATGGTTAATATTTGTTTGCTGCTTTATTGAATAAACTACATTTGCTTTAAAAAAAAAAAAAAAAGAAAGAAATTCACTTAACTGCATGTCAGTCACCCAAATTTTAAGTGTACAAATGAAATGGAAAACATTTATTACACAAATTTAATTACAATTCTAAGAAATAAACATGCAAATTAGATAGAGTTCAATTTGCAGATGCTAATCCTCACGCTTGATCTTGCTCCCATTCCCCCCCTGATTTTCAGTCTGTGCCTCTCCTGGATTCCCAGGGAACCAGGCAGCCAGAGGTTTGGTTTTTCACAGTCGGAGGATCACTGTTTTAAAGAAGTGTTATATTTAGCACATCTGGCATAGTAGCAGTAAACAAACATTATAGTCTTTGTAACACTTCTGTGCAGGTGCTTTCCCCCCTGATTTTATTAGGTCTCTGCCTTCCAAGCCTCTGCGTTCATTACACCTGAAATGACCCATCTCCACTACCGAGGGGTCCCTAGACAGAAGTTATGAATTAATGTTTCAAAAAAAAAAAAAAAAACTCCAATTGAGCCCAATATAGGGGGAAATTGCTATTTGCAAAATAATGTGATTCCGGGGTGGTTTAAATTACATTCTCTTGACCAAGGATAGCCTCCTTTACTACTTTTTTTTTTTTTTCTTTTTTATTTCCTGGAGGTTTTCCCTGGAGGCTCCCCAGCCAGAAAGTGTTGCCAATTGAAGTTGCAGCAAGACCAAGGTTGCTTTTTTATACACACGCAGCTCCGGAGGGGACCGGGCGGGGGCGGGCGGCGAGGGGGGGAGGAAAGTGCTCGGTCCTGCAAAGACATCTGTTTCTCATCTCCGTTTGCCGTGGCCAAGGAGAAGAAAGTCTTTTGCAAAGGGTGGGAAAGCACAGATTTTTTTTTTTTTAAATCACACGCACGCACAACAACAAAACTAAACCAAATTTAAAAAAAAAAAAAAATGAGAAGCTATCTCAGAAGGTTGCCGAGTGAATACATTATCCGGCTGAAACCGAGCCCCCAGGGCTAGGGCGGGAGCCGGGAGCGCGTGGGGTCTGGGTTGCGGGCTGGAGCTGGGCCCGCCTGTCCCCGGGCACCGGGAGGGGAGGGGAGGGGAGAGGGAGGGGAGAAGGAGGGGAGGGCGGGCGGGAAGGAGGCAGGGGGCGGGCTGGGGTGGGGGTGAGGGGAAGGCGCCCCGCGTGCTGCCGGAGGAGCGGCGGCGGCGGCGGCGGCGGGAGCAGAGGGAGGGCGGGAGAGCGGGCACGCTTGTCATGTTCCCTCTCTCACCCTGGGGGCATCCTGCACAACCTCCCCTCGGAAACCCACGGGGAAATGGCAAACAGGATTGACGGGTTTCACACGCACCTCGCTAGACAGAGCCGCTCATTACCATAACCGTCTGCAGCGACGGCGGCGCGGCGCCCCAGTCGCGGCGGCGGGACCTGCCCGGACCCTCGCCCGCCGCTCACCAGCGGCCACCGCCGATCGGGCCGCCGGGCGGGACCGGCGCGACTGTGCACCGGCGGCCGGGCTGGCGCCGAGCCCCGAGCGGACGAGCGGCCGCTGGAGCGCTGCTGCGGCCGCCGCCTCCCGGCTGACCCCGCGGTAAGAGCCGGGCTGGGCGTGGGCGGCGGGGGCGGCGGGGGCGCCGGGGCCGAGGCCGGTCCCCCCGGGCATCTGCTCGCCGGGACTGGCACCCGCGCGGCCTCCTGGCGCCCTTCCGGCACCCGAGCTGCGCCGGGGTCACCGGGTGGTTTCGCTCAGGCCCGAGCGGGACCGGGGGGCGGCGGGGGCCAGGGCGCAGCTTGGGCGCGGAGGTGGCCCGGGCTCTCCCGGGGCTGGGGCGCCGCGGCGCCTTTTCCTGGGGCGTGAGCCGCCGCCCGCGCGCACCGAGCCGAGCGCAGGGGCAGGTGGCTCCGGCAGCTCTTGGCGAGACCTCGGGGTCCCGGGGGGCCGCTTGTCCCCTTCTCCCGGAGGACGAGGGTCGGTGGGAGGGATGCCCCCCCGGTCTGGGCGCCGCGGCACCCGGCAGGTGGGGAGGGGAGGCGTGTGGATGCCAGAGGCGCGCGCTTGCAAGAAAGAGGGATCGCTGCCGGAGCCGACACCTTGTGGCCCCCTCCACCTCCGCCCCCGCACTCCCCGCCCCGGCAGCCCAGCCGCGCTGCGGGCGGCGGCGGCTCCTCTGTCCTCAGCTCACCTCCCCGGCGGGCTCGGCTGCTGCCCGCCTGGTCCACGCCTCCGCCCCTCTCCTCCCTTCCCCCCTCCCGCCCCCAGCGGCCCTAGCAACTTTCCCGAGTGTCCGGCTGTGGCGGTCGGTCGAGGCGGGAGAGGGGGAGGGGGCGGGGTGGCGCAGACCGGCGGACGCCGGCGGGAGATGCGGTCGCGCACCCGCAGCCCCGATTCTACCGACCCGCAGGGCGCTCCCGCCGCCGCGGGCTCCGAGCGGGCTTGGCGGGGAGGGCGGGCGGGCGCGCGGGCGAGCTGGGCTGCGGGCTGAGCGCGGACCCGGCCAGCATCGCCGGAGCCCGGCCAACTGCCCTGAGTCATTTCCTTGGAATCCCACCTTTGGTGTTTATTTCCCTTAGAAGGAAACTTGGTTTAAAAAAAAAAAAAAGAAGAGAGAGAGAGAGAAAAGAAAGAAAGAATAATAACAGCTCTTATTCTTCAGGAGAGACTGTGGAAAGACAACTTGCCTTTGTTCCCAGACACTTGGGGTGTTGTTGACTTTCTCCTGCGGCCGGCGGCAGACCGGGCTCTGCTCGCTGCCCCCACGGAGGGGCTCGGAGGCTTAGGCACGACCCCGGGGGGAGAGGGGGGGGTGTCTGTTTGGGAGCCGGGATTTGAGAGCTGCTGCCAGCCTGCAGGGGGGTCGGTTCTCGGAGCTTCGGATCCCAGGCTGGGCCCTGGGGATGGGAAGACCTGGCGCAGGGACTTGGACACCCACCTTCCACCTCTCCTCCTCCGGCCCAGGACCTGACCTAGAGCTCACGGCTCTCGGAGCTGCAGCTGAGGAAGGTACCGGCTCAGGGCACACAGGTGTTCTCTGCCAGGGCCTGGCAGGAGAGCGGTATCGGTCTGTGTTCGAAGGGTTTGGAAGGATTGTATTGCGCCCATCCAGCCTCTTCCAACCACCGCTATCAAGAGCTGGGCTGAACTGTTGAGATCTTAGTAGGGACGATGTCGAGGCCTGGGCTTGGTTCCACTGGGGCAGGGCGTTGAAGACTGGCAAGGTCAGTGGTTTGAAAAGATCAAGCCCTTCACTTCCCTGCTTGCCAGTATTGGCATCAGACCTCTAACTGCTATAATGCTCTTCATAAAATGTTCTCTAATTTCTAAGGACAGATGGGGGGCGGGGTGGGGTGGGCAAAGAATGACCAGAGGCCTCAGTTAGATTCAAGGTGCCACTGAATCTGGGGCTCCCCTGTTCTATGTGCCAGTCACTCCTATTAGCATCATAATGGCTCCGAGGGGGAAAAAAAAAGCCCAACCCATCTGGAAAAACCAAACTGAATAGAAGTGCCTGGTAACTTTACGGGGAGCATTTGCTGGAAACGCTTGAGCCCTCCGCCATCTGGGGATGCTTGAGGGGTCATGCCGCTACATCCACGTGGCTCACAAAACAGGCAGGTAGGAGCCTGAGGATAAAAGGTTAGAGCCTTTTGATTTTTTTAAACCCAATGTATGGGCAAAACACACTTTTAAAAATATATATTTTATTGACTTTTTACAGAGAGAAAGGGAGAAGGATAGAGAGTTAGAAACGTCGATCAGCTGCCTCCTGCACACTCCCTACTGGGTATGTGCCTGCAACCAAGGTACATGCCCTTGACCGGAATCGAACCCTGGACCCTTGAGTCCGCAGGCTGATGCTCTATCCACTGAGCCAAACCGGTTAGGGTGACAAAACACACTTTGGTTTTATTTTGGTTTTTTAATCCACTCATCTCTCATGTTAAGCAGATTTTGCCATTAATATACTACATCTTGGTGGCTGTATTTCATATTGACAGCACATAAATTTGTGGAATTCAACTTCTGACTTCAGTAGTAGAATGATATGTAAATCGCATCGTACAGAGAATAATGACTGTGGGTCTGCACCCATAACACAAATAAAGGATCACGAGAAACATCGGTGCTGAGCGCTGCACACTCCAGTCCTTCCTGAACCTTAAACTTGCCTTCTTCATTTGTTAACATCCTCGACTGTAAATTCTAAATAGACTAGAAAGACTCAATTGCTGTGGAACTCAGCCTCTCCAGGTTAGGATTTTGTGTGTCCCAAGTTTTCAATTCAGAAAATAAAAACTTACTGAACATTAGTATCATAAAGGGAAAAAAAAAACAACAGCCAAAATAAAAACAATTTTGCCTTGTTTCAAGCTCACGTTTCAAGTTCCAATGCGTGATGATAAATATTTATGTACTGGAAACAATACTAACAAATAGAAACACTGAAATCCTTAACCAGAAAAGCTACAACAATAAGTCCTCAAAATGTAAACAAACTCTTACTGACATAACACAGCCCAGGGCCCACAGAATGTCCTATTAAACAAAGGCAATCGCTGCTCAGCCCTGCCAATACTTTCCTCTCTTACAGGGCATGGATTTGTCAACCTGCTTTGGTTTCCATGTAATAAAAGTTCTTCTCGGGCAAAAAGTTTGGATCTTATTCCTAGAATCCAGCTCAAAAGGGAGGGTAAATGTCAGGCTGGAAAATATTGTTGCAGTCACTAAGAGAGGGCTCCTTGCCTCAGAAAAACCTCTAATTCATATGTTCATGGCAATAGCACTTCCTGATGCAATTGTCTTAAAATAGGTTAAGAGTTTCAGTTTGGACCATTTCAGGAGAGTCTTCCAGGGAATAAATTACCACGAGGTTTTGTAACTTGTTCGTATGCAGAGTTTGAGGGTGTGACAGATTAAATTTTTTGGTTGATGACTCAAAGAACAAAATGAATGACGTGTCCCACCATTTCTTTTTAGAGAATTCATTGAACCTCTTTTCTTTTTTCTTCTTCTTCTCTTGCAATAAGATTTTTCTAGTAAGTCCTAGCAGCTGCCTCTTTGGAGGGCATTTGGAAAGAGAAGGGGTAAGTGGTTTAGAAGCCCAAATCAGCTGACCCCCCCCCCCCCCCCCAGACACCTCCCCTGTCTATCAGAAGGCTTTGCTTCACTCTCTGGTGAGGTTGGGAGGGAATTTAGGATCTCCAAGAGAAGCCTGGGTGAAGAATGGAGTCACTGCTGCCAAGAGCTGCTGTGTTGGTCAGAAGGACATTGTCACTTTAATGAAGCTATTTTTCCCTGCCCCTGGTGTCTTTTACCTGGAAGTGGCCCCTTGTTATAACATGTAGGTAATAACAGCCTCCCACGAGACAATGGGAGGAGAGTCACCCTTTCCCCAAAACATTATAAGCTGTATAATTTGGAGAAGAAAGCAAGAACTAGATCCTTCATGCATAGTTGCAAGACAGTCAGTCTGCAGAAAGCAGGCCTGACATCACTCTTTGTGACAGTTCTTTAAACTTCGAAGTGAGGGTGAAGGCTTGGCTCTCCCAAAGGACCTGGCCCTTAGTGAGGCACCGAGGCTGCTCTTCTGTCACCGCTGGTCTGTGGCCCCTGGGTCTTTTCACTTTAGGATCAGACCCTTTCCTCCCTTGAACTCACTCTTGACCCTACCTTGAGGCCTACTTAGAACCAAGTGAAGGCACTGAGCCCCCATGGAAATGACCCCCCACCCCCACCCCCCAAACCTGAGTTATGGAGGGGCCCAGCTCCCTTCACAGAGCAAGGAGGCTCCCTGTCTCCCTGGAGGCCCTGGGGAAGGACACGAACTGGAGAGAAGGGCAGTGGTGCGTTGCCTCTTGGAAAGTTCCTGCCTGGTGTCTGGGCTTTGCAGTGTACAGAGTTGCCGGCTGCCTCTGGCCCCAAAGCCCTGGCTCCTGTTTAATATTCTGCCTGCTCCGTGGATGTTGTGCTTGGCTCCTGTGGGACTGCAACTCACGGCTTGAAACTGGAGCCAATTTTCTGTCTTCATCTCTCAGTGTTTTGACTGGAGGCAGATCCAGTTCAGGCCGATCAGGGCTGGTGGAAACAACTACCAAGTGTGTCCCTGTCTGCTTCGCTTTGGGAGAAGAAAGTGGAGGGAGCCCCAGAATGTTGTAGAGGAACCGGCCCCGCGGAAACGAGAGGAGGAGGGGGCGGCGGAACAGAGGAACCTGAGAGCGTTAGTAGGGATTGCTGGTGGAGGTTTCTGCCTCCCTTACCCCTTTCTTTTGATTGATTAGCGGATTTCATCAAAGGAGACTCTCGGGGGATTGGCTAGAAAATTGATTTCGCCTTATTAATAGGAAGGAAGCGCAGGGGTTTTGGCCTTGCCTCCTAGCGGTACATGTTCTGCGGCAAGGTCAGGAGGAAAATGTGTTTAGGAGGCAAAGCAGCTGTCTTGGAGAGGGCCGAGGGGAATCTGAGAACAATACGAAATGGGGTTTTAAAGATCCACCCATGAAATGCAGATTGCCGAACACAGAGGCTGAGCTCACGGCAGCAGGAGAGTTTGCTGAGGTTCTCTTTGAGAAAAACAACAAACTGTTTCAGGGTGAAGGGAGGACCCAGAAGTAAAAGTTTCCCAGAGCAAAGGGATGAAGATGCCAAGGCCATGGCCTGGCCTCCTCCTGATCAAGGCTGTTTTCTGTTTTTTTCAGATCTGAGGCTGTCAGAGATGACTCTGGTTCTGTCCATGAATAGATTCTGCGAGCCCATTGTCTCGGAAGGAGCTGCTGAAATTGCAGGGTACCAGACACTATGGGAGGCTGACAGCTACGGAGGCCCCAGCCCCCCGGGGCCAGCGCAGGCTCCTCTGCAGGGAGACCGGGGAGCCGGCCCCCCGCTGGCAGGTACTGCTCTTGACCTTCGCCCGCTGCCCTCTGAGGCCAGACTGGTGGGAGGAGGTGGTGTCTGCAGCGCCTCTCTGAGCTGAGCCCGGCTCCAGGGGCTTTTCCAGGCAAGCCCCAGTGGGTTTGACAATGAAATCCTGGTCCCATGAGACAAAAAAGGAATCTGCACTTCGGGCCAGCAGTGCTGTGTCTCTTCTTATTAAGCGCACAATTGGCTTTGGTATTGTAGGGGGGAAAACATCAAAGCTCGGAAAACAGAACTATGTTCTTTCTCATCCTTTATTCTAATATTTTAAGGTAAGCTCCTTTGGATTTGTGTGTAGTGCTAGCAATTTTTAAAGAACCCTACAATATAGAACAAGTACTTGTGAAGTCTGGTTTGCTAAAAAGGCTTAAAAGCTGTGGTCTTTAAAAAGTAGACCCTACTTGAATTCATGGTTGGCATGTTACATTTTTGAGAGCCAAAAGGACTTCAGTTACCCAAAATTTAAATTTCATATTTTGAAAGAAGAAATATTGTAACTCCCATGTACAGATAATCATTTCTTTCCTTACCTAAAGCCAATAATACTTTAAAGTTGTTTAATTATTAGTGCTTATAATTTAGTATATGTATATATAGGGTATCCCCCAAATGTATACACACACTCTGAATAATTATAAAGATGGTGTTTATTAAAATACATTTCATTTTCAAAATTGAACTATCAGCTGTTAAAGTGTATACATTTTTTTGGGGGGGGGCACCCTGTATTTGAACAGTGGTGTTATGGTATCATGGATTTAATTGAACAATCTGAATAAATATTAATATTATTTCGGAGTTGTTACAGTCCTCCCCTTTTGAGTTTGCCTGTGCAAAGAATCTGAGTATTTAGTAAATGCTGAAATATGTCGTTTTCCTGTATCATTGTCTAGAAAGCCTTGCCTGGCCTGGGTCACAGGATTCTGTATGATAGCAATTATTAAGACAAGTGTTTGTTTTTAATCACCACATGTACAGAGAGATACATAGCCAAGTTATCTTCTAGAAGGAAAGGAAAGAAAAGTATTTTGTTTGGAGAACCTCTGGCAAACCGCATGTCATTTGTCATATCTGATTTATTACCACAGGATCACATTACAGGGGAATTTCAAATCCTATAACAACATCCAAGATCACATACTTTAAGAGGAAGTATGTGGAAGAAGAGGATTTTCACCCACCACTCAGCAGCTGTAGCCATAAAGTATGTTTTTTTAATAGTCATTATTTTTATTAAGAGTTTAAGATACTGAGTAACAGTTGCTTGATCCATTTCCAAAAATCAAATTGTTCCCCCCCAAGCAATGAAAGGGAGCTACTTCTCATCACAGCCATGTTAATCGTTGTCACTTTTTTGGGTCCTGCGTTATTTTTCACAAGGAGTTGAAAAAAGAGCCAGCAGGCGCTCCACTGCCCAGAAATAACAGAATTATATAATCCAAGGAGCGTCTCTTTTACAAATGATTTCCTTTTTCTCGGGCTGTGTTGCGGGTTGTGGCTAGTCCTGGTGTTCACGTGTGCTGAAATGCCCTTTCCCTTCCCTGGCCTGCTCTCGCCCTCAGCTCTGGCTCCTGTGAGAGTGCCCCCTCCGCGTGTGCCCACGTGGGGTGCTTCCTCTGGGCTTTGCCCGACCCCTCAGGGTGGACTCACCCTCCCTCCAATGTGTGCATGGAAGTAGAAACCTGCACTTCATTGCACATTGGTTACATATGTTCAGTCTGTTCAGATATATCATCCATGCCCAAGAAAACACCAAAGCTAACTTTTTGCACGTATTATAAGAAAATTACAGGATCGGGACAGTGTGTAGAAGCGTGAAACTGGCCATCTAAGCTTTTCAAACACCATCTCTTTTTCCTTACTGTTATCTTTCCTTTTTTTTAATTTATATTTTTATTGATTTTTAGAGAGGAATGGAGAAGGATAGAGAGAGAAAAACATCAATGATGAGAGAGAATCATTGATTGGCTGCTTCCTGCACACACACACACACACCCCCGCCCCCACTGGGGATGGAGCCCACAACCCAGGCATGTGCCCTTAGCCAGAATCAAACCTGAGACCCTTCAGTCTGCAGGCTGACGCTCTATCCGCTGAGCCAAACCGGCCAGGGCTGTTATCTTTCTTCAAAAAAAAAAAAAAAAATAGCTGCTGCTTTAATCAGCCCAGACCATAGTTGTCTGAGCAGAGAGGATTTTTCGTTTTTCTCTCTGTCTCTTCTTACTCCCCCACATCCCCCGTCACCACCCTGTCCTTTATTTATTTACTTATTTTTTAAATATATTTTATTGATTTTCCACAGAGAGGAAGGGAGAGGGACAGAGAGCTAGAAACATCGATGAGAGAGAAACATCGATCAGCTGCCTCCTGCACACCCCCTACCGGGGATGTGCCCGCAACCAAGGTACATGCCCTTGACTGGAATCGAACCTGAGACCTTTCAGTCCGCAGACCGATGCTCTATCCATTGAGCCAAACCAGTTTCGGCCACCCTGTCCTTTAGAAGTCACTTTGACCCTGCTCATGAAGACATCAGCACACACTGGCAGGTGTTGGGCTTCTCCCTGCGTGTGTATCCCTGCCGTTGGTCAGCCTGGGCTGGTTCGGTTCCCCGCTCCTCGGGTTATGCTACCACTTGGTTTTTTTTATGAGCCGGCATAGCTGGCCCCCAGGACACAAGCAGTGTATTCCCTCTTTAGCTTGTTTTGTGGTTGTAGCAGTTTTCCAGTTGCTGCTGGATCTGTACCAACCATCACACAGTGATGGTATCCCCCAGCTCAGGAGTGAGTCCTCTCATTCCCTCTCTGCATCCCTGCTCCTGCCCAGCCCAAAAGGACGCCTACTTTGGCCCTTCAGATCCTTTCAGGTTCTGGGGTTCATTCCTTAATCATCGTCCCCCTTTCGAGCAAAGATCATTGCAAGTATGAAACCCAGAGGATTGAAAGAGGGACAACACGGAGACCAGGTCTCATGCCCCTGGATGGCTAGGCCAGGCTTTGAAGTGGACTCGTTATGACTTGCATGTCGGCATCTTTTTAAAAGCATCTGTTGACATGCAATATGTGAGCCTGTGTGTCTATATGCATGTGTGTTGCACAAGTATCGTAAGAGTACAGCTTGAAGAATTTCACACAGTGATCATATCTATGTCATTAGTATCCAGATCAAGAAGCAACATCAGCCCTCGCTGGTTTGGCTCAGTGGACAGAGCGTCAGCCTATGGACTGAAGGGTCCCAGGTTCTATTCCAGCCAAGGGCACATGCCCGGGGTTGCCAGCTTGTTCCCCAGTAGGGGGCGTGCAGGAGGCAGCCAATCCATGATTCTCTTTCATCATGGATGTTTCTAGCTCTCTCTCCCCTCTCCCTTCCTCTCTGAAATCAATAAAAAAAAAAAGAAGCAACATCACCAGAACCCAGAACCCTTCTGTGGCCCCCTTCTAGTCACTGCCTCTCTGCCCTCCAGAGAAACAACCCTCATGACTTCTTACAGCACAGTTAAGTGTCTTTTCCGTCCTCCTCGTTGTGCCATGAAAGAGGCAACAACCTGGCTGTCCCTGCTGAGGTCTGACTTGCGGCTGGATTCCCTGGGGCGTGGCCACACCAGTGAGTCAGGAAGGGGACATGAGCACCGGGGACAACCTCTCTAAAGGAACCTGGGGAAACAGGGCCACACGTTCCCAGATGCAGACACGGCCCAGAGAGAGTGATGCTGCGGTGATATATCCACCGAGTCCCTTTCCTAAGCTTTCTCTTCCTGTTGTGATTTTCAGACCATCTCCGTTTTTGAGGAGCGAGCCCACATCCTTTACATGTCCTTAGAGAAGCTCAAGTTCATCGACGATCCTGAAGTGTACCTCCGAAGATCTGTCCTGATAAACAATTTGATGAAAAGGATCCATGGAGAGATTATCATGCAGAATAACTGGTGCTTTCCTGCCTGCTCATTCAATGGCGCCCCTGCCCAGGAGTGGTTCGTGGCTCAGGACTGTCCTTACCGGAAACGACCGCGGATGGCCAAAGAGGAGTGTGAAAAGATTCATGCCTGCTGCTTTTACCAAGATTGTGGTGGTCACTACCTAAATTTACCCCTTTCTGTCAATGCTAATGTTGGAAGTGCCTCCACCACTGCCTCCTCCTCTTCCCCTTCCTCCCCCTCCTCCTCCTCCTCTTCTTCCTCCTCTTCCTCCTCTTCCTCCTCTTCCCCTCTGCCTTTACCAAGTTGTTCCCACCAGGTGGATTTTGATGTAGGCAGTGCACCGATTTACAAGGGCGATGGCCATATACCTGCCAGCGAAATCTTTGTTACTAATGTCAGGTCGCTTGGTGTTCAGGAAAAGGCCAAATTAAATGATGAGAAATCAAATGATGACACTGACAGGGCTGGTGGCCCCCTAAGCCATGAACCTGTGGGAAATGACCTCGCTTTCGAGTGCAAAGGCCAATTTTATGATTATTTTGAGACTGGCTATAATGAGAAAAACAGCGTCAGTGAGTCCTGGAAAAAGTCCTTGAGGAGAAAGGAGCCTTCACCAGGCAGCAAACTGTGCTGCAGCAAAAGGAAGTAAAACACGAGCCATCCTCCCACCGCAACTCTTGACGCATGCTCAGCATGATCAATTAGCGCTCCTACATTTTATTCTGAATGGATTTTTCTAGTTTTGTACAACTGATACGATTATGCCATGAACATGCCGTGTCGTTTTAATGCCTGGAGAGCAGATTGCATAAAACATCTGTATAGTAGGCATCAGTGAGCTACTTAGAAGTGTGGTAATTTTTCCAAGAAAACAGTTGACTTCATGCTTAAAAGTCTATCTTAGTTTTCTTACAGAAAAGACCAGTAGATTAGACCGGGGGGACAATGCGACAATGCGCCCTTGTGACATGTCCATTATCCCCAAAGAGCCTGTCACTAGCTAAGAAACTTCAACGTTTGCCAATGAATGAGGTAGGTATTTGGTAAACAAATCAATATAACCAGCAAAGGAGGTCTGCTTCGTCTATAGGATACAGTATTGTTTTTCTGAACGAAAGACTGAAGACAGGGAGCTAGGTGAAATGGCTTCATGGTGCTGTTAAGTATTTGTACTTAACGGTCTTGTGTGACAGATGAAAATAGGACATAACGTAAAGTGAAACACACCTGTCTAGGGGCGGCAATCAGCACTATGTGTGGAGGGTGCTCCCTGCAAGTTCCCGCTTGCCTGCGATGGGTGATGAGGCTTTTAGAGAAGTGGTATACAGGGCGATTTTCGGTGCCTTACTTTATCTTAATTTTTGCCAATGTGAAAATTAAGGATGAATCAGAGTTACAGCAGGGATTTAACAAACAGGAAAAAACACACACACACACAGGGTGGATCGATATTGTTTGGAAACCGTTACCTTCGAGCTGTTGCGTTCAAACTTTTGATTCGACATCTCTATTGTTCCTTTATTTTTGATGCCCAGTTGTTTCTGAATTTGGCATTTTTTGAAAGGGATGGAGGAGACAATAGAGAGAGCTGTTGGGAACCAGCGCTAGCTGCTTGGGCTTTTCTATGGCAACCGTCTGTTGCTGGGGTTGGGTTTTTTGGGTTTGGGGTCATTTGGTTTGGTTTGGTTTTCTTGTCCAATGAAATTCATGAACCAGTGGCATGCATTATATTTTAATCTGTTCTGCATCATTTCACTCGTTTAGATTATAAACGCATGTGGTTTTTTATATATAACTTTTGCTGATGATTAAGAAGCACAATGTTAATAAATGATGTGGTGATCAATAAGGTTTTATCTTAAAGAATGTAAAGATTTTAGGTTTGGGAAAGTTATTTTGGAGAAATGGGACTCAGCCAGCAATAGCGACAGACTACATATGTGGTCAACACTTTTCTCAATCATTTCTTTAACCTGTACATTTGTGAGAGGGTTCAGAGCGCCCCTCTGACCCTCCTGCCCTCCGCTCCAGCCAATTCCTCCTGCTTAACTGTGTTCCAATGTCAAGGTCACTATTTGATTGGGCCTCCTTAAACAGGACTGCGTGAACCAAATGCCAAACGGAGGAATTAAGTACGTCCTCCCAGTTTCTCCAAGATAAAGCTTTTTTTATTATTGCTATTAATATTAAATATAGGTCTCATTCATACAGTGTATGAGTAGGATCATCATTTGGACAATGTCCACAAGGACCAATTTTTCAAACATGTTCTTGTGTTATGGCTAAATAGTCTAGTAAAGTTTGTCCTTTATTTTCAATATTTGATAAACATTTGATGTTGAAACCTTAGATGATAGACGCTTGTATATGAATGTGTTGTTGTAATAAAGTGAGGTTTTCTTGATATATATTTATTAAAACGATCAAAATTCATTAAGATTTTCTTATTTTAATGATTATCGGCCATGTTTCTCTTTTCCATTGCTCTTTCTTCTTAAAAAAAAAAACACGACAACTCAAATCGTCTAGAAACTGTAGTGGGCAGTGGCCACATGGGAGTTTTTACTTGAAGTCAGTATGTCAGGTGTTTTCGAATGGTCCTGGTTTATACGTTTAGATTTCTGTGGATTAAGAGCACAATGTAATTGATCATCAGCAAGGTTTTATCTTAAAGGACCCAGAGATTTTACCTTTGGCAGAGTTTCTGGGGGGAAAAAAAAAGCGTAAGATGAATCTATAAATACTGACTCCTAGTTCATTCCTTTAGGAAATGTCAAATTGTCAAGAAGATGACCTATGCGTAAGTGGTTAAACCGGCTACAGATGATTGCTGGTGGTATTCCATACAATTCCGTATTCATGTTATTCTAAGAGGCTACTATTTTATCTGAAGAAAGGGGGATGCTAGTTGGCAGCTAATTAATTTGTCAAAGGTGCCATCCTTGTTACGAGGATAATACATGATGGAGATTTAAATATGAAAGGAAGGACTTATCCTTTTGCTTTTAAAAAGCCCAGCACTTCCAGATGTTGCTCCTGATGGCAGATCTGGAGATGGCGGAGCTGGTGGGTTGCCACAGCACTCACCTGACTGCGGGCCGGCACCTGTTCCACAGAGCCCGCTAGAGCTCCCCTGCAGGAGCAGCGATGCCTGTGGATCCAGCAGCGTCACATTTGTCATTGTTAGTCATCAAGGTTTAGCTTCACGACATTCCCAACATAGTGAAAGGAACACCTCTCTCATCACCAAGAAAATAATCCCGAACCAGCCACCTAAATAACAAAAACGTTCCTGTTGGGATGAGAGCAGCAGGGCCTCCTACGTGCCTGCGTTGCCATCTCTGCTCAGGAGACACGAAGCTGGGCTTTTCCAGAATGGTCACGGCACCCCTTAGCAGCAAGTTAAATCTATTAACTGGGTCCTATATTGTATCCTCTGAGCCTGGGGAATCGAAGACACCCTCCTTCACCTCACACTGCTCTCTCCCCACACGGAAATAGCACCTTTTCTCCTTGCTGTGCTCAGCTGTAAGGGAAACCTGATGTGGCAGAATCCAGACTTTTAAAAGTTAAATGAGGGGAAATCTTCACTTAAGAAAATGGCCCAGCTCCCCAAGAGTGCCTTTAATTGCTACCCCTAGGCAGCGAGGTGCATGTCATTAACCAAATCACGAACCTTTGTCTCTGGTCCTTCCTCTCTAAAAGTGGGTGATGTAGAAGATGGTGTGTAAAGGCACTTGAAAAGGGCAAAGGTAATCACCATCAGATGCTTCCACTCTAAACTCCTATTATTCTACACTTCACCTTGAAAGGGGTCCTGGGAACAAGATTGCAGGGATGAACAGTGAACTCCAATGTAAACTTTGGGGGATGATGTATCAATGCAGGTCCATCGATTGTAACAAAGGCACCCCTCTGTGGGGATGGGGGTATTGAGATGAGGGTGGCTGTGCATGGGGCGGGGGCGGGGGTGGGGAAGAGATATGGGAAATCCCTGTACTTTGGGCTCAGTTTGCTGTGAACCTAAAAGTGCTCATAAAAATAAAGTCTATTGAAATTTTAAAAAGATTGCAGCGTTGGGGATCTGGGAGGAAGGGATAAAAACTCAAAACCAGGCGTCCTCAAACTACGGCCCGCGGGCCACATGTGGGTTTTTTTGCCATTTTGTTTTTTTACTTCAAAATAAGATATGTGCAGTGTACATAGGAATTTGTTCATAGTTTTTTTTTTTTAAACTATAGTCTGGCCCTCCAACGGTCTGAGGGACAGTGAACTGGCCCCCTGCTTAAAAAGTTTGAGGACCCCTGCTCAAAACCATTGGAAGTGACTATTTGACAACGAATCAATCATCAGGGTAAAGCATCTTTGGCATAATCTTTTAAGACAATAGACATTTAGCCGAAACCGGTTTGGCTCAGTGGATAGAGCGTTGGCCTTCGGACTGAAGGGTCCCTGGTTTGGTTCCGGTCAAGGGCATGTACCTTGGTTGCGGGCACATCCCCGGTAGGGGCTGTGCAGGGGGCAGCTGGTCGATGTTTCTCTCTCATCGATGTTTCTGGCTCTCTATCCCTCTCTCTTCCTCACTGTGATAAATCAATAAAAATTAAAAAGACAATAGACATTTAGACCGTTTTGCATGCTACTTTGCTAAGTAAATGCTGAAGCAAGTGAATGAAGATATTTACTTTTAGAACTTGGTCAAAGCGTGACTACCCACCCCTCCAATCATGAACTTGTGTAACAGCTCCACTTGCCAACTTCAAGAACACCCTGCAGAAGACATGGACATAGCCGAAGAGATGTCACCCTCACCGTCAATGTCAGACAAGGACATAGATAGGCGTTCCTATCCCTCAAATTGTGAGCAGAAAACGTTCTTGAAAATAAGTTGATCAAATCCATTTTTATGACAGTCCCTTAAGTGTGAAGTCATTTCATTTGTAGTTAAGGTGATCACACCTCTGCCAGTTTCAAAAACCAGGATTCTGCATGGCATTAGCAATGATGGTTTAAACTAGAGGCAGAATTGTCCCATGAAGGGAAGAATGAAATCACTGTTTAGATAACAAAAGAGACAATGTACGGTTTCTAGTAATTTATTTTAAGATTGCTGTGTTTTGCGCAGCCGACGTGGCTCAGTGGTTGAGCGTCGAACTATGAACCAGGAGGTCACGTTCGTTTCCCAGTCAGGGCACATGCCTGGGGTTGCCGGCTCGATCCCCAGTGTGTGGTGTGCAGGAGGCAGCCAATCAATGATTCTCTCTCATCATTGATGTTTCTCTCTCTCCCTTTCCCTTCCTCTCTGAAATCAATAAAAAGACATTTTAAAAAATAGATTGCTGTGTTTTTGGTTCTGTGGGTTAAAATAAATGCATTCAGAGCCTTTTAAATTACTATATCGTTTTATTTTTTTATTTTTTATTGTTTAAAGTATTACAAAGAGTAGTACATATGTCTCCTTTCTCTCCCCCCCGCCCTCCAATTGACCTTCCCCCAGCCTCCCCTACCCCCCGGCACATGCCCCCACCCCCTTCTCAGTGACTTTTGTCCATTGGTTATGCTTATATGCATGCATACAAGTCCTTCGGTTGATCTCTTACCTCCCCTCACCCCTCAACCCTCCCTAGCCTTTGCGTTGTAGTTTGACCGTCTGTTCGATGCTTCTCTGCCTCTGTATCTATTTTTGTTCATCAGTTTATAATGTTTTTTATTATCCATAAATGAGTGAGATCATGTGGTATTTTCTTTCACTGACTGGCTTATTTCACTTAGCATAATGCTCTCCAGGTCCATCCATGCTGTTGCAAATGGTAAGAATTCCTTCTTTTTTACAGCAGTGTAGTATTCCATTGTGTAGATGTACCACAGTTTTCTAATCCACTCATCTGCTGATGGGCACTTAGACTGTTTCCAAATCTTAGCTATTGTAAATTGTGCTGCTGTGAACATAGGGGTGCATATATCCTTTCTGATTGGTGTTTCTGTTTTCTTGGGATACATCGTTTTCTTAGCGTTGCAGTGGATAAGCGAGGTATATTCTCTTCACATGGCTAAAACTTCTCCATCGTATGTGACACAGCTACATGACCTGCGGCCAGTGACTGGCTTAGAGATTGTTTCCAGGTCTGTGTACAGGCCATATTTTAGCTGGGAGAACTCACTTAGGAAAAGCACTTGCAAAAAAATGTAAGTTATGAACACTTGAGTCTCGCATCCTGCCATAAAGTGCATCAGCAAGTGAGTTTAATAAAACATGCTGTTTAAAATAGTCTGTAATTTCCTGTTTCTGCATTTCCCTTCAGTAACTGTGACAGGCTGAAGAACCGATGACTAAATGAAGGGAATTTGCACTAGCTAGTCTGCTGCTGTTTGCAAACCACCACCAGGAGTTCCATCTTCCTTGGTAAACTGTTCTCTGGTGGGCTTCCTATGGTTGTTGTTTTTCCCCCCTCGGTGTAGGTCCAATTTTTTAATTTTTAAGATGCAAGCTACTTATTCATAGGCTGGAAACACCTGCTTTTGACCACAATGAAACGGATAGAATGTATGGAGATGAACGAGTCATTTCTCACGAAACTTCCCATGTTTCTGAGCTGCACTTCTATTACTATTCCCTTGATTTAAAGTTACAAAATCTTATAAAATGCCCTCTCTTGAGGGGAAGGGAGAACACACATAGAGAAGAACTTGCAGATACATAAGTTGTGGTCTTGCTTCCTGCTAAAATCCCAAGACAGTGGGCAAATAGCAGAGCTTTGGGGAGGAGGGACATGGCCTTCAGCAGGCACTGCCTCCATCCGGCTAATTCCACGGCAGCGGCTGAGTCCAGGCATCAGCCTGTGATCCTCTGCTGCCCCTTCTGATGGGTGGGCTCACACCTGAACCCAGCCTGGAAACTTCTAGACATGGAGCTCTTTCTGCAGATGCCTTCTGAGCCATTGTAGTGAGCGGAGCTCAGACGTGACATAACTCTTGTGTCCTGGCCATCAAGAAGTGAGCAGAGATCTCTGAAATGCACCTGGCACAGCACTCAGGCATCTATACCATCCTCAAAACTCATGAAACCCCTCAGTGCACAGTAAGGAAAAGACAGAGAATGGCAGGCTAAAAGGCAAGGGATGTCAGCAAAAGGTTGGGTGTTGATCTGTGATGGAGCAGCGTGGCAGAGTGGAAGTCTGAGAAATACATTGCAGCGCGAATTCTCTTTCCTTAAGGAAACGTCTTAAAGTTAAGAAGGAAAGAAGACAATTTTTTTTTTTTTTTTTGGTCAGACCTCTTTAAGAACACAGGAACAACCATTTCAGGGACTAACGGGCTTCCTTTATGTTTGTGCAGAAAGAGAGAAATGCCTTGTCTGCCCTTTCTAGGAGCTGGGAAGGTTTCTCGCTGTTGTTCTCCAAGTCCTTGGATGCTGTGCTTTGCCATGAACCCACCAAAACATCTTTGTGATTATGTATAGGCATTAGGCACTTCTCTCTTCAGCTCAGGCACAGCGATTGTGGGTTACTTGTGAATACATCGGAGGGTTCAGAGTAGGGGGTTTGGAGTCACACTGGCTAGACACAAGTCCCAGCTCTGCCACTGTAGCTGTACAACCTTGGCCTTGACCAGCAAGCCACGTTACCTCCTACGGCCGCGATTTCCTTGGCTGTAAGGTGGAGTGGCACACCGTGCCCACCTTGTGAGCTGTCAAGATGAGAGGCTTTGATACTAGGAAGTGACTTGACCTTGCCTGGGTGCCCATGATGGGTGCTATGGGTTATTAGGACTCCTCCACTGCTGTCCCTGGGCAGCCTGAAGCCCAGACCTGACAGTACCAGATCCTCCTTTGTGTGGCACGTACTCAGCCTCCTGGGTTCTGTACAGAAAGCTTGAAATTAAATCTGGGGACCCAGAACCCTTAAAGAGTTTGGAAGGTAGTCATTGGTGTCCCTGAGAAATTTTTAATATTTCGAAGAGCTTACTGGAAATCATAAAATTTCCTAGAAGCACTTGCCCAGGCGAACCCATGTCAGATTTCTTCACCTTTGGCTGGAATGAAATCAGCTCTGGGTTAACACAGTTAGCACAGACAGAGAAGAACTCTGATGGGGAAATGAATAAATATAATTCTACGAATAGACTCTTTCGTCAGAACGTTGGCCATGTGAAGGGACTAAGAGGTGTCCCTTACAAGTGAAAAGATTAAAACCACATATCTCTGAGTTATCCCTAGGATTTGCCAAAGTTCAAGTTTATTTCATTACTATATTGAGGGATTCTCTTAGACCTAGTTTTTACTCAGAGAAAAAGTACATAACTGAGTAAATACATTTAAAGCAAACATTATTGCTAGTGTTCCTGTATCTGATAAAGGAGGCCAAAGCAGAAATTTCTGTATACGTATAACTTTGAGACCATGGTCTATCATAAAATAAGTAACATGCAGTTTCCACTTATAAGATCCAAGTTTAAAAAGCAGATCAACTAGGGTGTGATTGTCCCTGCTTCGAAATCTCATCCCTTTCTATGTTGCCTTTAAACTCAGAGTCCAACTGGTGGCTTCAAAATAGGATTCCATTTTAAAAATTCGAGTTTTATATCTCTCAATTTTTTTAAGAATATATATTTTTTGCCCTTGTGTCCTGGCAATCAAGAAGTGAGTAGATATCTCTGAAATGCACCTGGCACAGCTCTCAGGCATCTAAGTGGCTCAGTTGGTTGGAGTGCCATCCCATACACCAAAAGGTTGTGGGTTCAATTCCAGGTCAGGGCACAAACCTAGGTTTCAGGTTCGATCCCCAGTCAGGGTGAGTACGGGAGGTGACCGATTGATGTTTCTCTCTCACATTGATGTTTCTCTCCTCCTCCTCTTCCTCTCTCTAAAATCGATAAACATATCCTTGGGTGAGGATTGTTAAAAATTTAGAAAGCAAAAGTAGTATATATTTTTCCATAAGGTGAGGTATATCTGTAGTGACGCTTGCTGATCGGTAGCCCTGAAACGAGAACAAAACTGAGCCATTTGGTTTGAGAATGAGAAGTAGGCACCAGAGTCCTCAGCCTGCCCGGGAAGATCCAGGTTAGCCACCTCCAGCCCCTGTCCTCTCTGTTTGGAAACTCGACAGCTGGAGTAGATTTCTTTTTTTCTGGTGGATAGGATTCCAATAAATAAGGATGATCAACTGTAATTCTCAACCAGTCCAACCTTAACCCAGCTGGTTTTAGCCAAGATGACTTAATGTACAAGGGATGCGAGGGATGGAGGGCATCCCTCTGTCTGAAAACAGTATTAGTCTCTGCACAAAAGGGACCCAGAAAGAAATCCGGTGGCCGTCTGCCATCTTGGTGTTGTAATGGGTGACTACATAGACGCAGGCCAGGAAGAACCCGGGGATGGCATTTGTAAGAATTCATTGATTTCCAACTCTTATTCTCAGTATAGATCAAACAAGCGTGGACTCAGTCATTCTAACATTTTCGAGCTTTTTACTTATTGCCTTAGTTTAAGGCATTGGTTTTCCGTCAAATGACTGCTGTTTCTTTAACCACAAAATGATAACCAAGTTAATGTTGAGAGCACTGGATTCGGAGTTAGGAGACAGGCTCTGGCCGAGCTCTGCCACCCACTAGCTGTCTAACCACTGGCAAGCCCCTGGACTTGAATTAATTTCCTCTCCTCCATGGTGAGGCTGCATGCAAAGGGCCTCTAAGATTGGTCTCTCCTGGCTCTAACATTTGTGATTCTAACAATAATGATCGGTCTGAAGATTTTCACTTGAATTTTCTACCCTTCATCCCTTCCTTTCTTTCCTCAGGAAGCCTCTCCCTTGTCTCCCCCGCCCCCACCCCTCTCCATTCCCCCCAGAAGCACAACTGAGAAATTGCTTCTGGATATTTCTTAAAGAATACATCTCTCAGTGTTCCTGTGCAGAATGATGTTTTCTGCCTATGGCTGCAACCTATTGTCTGAAATGCATTCCTCCAGATAGGCCACGCTCCCGGGTACAGTTACCCCCCCCCCTCCCCCACACCCATTAGCCCATTAGCTACACACATCCAGAGCCAGCCAGGCACAGCGCTGCTCCCCCTGGCACAAGATCGCCCTCCCCTTCAAGCAACCAGCCAGCCTGCCCCACACAGGCAGGAGATCCGAGAACCCTCTCCTCGCTCATTTATGAGTCATAAAATAGCGGACTTTCCCCCTCTTTTCATGAGGACAGTCCTTGCAGCTGTGACTGTAACTGTTAGGTGTTTTGTTGTTGTTGTTGTTGTTGTTGTGTTGTGTGTGTGTGTGTGTGTGTGTGTGTGTGTTTCTTCATACGAGCCAAGATTATGGTCCCATAACCCAATTAGTGTCATTTGGTGGTGGTCCAAGTACTTCCCCTGCACGAGTTTTAATTTGGGGATCCCCGGAGGCTGCGCTCCACATCTGTAGGCGGCCTGTTCTTCCTCTTCCCTTATTTGCTCGAGGTTTATAGGAGGATTAGCTGTGTGGTCTGGGAGGCGGCTGCTTCTCTTTCATCCGCACGGCTCTCCAGCCGCCGAGGAGCCTTTTACTTTTCATCAAGCCCTGGCACCTGGAGGGCGGGCAGCCGGGGCGACTGGAATGAATCAGTGGATGCCCTGCAGACCCCGAGGGGCGCGGCCCTGCAAGCGTGGGGGAGGGGGGACGGAGGAAGGCTGCTTTGGACCGCTCACCACCTCTCCAGGCTGGGCCAAGCCGGGATCCCAGACGCAGGGCACCGAACGCCCCCCTCCCCCGCCTACGCCCCCCCCCCCCGCCCGCCCCAGGAGCCCCGCCCCCACTCCCTGGCTGGCAAGGGCTGGCGAGGGCTCCGGGCGCTCATTGTGCAGGCAGCTGGCACCAGCTGGGAAGGGGAATTAGCATAACAAAGAGCCGGAGCGAGAGCCGCGCGGCCCGGCGGGGGCTCTACGGAGCTGTCACCCGCAGCAGCGCGCCCCGGGCGGCCGGGTCCGAGACCCTCGGAGCGGCCGGGCCCTGCTCCCTCCTCCGCCCCCCCCCCCCCGCCCCGGGGTCTGCGGAGGTCCCGGCCTCCAGGCTCGTCCGGGAGAAAACAGTGGGCGTGGGTGTGAGCGTTGGGGACAGCGTGAGTGGGCGAGCGTGGGTCGCTCTGAAGGTGCGTGCGTGTGTGCAGAGGCGTGCACGTGACCGAGGGTGCAGACGCGTGAGTGTGGCGTGCAAGGGCCGCCAGCAGACGCAAGGGCACCCACCAGGTCCTTTCCCTGCCTCCCCGCCAGGCCCTCTTTGTTTATCGCTTCCCCAAGGTGGAGGGGGGGCGGGGGAGGAGGGGAGACAGCACCGGTTCTCAATTCGGGCCGCCCGGCGGAACCCCCTGGGGAGCCAGCACCCAGGCCCCAACCCCCCCCCCCCCCCCCCCCCCGAGTACGCGGCCGCAGCCTGGGGTGTAGGGCCTTCAAGATGGGCCTTCGCCATCCCTGACTGAGGTCAAGTGCGAGTTCCTCCGACACCTGCGCTGGCCTCCAGCTTCTGACGGGCAACCTCACTTCGTGGCTGCATGTACAGAAGCTCCGGGGGGGGGGGGGGGGGGGGCGTCAGAGACCAAGGCTAAGAGTCACAAAAGGGCGCAAAGCTAGTCAGGCTGCCGACCAAATTGGAGCCCAGGGCCGTGGGGCTCAAAGCCCACGTTCTTTCCGCTGTAATATCTTAAAACTTAAAAACACTCCTTTATTGCCGGGCTGGCGTGGCTCAGTGGTTGAGCATCGACCTATGAACCCGGAGGTCACGGTCCGATTCCTGGTCAGGGCACCTGCCGGGAGCGGGGTGGGGGGAGGGGGTTGCAGGCTCCATCCCCAGTGTGGGGCGTGCAGGAGGCAGCTGATCAATGCTCCTATTTCATCATTGATGTTTCTCTCTCTCCCTCTCCTTTCCTCTTTGAAATCAATGAAAATATATATTTTTTATAAAAAACCACTGCTTTTTAGTTGCGCCGTCAGACCTCAAACTGAGCAGGTCCCTGGGAGGCCTGCACGGGAGGGAGGTCAGCGCGCAGCAGGACCCAGGGTCTGAGACGGCAGACAGGGCCCCCACGACGTCCCTGGAAACGAAAGCCGGAGGCCTCCCGGGCCCCCACGGCTGCACCCCTCGGCTCTGAGCCGTCCTTCTCCCTCCCCCGCCGCGGGAATTGCTACCAGGTCCCGGTCCGGCCCCTCCAGACTCCGGCTCCCGCCCCTCCCAGGGAGGGAAGATGACAGCACAAGCCGTCTGCTGTCACCCTGGAGCTGTTGGCAGCTGCGCAGCCAGGGGCGGAGTGGGGAGGGGGCAGGAGGAAGAGCCCCAGCCGGGGACCCCGGGACCGGAGAGCTACACCTCCGCGCCTGGGGCCTAGCGCCGGGGTCTCGCCTCGCTGCACCGCGCGCGCGGGCTTCTTCCTTGCGGGAACACGGCGTCTCTGGGGCTCCTCACGCGTGATGCGACAGCAGTCCCTTGCCTTGGCTGCCTGCGCAGCTCTCCTGGGGGGTGCGGGGGGTGGGGGGGGGAGCAGAGAACTGAAACGAGCTGCGGGCTCCGCCAGCCCCAAGCTCCCCCATTCGCTGGAGGTGTGTGGTTCCACGGGCGCCGGCTCCATCCGGCCTTAGCATCACCAGCTCTAGAGGGCCCGAGCCTCTGAGGCCTCCCAGGCCCACCCACCCTCCTCCAGGCCTGGGAGACAGAGGCTCGGGGAGGTGAAGTGAGTCTGGAGGTTGCACAGCCTTCTGACTACCTGCCCAGCTGTCTGCACCAACCCCTTTGATAGGCAAGCCCCAGTGCTTACTTATGGGGGGGCCACCTTCTACAGGGGAAAGGAGCAGCCCTGAGAGCCACCCCATCTGAGTTCAGGAATGGGTCGGGTGACTTGATGGCCCCGGGGGGTTGGTGGTGGCTGCTGTTGTTATTATTAAGAGTTCAGAATTCTCCTAGGTTCTAGCAACTCTGTTCAGTCTCAATAAATGATTTCGTAATAATCATTTTAATTAGCAAAAAGGCTGTCTTATTAAAGCTAATTAAAGGCAATTTGGGAACCTTATTTTCATACAATCATAAAATTAGAGAAACAAGAGGCTGGAGAGATAGGGAGCTCTCAGCCTCTCTGCCGAGGGGGCAGGGAAGCCGGGGAAGGGAGACCGGAGCCCCAGGCCAGGCCTGCAGGGTAGGAGCGCCTGGTGGATGGGCCGGCACCCTCAGACTTGGGTGCAGCCTCATACCATGCTGGGGGCAGCTGCAGGGAGGGATCCTCCGTCCACATTCTCCAACTGGAGTCTCAGAGTCACCCGAACTTCTCCTTCAGCTCCCACACCGGTCAGTTCTCTCTACCTTGACGTTGAAGATGGGAGCCTTGGCGTGCCCCAGACCTCACTCCTTCCCAGAAGCTCCCCATCAGCCCCAGGCGTTCCCTCCCCTCCATTCTGTGGCTGATGGTCCTAACGCACCAGTCTAACAGGCTTTTTTTATTTTTTATTTTTTCCTCCCCACCTGCCTTTCAATGCCTTCCAGATCTCGGCCCAGGCTCTTGCCCAACCCCACCTTCTGCTCCAGCCCAGAAAGGGCATCCTCTCAGCATCCTCTCCTGCTGACCAGCTCCTTCCCATTCCCCAGCCTTCCCCAGCCTCTCCCTCCGCCTGGGACAACCTCCGCCTATTTCCTCGTATGGAACTTCCTCTCAAGGTCAATTCAAGGTGCACATTTTGTAGGAAGCCTTCCTGGGTACTCTATACCTGTTTTATGACGTATAAAATGTGATATACATACCCCCTCTCTAGGACGACTTTTTTAAACTAGAATCATATATATGTATTTTTTTTTTTTTTTTCGGTTTTAGGTTCTTTTTTTAGAAAGGCATTATAAAGTAGGAATTAAACATGGGTTTTGAAATCGGAAGCCTTAGTTACAAGGCTGGCTTCACGTAATGTTGTGACTATGGAACAGTGGTTAATGGGCACATACTATAAATGTCTCGTACCCAGCAAGTGACTTGACTTCCCGAAACGCGGCTTTCCTCATGAGTCAAGTGAGACTCATGATAATACCTGCCTCTCTAGGTTGTTGAGATGTGTACGGTGGATGGTGCACGTAAGTCATTTTCTGCAATGTGGGCATAGAATACTAACCGCTCTGCGGTCATTGTCCTTGTCGATGTGGGGACAATCCGGCAGGTGTGAGCATGTGCGCCAGGAAGAGAGAGCCCACAGTCAAGGGTTGCCTGCACCCCTGGTTGCCTGCACCCCCACCCGCCTCATTTCTAGGGCTTTCAGCGTCTCCATGCTTGCCTCCCCTCCCTCATCTCAGAGTCCCTTTCAACCCTAAGACCGGACTCTTCTCTGGAGTCCACGAGACAGTGGCTTATGGGCACATACTTACCAGGGGTGTCTAGTGTCAGGACTTAGCACAAGAAAGACACTGGACAGGGGTTCAGCTCCTTGCCTTCTTGCTTTAAGTTCCTCAGCATCCACCCTCAGCAACACTCCCTATAAGCAAACCCCTTCTGGCAGGAATCTAATAGTCTAAGGCAGTGGTTCTCAACCTTTCTAATGCCGCGACCCTTTAATACAGTTCCTCATGGTGTGGTGACCCCCAACCATAAAATTATTTTCGTTGCTACTTCATAACTGTAATTTTGCTACTGTTATGAATTGTAATGTAAATATCTGTGTTTTCCGATGGTCTTAGGCTCTACAGCAGCGGTTCTCAACCTGTGGGTCGCGACCCCTTTGGGGGTCAAACGACCCTTTCACAGGGGTCACCTAAGACCATTGGAAAACACAGATATTTACATTACGATTCATAACAGTAGCAAAATTACAGTTATGAAATAGCAACGAAAATAATTTTATGGTTGGGGGTCACCACAACATGAGGAACTATATTAAAGGGTCGCGGCATTAGGAAGGTTGAGAACCACTGGTCTAAGGCCTACCATAAACCCAGGAATTCTTGCTTGTCCTTGCAAACACAGGTGGGGCTGTACATGGATTTGGCACAGCGGGCCTTGTGTCTCTCCTTATCTGTTGCGAAGTCCATGAAACAGTGAGTGGCCATGAATCAGCAGCCCCCGCCCCCTCCTCTTTGGTCCACCCCTGAGCATCCTCTGGATGAAGCTTGAACCGCTGCAGAACTGACCGCAGAGGCGAGAAATGAACAGATCCGTGACATCCTAGTGTTTTGCTGCCTATTCTCAAAATAATTGTTTAAGTACAGGCCTCTGCCTTGATAATAACTATCATCACAAGACCTTATGTTTATTAGCGTCTCCTCGCCAGAAGGCAATGCAAACCTTTGACATTCTCATTCGGATTAGCAGCACACTTCCAGGGGCTGGAATCAAAGCGGAAGTGGCACACACAGTAAGCGGCAGCCCCCTGCGTATCAGACACGGTGTCTATTTTTTTTCATCTCAGCCAAGAAAGGGACCTATTTCCCACTCCTGAGCACAGCTTCCGGTGGGGCTGGGACTACCCGGACATGTATGATTAAAGCAGAGGCTGTGTTTTCAAGGAGATGGAGGAAAACCTCCCAGGACCCCTGGGGCAGGACACAACACTGCTCCGCAGAACATTCCTTTTAAAAAAGTTGTCATGAAATCCAATTAACCAGCTGGAAGGCCAGCGTGGGCAGCCCTCCTCGGGGTTAATAAATAATAGAACATGCCCTGTGTTGGAAGGGGTATCTCTCTTCTCTGCGCTCAGAGGCTGTGACCAGCCCTGCTGGCAGGGAGAAACAGGTTCCACCCCCCACCCTTTCACCCCTGGTCCCTGAAACTGCATCGGGTCCAGCAGGGAAGGTCCCCTAGACCAGTGGTCAGCAAACTCATTAGTCAACAGAGCCAAACATCAACAGTACAACCATTGAAATTTCTTTTGAGAGCCAAATTTTTTAAACTTCAACTTCTTCTAACGCCACTTCTTCAAAATAGACTCGCCCAGGCCGGGGTATTTTGTGGAAGAGCCACACTCAAGGGGCCAAAGAGCCGCATGTGGCTCGCAAGCCGCAGTTTGCTGACCACAGCCCTAGACAGATGCCCAGAGTCCTGGGGGCACCGCCTTCCCCAACCTCCACCAAGAGCCACAAGATCCTCAGCCCAGCCCTGAGAGAGAGGGAATGAGGAGCTTGTCTTGAGGGGACTGGAGCACTGGAATGGGTGTCAGGTTCGGTTCCGGGTCCAGGTCACTCTCAGATAAGCTCTTCAGAGGCTCCTGTTCCCAGCTGAATGCATGGTGAGGACTGTGAGTGGGCACAGCGGGCCCTCCCTCCCTGGTCCTCCCTCCCTGGTCCTCCCTCCAAAGCTGACTGCCCTGAGGACTCCGGTTGCATCTACAGGACCCGCACTGCTCAGTAGAAATATAATGCAAACCACATACGTGATTTTAAATGTTCCAGTCGCCACCTTAAAAACGTAAATTCAAATAAGCAGGTGACATTAATTTTAATAAGACATTGCCTTTAACCCACTATATACAAAATATTATTATGCAACACATCAACATAAAATTGTGAATAAGGTATTTTTATATTCTTTTTTGTTTTGAATTATGTCTCTGAAATCCGGTGTGGATTTTATACTTACAACGCCTATCACTTAGTGCTCAGTAGCCACATGTGTCTAGTGGCTACCATATTGGACACTGTAGTCCTGGACCCTTGGGCCAGGCCAGGGCCTGGGTGAGGGTCTAAGCCTGGCATCATATTCTTGCTTCTTGGGGACCCTTAGGCCCAGCCCTCTAGTTCAAGGCCATGGGACCACAAAAAGGTATTAGAAGCTGCTGCCATTCCCAGGGATTGCCCAGTAAAACTCCCAGGCACGCAAGGGTCATCATCTTGGGGGAGGGCGGGGCTGGCCTTGGTCCACTCCGTCCCTCCTCACATCTTGCCCACTCCCTAGAAGGGAATGTGCGGGACCATCCCAGAGGGAGCGGTGCCAGGACAGGGCAGGCAGGTGGCAGGAGGGCTGCAGACGGTGGTGTTCCCAGGGTGGCGGGACCTTTGTCAGAACAGAGCGGTCTTTAATCCTCTCTGCTACCAGGGAGGGAGGATGTGGTTGGCAAGTCAAGTCTTGTCTGGAGAATCCTGGCAGGAAGGTGAGCCTCATGCCCGAGTAACCAAGGACTCCACCACTCCCCTCCTTTGATGTAGTGCCTGGGTGCCATGCAGGCCAGGTCAGGGCCTGTGACAGACACAGCCCTCCCCAGGCGAGTGTGACTGGGTGTGTGCATGTGACTGGGTGAGTGAGGATGTGCCATGGACCCTAACCAGGCCGCGCTCGCCCCCAGTCTGAGAGCACCCCAAGGGGCAATGGGCCCTGGGTTCATCTGTTCTGAGCCCTGAATGTAGACATGAGGTCTGAGAAATGGGAGTGTGTGAGAGAGGACCACGAGGCTGGGAGAGGACCACTGTACTCAGCAAGTCCGTCCTCCCTCCCTGCCTGTGGCTCTGTGCAGCAGAAGTGGGTGAGTGACCCCTTGACTGTTCCCCACAGGGCGGGGTCTGAGAGATGCCCCCAGGTAGCCACGGGCAGCGTGCACAGTGGAAGGAAGACTTGGAGGAAGTGATGGGCACAGGCCTGGACTGTGGAACATGATGCCACCTCAGTGTGGCCCGTGAGTGGGAAGGAGGTCACCTGTTGGTGAGAGACCATCAGTGGGGGCCAGTTCTCATGCCAAGAACTCCGTGGACTCTGACTTGATGTCACCACCATCCCCCAGAAGTTAGAAAAGGGAAACGTAAATTGGCTCATGGATTTCTCCCATTTGTAAAACATTGTATAGCTTGCAGAACCTTGTACCTACCTCTATGACGATGTAATTCTCCTAACAATCCCATGAGGTTGGTAGGGCAGGTGTTATTGTCCTTATTTTACACATGAGAAGACTGTGGCTTGACAAAGTGGAAGACTACTACAAGGGGGAGAGCCAAGCGGAGCAGACAGACAGACAGGCCCTTCATCATAGATTCTCCATTCTCCGAACCACCCCTCGCCGAGGCCTTAGAGCAGGCATTTCATAATTGGGAGGTTTCAGATCTCCTTGGGAGTCTGACTAAAACTTCGAATCCCCTCCCCCAAAGAAATGGACTTTAAACTGCCCACAACCCCCTTGAAATTTTATAGAAAGTAGAGTGTGTGTAATTTGGGGGAGGTGGAGGCAGGGAGAAAGAGGATCTGACTTTTAACAGAGTCTCTGACACCGAAAAGGTTAAGAATGAGTGAAAAGAGCAGTCACCAAGCTAACGAGGTCCCAGGATGCCTGCGCTGCTCATGGCTCCAGGGAGTCCCGGCCTGGGGAGCTCCTGGATGTAGAGATGAAGAGGAATGGTGGACGTGCCATCCGCCTCTCCCCTTAGGTGGCTGCACAACCAAGGCCAGGACCAGCCCTCTCTGGATCTCATGTGACTGACCTGAACGATGGAGAGAAGTATCTCCTGACTCCTTACTTCTGAGGAGCAGAGTGAGGATGCAAGGACTGGAAACGCGGTGGAGTTGCCGACCCTGGGGTGGGGTGGGGGAGTGGGGAAGGACATCCAGGGCTCCCTGTGCCCGCTGCGACCACCCTGCCATGCCCGTCCCCAGGTAATTCTGTTTTGCATCTGACTGGTGGAACTTAAAGCACCTACCTGCCTACCCCTCTCTCCTAGAAGCTAGGAAAACTGGAAAATGTGGGCATTTTAATTCTGTTGGACTTTTCCTTGAGAAGGTGGGATGGATACTCTGAAGATCTATTAACATATCGAAAGGGTGTTGAAAAGATTTGGCTAACCACAAATGGGATGCTGGGGATATAGTCCCAAGAAGGTTGCTACATGCTCTAGATTTTTTGGGTCTTTCATTTTAATTTAAATAAAATTTGAAACTTCATGAGACTTCTATATTATACACTGCGTGGCCAGATTATTATGATCTCTGAATGCACAATAATCTGGCCACTCAATAATATATATATATTAGAGGCCCGGTGCATGAATTCGTGCATGGGTGGGGTCCAGCCAGCCTGGCCAGGGGGAGGGGACATTGGCGGTTGGCCGGCCTGCCTGCTGGTCGAACTCCTGGTCGAGGGGACAATTTTCATATTAGCCTTTTATTATATAGGATATACACTGAGTGGCCAGATTACTATGCATTCAGAGATTATAATAATCTGGCCACTCAGTGTATGTGTATAGCTCTTTACCTATATAGACATCAATACATGTGTCTAGATCTCTATGTACCTATATAGACATAGATACACATACACTGTTCTATAAGTACACACCACACATACACATGTTTTATTTAGCATAGTAATCACGTTTCTCCAAAAATCTTGGAGTTGAATTGAGGCCCTGAAGAGGGTATTTGAAGCTAATCTTCTAGTTTCTTAAAATCTCAGCTGCATACACACCGAAGCCCTTAAAGATTTTAGGAACTGAAGGTGACAAAATGTTGTGGTTTATGTGGAACAGGCCTGCTTTATGCCTGTGGGCCCAGCATACTTGTTAACAACATGCACCGCTCTGTCCAACGTGTCCCCATTCAGATGATAAATTACATGGTCATCTTATTCTTGGGGGACACCTGACAGGCCTGTGGCCTCTAGGATGTGCTGACAGAGATGTCATTGCAGCCTGGCCCATCCATGCCGGTGGCTGAGTTTGAATTCCATGGGGAAATCTTGGCAGTCAGTTGATTTGTCTTTATTCTCATAGTATCCGACGTTGGACATCCAGGACCTGCCTCGCCACCCCCAGCTAGCCACACTCAGCTCTCTGGGGATGTGGGCTCCTAAGCTCTATTCCCTGAGAGCTAAGAATGTGCAACACACAGACGGTCCCACTCAGCTTGTCCTGCTGCTGGGATCTGGCCTCCTCTAGGAATCATTTCTCACCCCTTCCCACTGCAAATAGAAGTTCTTTGCTATACCAAGTCCTCATTGGGCATGAAATTCACCAGAGCCTGTTTTCATGCTAATTTCGTGTGAATCTGATGTCTGTTTCTCTTACTACCCTCCTGCCTTCCTCATCAGACCAGTGACCCCAGGGTCAGGGCTATCTACTAGGTGCAGGGATTAGGTCTCCCCCATCGAACTGAGGTTCCCTAAGGGCAGGAAACTGTCTCCCCTATCAGATAGGGGCTCCCAAGGACAGGACTTGGTCAGGAAGACAAAGATTTCACCTCCTTCTTGCCTTTGTCTTCTGCATCCCACAGTCCCACATCACCTCTAAGGTTCAAGGAAAGTTATGAGGCCCCTTCTTCCGGTTCCCCATCCACTTGGGCTGGGTGGAGGGCAATTCTTGTCCCTGCTCCCCCCTTCCCCGCCCCACCCCCGTTAAAGCAGTTCTGATTTTTCCAGTCTGCCTGGGCCTCCGGGCTGCAGAGCGGACTCCTGCTTAATGAAGCGCTTTCTCCATCTGTGGTCTGGCCCTCCTGGCAGCTCCAGCTGCCTGGGGCCTGGCTTTGGGGAAAGCAGTAAAGAAGTTCCCTCATCCCTGGCCCCAACCCCCCACGCACACACCAGGGGATCCACTCCCCTACGGCCAGCTCTACCCCACCCATTGGAGGCTAATGAGATCCAGACTCACACCAGAGCTGCTCCGACTGGGTTGACCTATTTAATTAAAACAGCAGCTTCCAAAAACGGAGGTTCTGCTCCTAGGCTCTGCCCCCGGCCACAAAGACAGACTCTGGCTGTCTCTGGCCAGCTCGGACTTTGGCATCCTTCTCAGTCCCCGACTTTCTTCTCTCCCTCCCTCCTTCCCTCGCCTCCTTTTTCCAACATCTGTGTCCAGAAAGGAAGAAAAACCCTGTTTGGACTGGCCTGCTTCCATCTGTCATTTTTCCCCCCCTTTCAAACGTCTTGTCTAACGCAGAGTCAGTTACATAAACATTCCACCTCTTTCCATAAATTGGCCACAGTTTCTGAACAATAGGGTTACTGTGCAGGGGAAGAGGGAGCCCAAGGCCACACCCCACAAGCGCTGGTCCCCCAGCCAAACAGAACCAGAGACTTATTCTTTGAAAGAACCAAAGAGGAAATCCAAAATCTTCAGGCGAGACCTTTCTGTTGTGCTTGGAACAGTTTCTTCACCAACCCCCCTCCGGCCCTGCCCTCTCACCGCTGTCCTTCCATTTCTTTAGCTGCAAGCTGTTTGAGCTGATGCCCAGTTGCTGTTTTTTTTTTTTTTCCTTAACTGCCTGACAGTGTGTGTCAGTGTGCGTCCCTGTCCCTGGGGCACAGTGTGTGGACTATGGAGTTGGTGGTGGCGGTGGTGTGTGTCTGTGTGTGTGTGTGTGTGTGTGTGTGTGTGTGTGTGTGTGTAACTTCTGGCATGAGTTTTGGAGGCACGCCCTAAAGATTTTGTTGCCTTTTTCTTTAAATAGAAACAGCTGGACCTCACTAATTCAGACCAGTTGGAGAAAAGACCAGAGGGGAAAAAGAAAAAAAAAGTCTAGCTTAACAGAATATGTTTAAACTTAGGCCTTCTCTTTCTCCCAAGTTCATGCAGTTACTGGAACTGGATTAACCATATTGGCAGATGCAGTCCTACCAGGCCTGCTTCGTGTATAGATGAAGATCGTCTTTAGCATCCTTTTGAATACCTAATTAAATGTGAGGGCAACATAGGGTGTGAAAACACATTTCTTCTTAATAGGTCTGAGATCTTCACCATTAGTAGCACTTCTCATTGACTTAGTGAATTGTTTGTTTTCATAGCCAGACTGTGTGTCAATAGATAGATAGATAGATAGATAGATAGATAGATAGATAGATAGATAGATAGATTTCAGAGAGGAAGGGAGAGGGAGAGATAGAAACATCAATGATGAGAAAGAATCATTGCTCAGCTGCCTTCTGCACACCCCCTACTGGGGATCAAGCCTGCAACCCCAGGCATGTGCCCTCAACTGGAATCAAACCCAGGACCCTTCAATCCACAAACTGATGCTCTATCCACTGAGCCAAACCAGCTAGGGCCAGACTGTGTGTTCTTTAAGGACAAGTTCTGTATCTTAATCAATTTGCTGTCCAGTGCCTATTGTAGCCCCTAGCACATAGTAAGTGTGCAAAATAAATGTTGAATAGTGGATGGATGGGTGAATGGATGGAAGGAAGGAAGGAAGAAAGGAAGGAAGGAAGGAAGGAAGGAAGGAAGGAAGGAAGGAAGGAAGGAAAGATGATGAAGCAAATGAGGCAGGAAGGAGGGATGAGAAAGAGCCTTGGCAGGGGAGGTTTAAAGGAAACTTCTAGCAGCCTCACCCTGATGACTGGGAGAAGTAGCAGAGACTGTGTCAGAGCAGGAGCATGACACAGAGCACTCCCATCAGCGCCCACAGCAAGTGGCAGGAGCCGGTGACAGCAGAGATGGTTGGGATGAGGTAGCAGCAGTGCGTGAGTATGGAGAGCTCATGCAAAGCAGAGGTAAGGAAGGCTCGGATTGAAGGGGGATGATGGGAAGGTGTAATCATGTGAATGAGTCTGTGAGCAGGTCTGAGTCTGGAGGCAGAGGTGGGTATGGAAAGGTGAAAAGACGTTAGCCTGTTATGAGTAAAAAGTTCAGACATTTACCTATTAAGATGCCTTTGGTCTCGAGTAATAGACAGTTTAGTTCAATTCAGTGATTCTCAACTGGCGATGATTTTATCCCCTGGGGGACATGTGGAGGTGTTTGGAGACATTTTTGGTTGTTGCAACTGGGGTGGGGGGTTGCTATTGGTATCTAGAGGGTAGAGGTCAGGGATGCTGTTCAATATCCTATAACACCAAGGACTACTGCCCACCCACAACAAAGAATCATGTGGCCCAAAATGTCAGTGGTGATTTGTTGAGAAACCCTGGCTTAAACCAATAAGGTACAATTTATTGTTCCATCTCCCAAGCAGTTCTGGGATTGGTTATTTTATTTGCTCATTGAAGAGCTGTGTTCTCTCCATCGGTAGGCTTTGCCTTAGCCATTTTGGGGGCCTGTGTTCCCTCAGAGCCACGTGACCACAACGACCCCAAGTATCACATCTTCACCCAAGCGCATTCGCCTGTCCCTCTTAAAAACTCAGCTTCCCTTCCCGCCTCACTAGCCTTGTGTCCCATGCCTATTCCTAAATCAGTTCTGGGCCAGGGGATTACCATGATAGCTTTAAACTAATTGAGATTCCCTCACCCCCACCCACCCTGGTGCTGGGATCTAAAACCTGAAGGAAATTTATATTCTGTTAGAAAGAAAACATGTCTTCGGGAAAGGGCCAAGGGTGCTGTGCAGTTCATGACAAAGTCTCCCTGGCTTACGGGGCTCGTAAAACAGAAAGGCGCTCCTGGCTCTCAAGGCTGGAGCTTGTTGCTGTTATCCACCTTGGACCCACTCCCTAAGTCATGCATTCCACAAGCAGCAGATGCTCCGGATATTGCCTTCTCGCTGTGCTGGGGGTGGGACAACATGGTTGCTGCCGGCCCGGAGCTTTTGGTCTTGTAGGGGAGATATTGATCAACTAATCTCTTGGATGATATGCAATTATAGACAGAGATATTCTGTGGTTAAAGAGTGCCTGGAGCTACGAGAACACTTAACAGGAGACCTTACAAAGGGTGAGGGAAGAGGCAGGAGAGGCTTCCTGGATTGAGCTAAGAGCTGAAGCAGGAATAGAAATGAACAAGGTGAAAGACGGGCACAGAGATTTTCCTGGGAAGGTGACCACCTGTGTACTTCCTTCTGTTGGGAGGAACACAGTTCAACCCAGGAATCAACAAAGGGCAGTGCAGGGCAGAGCAGAGACCCAAGGGAAGATGACATAGACTTTTAGAGGTTAGACAATGTCTCCTAGGGCAGTGGTCGGCAAACTGCGGCTTGCGAGCCACATGCGGCTCTTTGGCCCCTTAAGTGTGGCTCTTCCACAAAATACCACGGCCTGGGTGAGTCTGTGTTGAAGAAGTGGCGTTAGAAGAAGTTTAAGTTTAAAAAATTTGGCTCTCAAAAGAAATTTCAATCGTTGTCCTGTTGATATTTGGCTCTGTTGACTAATGAGTTTGCCGACCACTGTCCTAGGGCCTTGTAGCACATGCTAATGATTCTGACCTTGATCTCAAGACGCAAGCGACAGTCATTCAAATGTCCTACACAGAATCGCTTTGATGGAAGTGTGAATAACAAATTGGGGAGAAGCAAGTGAGATTTGGGAAGATGGGGAATAGCTGTAGGGGTTGGGGCAGGTGAGTAGTGATGGTGGTTTAGACCAGACTGGTAGTGAGGATCGACAGAGGCTGTCAGATCAGAGAGACATTTAAGAGATAAGATGTTTAAGAGATAAAATGAGCAAAGTACGTTGTGGGCCAGGGGAGAGAAGGAAGAGTTAAGGATGAGTCCTATATTTCTGGGTTGTAAAAATGGTAGAAAGGCAGAGCAGGTTACCGAGGAAGAAAACACTGAAAAAGGAGCAGACTTGTGGGAAAATTAGAGTTCAGTTTTGGACATGGTGAGATTTCGGTTCCTTTGGGACTTCCCAGTGGAGATGATGAGTAGGCATTTGGAAATATGGATCTAGAGATCAAAGGAGAAGAGTGGGGTAGAAATCTGAATGTAGGAGATATCAGCATTCAGGTGGTATTCTGGTTGTCTCTCGTGTAGTTACAAATTACCTCAACACTTAATGACTTAAAACAACAACAATCGTTTATTATCTCTTACGGTTTTGGTGTTTTGGGACTCGGGACAGGGCACAGAGGGGATGGCTTAGCTCTGCAGTGTCTAAGGCCTCAGCTGGAAGACTCAATGGCTGGGAGCTGGAATCATCTGATGTTGATGTTGGCTGTTGGCTGAGACCTTAGCTTAGCTGCTTAGCTGCTTAGCTGTTGGCTGCAGCACCCACATGTGGCCTCTTGTAGCCTGGGCTTCCTCACCACAAGATGGATTGGTTCCAAAAATCAAAACCCCAGGAGAGAAAGCCAGGTGGGAACTGTATCCTTTACATGACCTAACCTCAGGGTCACTTCCACCGTATTTCACCGGCCAAGGGTGTCATAAGCTGCCACTCAGATTCAAGGGGAAGAAACTCAGACCCCACTTTTCAGTGGAAGAGTGTCAGGTTGTAAGATGCCCACAGGGGATGGAATGACTATATAGATGTGACCATCTGTCGTGGATGGTCATTGAAGGTAGTGGCTAAGAGAGCCCAAGGAAAGAGAATTTGTATGGGAAGGGGAGAGAGCCTAGAAGGGGCTTGGAGTGGTCTCATGTGGCAGGATGAAGAAGATGAGTGTACAGAGGAGACAGAGAAGGCGCAACAAGGAGGTAGGAAGAAAACTGGAGAGTGTGGTGCCACAGAAGCCACTGGAAGAAACTTCACTCATTCATTTATCAAGCACCTTCTATGCCAGACTTTTCTAGGTTCCGGGACTACGGTAGTGAATGCAAAATTCCTTGGCTTCACGATGATTCCATTCTAGGAGAGAAGTAGCCAAATAGTTGAGGGCTGAAAAAAATGTGCCACGGATGTACGGACACGAAGGTCATTGTGTCATGACAATGGCTTTATTTAGAGTGAGGGGGCAGAAGCCAGATTAGGGTGGATTGAGTAACAAATGGAATAGATTAGGGAGAAAAAGATAGCTCTGGGTTTCTGAAGATAAAGATGGGTGCCACAGAACCCCAGCCAGGGAATTTCATCTTCTCTGTGGCCTGACCTATTGTTGGCTGGGTATCTGCGTTGGCCCTTTATGCCCAGGGGCTCAGAACTTGGAAGAGGCCCAAGTCCTATTGTAACTGGCAAGGGACCTAGATGCATTTTCCCTGGGCTCCACTCAGTGTTGTTGGGAGGAAACTGAAAGAATGTGCTGCCTTGTGCAGCCCCAGCCTCCAAACCCAGCCATACTTTGCCTGTTTCTACATTCCTGACACCTGGACTTCCTTCCTTCCTTCCTTCCTTCCTTCCTTCCTTCCTTCCTTCCTTCCTTCCTTCCTTCCTTCCTTCCCTCCTTCCTTTCTGTCTTTCTTTCATCTATACCACTCACCATTTGAGGCCTGCTTCAAGAGTCCTCTCCATGAATACCCACTCTAGCCCTCATGGATCCACATATCTACCAAAGTTCTGCCCAAAGCTTGGGGTTGATTTTTCAAGAATCTGCTTGAATAAACAGCAGGAGAGACCCTGTCTATACTCAGTTAGCATCAATATGGGGATGAGGGAAAGAGGGGATGGTTCCCCATCCCCAGAAGCATCCCCAAATCAGATAATGTGAACACACCAACTCACAGCAATAGCTCAACAAGTCCAGTTAGGTACAGTGAATAGATATTGACTAAAGCCGTGGTCGGCAAACTGCAGCTCGCAAGCCACATGCGGCTCTTTGGCCCCTTGAGTGTGGCTCTTCCACAAAATACCATGGCCTGGGCGAGTCTATTTTGAAGAAGTGGCGTTAGAAGAAGTTTAAGTTTAAAAAATTTGGCTCTCAAAAGAAATTTCAGTGATTGTACTGTTGATATTTGGCTCTGTTGACTAATGAGTTTGCCGAACACTGGACTAAAGGATCGACTGAGGCAGGATGGTCCTCTCTGGCAGTATTTCTTCCAAATGAAATATCTTGAATTTGATGCAGGAGAAGTACAAAACATCGCTTGATAGCTGTATCCCCTTGTGCAAGTTGCATAACCCCTCTGAGCCTCAGTTTTCCAATCTTTAAAATGGGAGTCGTAAAACCATGAGATTGTTAGAAAACGTGAATGAGGTGATGTACAGTCAATCCTCATTATTTGCGAAGCTCCGTGTTTGCGAATACACCTACTCACTGAAATTGGTTTGTAAGCGCCAAATCAATATTTGCCGTGCTTTCGGCATCATTCCTGAACATGCACAAAGTGGCAGAAAATGTGTCCCCTGCTCCCCATGCTCCACGCTGAGGGCGAACAAGGCACACTGCCTTCTCATTTCAGCGGTCAGGCCGTAGACAAGTGTCCTTTTTGTGGTCTACTTTGTCATCGCTGCGCTTTTTGTTAACAATCTCACTGTTTAAAATGCCCCCAAGTGTCGTGTTGTCGTGCTGTCCAGTGTTCCTGAGCACAGTAGGCTTCGATGTGCCTTGCAGAGAAAACACGCATGTTAGGTAAGCATGGGTCAGGCATGAGTTACAGAGCTGCCGGCTATGAGTTCAGGCCGTGAGTTCAATGCTGTCAGCTGTGAGGTCAATATACTCTAAGGAATCAGAAGCACACATAAAACAAGGGTTGACCAAAATGTTGTGAGCAGGGGCTCCCAGGAACCAAACCCGGTGTTCCCCCAGGAGTGATGGGTCAGTGCTGCTCCTTCAGGATTCGCAGCGACTCCACAGAGCACAGCTCCCATGAACACTGAGAATCGACTTCTATAGAAGCACCCATGCCGTGCCTGGTGCAGACAAGCGTTCAGTGAGAAGGCAGGAAGCGCTGTAGGCAGTTTGTTGCCATAGTTCTGCTTAGCCAGGAATTTGGTTCCTAAGAGCCAAAAAGGAATTTCCGCACGTCCCCGCACCATCCTCTCCTGTCAGAGACAGTGTCCCTGCTGCCCAGCCACTGCTTTCCTCTCCCTTCCTGGGGGCGCCTCACCTTGTGCCCCACCCAGGAAGATCTAAGCAGAGACTGTGTGTCCTTACAGCCTGGGGTGCAAAGTCCTCTCTGTGTGTTTTCTGACCTCCTTCCTGCTCTGTCCAAACTGTCTTGCATTTGTTGCTTCCACTTTTGTTGATCCTGGAGGAAGAAAAAATACAAAAGCCTTGTGTAGGTTCAGGCTCCCTGGCAAGGTAGCAGCGTCTCTAAGCTCCACCATGGGGCAGGACTCTGGGGAGGGCGAGAGGAACCCTGGCCACCAGGATTCCACACACCACCCCCCCCCTCGCTAGGACAGGCCCTCCTGGGTCTGGCCACTTCTGTCTGCTCCCAGGTGGGGGTGGAAGCAGCAAGAAGAGAGGCAGAGAGGGGAGTTTTCTCTACACCTGGGCCTGATTACACTCCATTCCTGAGGCTCTCTGGACTTGAACACTTTTCCCCCAGGCAGCCAATTGGAGGAAATCTGCAAACCTGTGCTGAGGCCTGGCTTAGGGAGGCAGTCCCGCTGGAAGCGGGGGGAGGGGGGAAAGGGGAGGGAGAGGGCTGTGGGTACTTGATCTTTATCTGAGCCCTCTCTGCCTCCCAGCCTCCTGCCAGCTTCCCAGTAGCCCCCAGCCAGTATCCTCTAGGAATTCAGAGCCTGGGGATTGTATTACCTTCTGAATTCTATTAGCACAGGCCGGCTGGGCTGGGGATGGGGCTAAGCGGGGAGCCACCTAGCAGCCTTTGGTGCCAGCAGCTGCTTTGGGTTGCTGGTCTCTGCTTTTCCAGCTACCCCTCTCGGCCCCTCTCTCTCCCGTTTTCTGTAGGGAAGGATGTGGATTATTTATATAAAAACTAAAAAAGACACAGTTTTCAGATGTTCATAGAACAGATAACAATGATAGTAAAAATAGCAAACCTATGGCCCAGGCACTTATCTTATTGCTTTGCATATATTTTAGCAAATTTAATCTTTAAAATGTTCCCATTTTACAGATGAGGAAACTGAGGCATAACTGTATGACCTTCAGGACATCGACATCATACCTCTGTAGAAGGGTTAGATGAGATGAATCTAAAGTACATTTCATTTCCAATTTTTTTCTTTTTGTTGGTCTCTTTTCAGAAAAAGGAGGAAAATAAAGGAGAAAGAAGAATTTATAGAGTCCTTACTACATTGGGTTGATAAAGTTTTTGTAAAGAGCCAATTAGTAAATATTTTAGGCTTTGAGGTCCATACAGTCTTTGTTCTCTGTTGTCATAACTACTCAATTCTACTTTTTATAGCACAGTCGGCGAACCAATGAGCAAAGTTGTACTTCAGTAAAACTTTATTTAACCATCTTCATCTGGTGTCTACAGACACCCAAAGGATTCTGTGAGTAGAGCTCTATCTCAATAAAGTTGGTTCCTGGATAAACCAATGTACTTATTTTATATATTTGACGCCACATTTGGAAATAGGTTTCCCTAGTCCATCAAAGTGGTCTGTGGTCCCAAAAGGTCAAAAGGTTAAGAACCTAGTGCCTCTTTTCCTCTCTCCTTCTTTTCTCTTCTTCTCTCCTTTCTCAGTTTTCATAGCAGGGCAATTGCAAGACCAAAAAAAAAAAGCCCTCTGGTTGTAATAACTGATCCATTTTTCAGAAATAGCATACTTTTGATATGTTCATGTTAAAAATTGATACATCCCTATCAGAAGAGGAATGGGGGGGCGGGAAAGGACCCTATTCTCGCTTTCAAATTGGGGAAATATCCATCCTGTGGTTTATTTGTATCCCAGTTCCCTCCAGACAGGACTTGGGGCAAATAAAAACGTTTCAACGGATGCAAACCTCTGTTTTAGGCATTTAACAGCAGGGTGGAGAACAGGGGAGTGATCCTGGAGAGCCTGCACAGATCTTGCTCAGCTGTTGAAATCAGCATTAGCACTTGGCTCCATTCCAAAAAGCTCCTTCATCACCTTCGAGCACATCTCAGAATCTAATAATAATCTAAGTGAGCATTTTTGTCAGACTTCAAAAAGCTTGGCATAGTCTGGCCTTTAATAATCCTTGCTCAGAAAAGGTGAGCTGCTTAATAAATCTCAGTGGTAATGGATGGAACCAGTCGAGAGGAAGAAAGTTTATTTAATAGTCATTTGACTTAATTAGTCTTCAAAATATTTTCTTGGAGAGGATTCAGACAAATCAAGTCTTTCTCCGTCAACAATAAGAAGAGCGGTGGCTTTGGTACTCAGGCAGTAGTGTGGTCATTGTAGGAAGCTTCCAGCTTCCAACCTCATATACAGTTTGGCCTTTTGAATATTTGTCACAAATGAAATGGTACAACCTTGCCAGGTATTTTTGGAAATCATTAGGAATAAGATTTCCATTTAGTTCCCTAAATATACATTAGTCCTATAGCACATTTAATCCTTAAAAATGTCCCAATATCCATTTTCCCCTTCATTTCTTTCTTTTTTAAAAAAAAATATGTTGTTATTGATTTTTAGATAGAGGAAGGGAGAGGGATAGAGAGATACAAACATCAATGATGAGAGAGGAACTTTATCCATCAGCTGTCTCCTGCACACCCCCTACTGAGGATCGAGCCCGCAACCCGGGCAAGTGCCCTGACTGGGAATCGAACTGGTGACCTGTTGGTTCCTGAGTCCACACTCAACCACTGAGCCACACCAGTCGGGCTTGCCTTCCTTTCTTTAGGAAACAACCCACCAAGGTTTAGCTGGGCACGTGACTACGCAGCTAAAGACCACATTTTCAGCCTCTTTGGCAGCTCAGTGTGGATGTGTGGCCGAGTCTTGGCCAATGTGACCTAAGCAGAAGTGATACGTGCATTTTCTAGATCATTCCTTTAGGAAAAGGATGTGTCCACCATCACCTCTTCTGCCCTTCTCACTGGCTGGAATGTAGAAGTTATGGCAGGAGCTGGAGTAGTCATCTTAGATCAGGAGGTGAAACCACATGGAGCAGATGGAAGAAAACGGGCTCTACAACAACATGGAAGAAGCATATATTCTCCAGCTCCACAGAATCACCTTCCAGCCCTGCGCCATCAATCCTGATGTTTAGGTAACAGAAATACTCTTTTTAGATACACCATTATTTTGACCTCTAGTAGAGTAGCCAAATCTGTATTCTAACCCATAGTGGTCCAGCCATGTTACTTCCTCCTCCTACTTACTTTTATCTGCTTCTAGGCTCCATTCCATCGGGCTGGTCAGCCTTTGACATTTTGCTACCACAATCCATTGCCAAAGTTTCTTCAGTCATTCTCCCTTACTGCAGCTTTTATCACTTCCCCATCCAATCCCCTTCCCCTCCCCATCCCATTCTCAGTTCTCCACCATGGCCTGCCTCTGGACAATCCATGATCTCCAGTTTCTGAAAAGAATCCATTGAAATAAAACAACAAATGCTGACTATATAGTCAGCACTTATGGGCCAGTTTCTGGTTCTAATTACATATTAATATAATGTCAACTAATTACACCTCAATTTAACCTTTCAACAACCCCTTGAGGTAAACAGTTTGATTCCCTCTATTTTGGAGATGCAGAATCTCAGGCACAGAGAAGGGAGGAATCTAACCATTAATCTGACAAGGATCCTGACTCTAGAAATCCTGAACAGAGACAGGCAAGGACAGAGAAGTCCTCAAAGTCACTGAAGAGAGTGAAAGCCAGGCTCTATATGACAAGGGAGGTTCCAGGGGCAGCTGCTAGCTTGTCTCTGATGGCCCTGGAAGCCTACCTGGGGAGGGCAGCATGGTGCCCATTGCTCAAGGTGAGCAGCAGGCGGTCCAGGAGCAAAGCCCTAGTAGAGTTGGCTGTTCTCCTTGTTATTCCAGGCTGTTGAGCCTTATCAAGGGACAAGCAGAAGGAATTCCCCCTACACGCTTTCCTAAGAATCAATTCCATTTATTCTCCACCTGGCCCCTCTTTCTTTTCACCATCTCCATAGCTGACCAAATCAGTCTTGCTCCCCAAAGGTCATTCTCTCTCTCTCTCTCTCTCTCTCTCTCTCTCTCTCTCTCTCTCTCTCTCTAATAATCTCATGAATTTTATTCATTTGGAGAAACATATTCCCAATTTAAAAAAAAAATAGAAGTACAATCCTGTTACAGATATGGTATATCACTATTGAAGAGAGTGCAGAAAAGATTCCACTATCCAGGTTGAGATGTTCACAGAAGATCATGAGACTTTATAAATGTTATAAACCTATTCAGTCTTTGGCCAATATCCTTGAATGGGTCTCACCACAACAGGGAGCAGTCCTGCCATTGATTCGTCAACCTTCACCAGGTGGGCATTCTGGTGCCAGAGATGGTTCTAGGTAGAACCCTATCTGGGTTGTGCAGACAAGCTGAGTGGCTTTGGGCCTCCTCCTGCACCTCTGGTTCTCAAGAAAATGCTCAACCACTGTTGGGCTCTATTGTCATGTACACACTGCCTGTACACAGTCCCATGATTATTTTAACTGTGTTCTCCCCAAAGACCCCCTCAGAATCCTTCAAT
Organism: Eptesicus fuscus; assembly: GCF_027574615.1. Lineage (NCBI taxonomy): Eukaryota > Metazoa > Chordata > Mammalia > Chiroptera > Vespertilionidae > Eptesicus > Eptesicus fuscus. The sequence goes on along the minus strand of NC_072494.1, from coordinate 31,298,146 downwards.
TCCTACCCTCCGGCCCTCTCCATTTTATCTATGTTTTTCCTTGGTCAAATTTTGTGTTTAATTATAACCAATTATATATAGAGAAGTTCACCGAGCCAGACCCCAAGAGGCCTCTAGAAGTGGGAAATGGGTTCTTCCCCTCAGACTGGGTACAGCTGTGTCCTCTTTCCCAGCCAGCACACTGACTGAAAGACATTCGGCACAGCCACAGAGAAGTCATTCTGAAGTAAAAGATTCCTATTCAAATGGGAAATTCTTCTCCTTCCCTCATCCTTCCTTTCCACCATCTAAAATGTCTCTCTGCTCCTTGCTGCCCATTTCCAGCTTCAGCAAGGATGGTGTGTGCCCTCGTGTGAGTTGAGTTGTAATCCCTCCTCCTGTTAAAGTGGGTAGTTGTTTGTTTATAGGGGATTTTAATGCTCTCATGCCAGGTTTGCCACAGATGCTTCTTTCTTCTTTAAATAGGCATAGAGCAGTGGTTGGCAAACTGCGGCTCGGGAGCCACATGCGGCTCTTTGGCCCCTTGAATGTGGCTCTTCCACAAAATACCACGTGCGGGCGTGCACATACAGTGCGATTGAAACTTCATGGCCCATGCGCAGAAGTCGGTTTTCGGCTCTCAAAAGAAATTTCAATCGTTGTACTGTTGATATTTGGCTCTGTTGACTAATGAGTTTGCCGACCACTGGCATAGAGTAAATGCTATATTGGTTGAATTACTGTGATTCTGCCAAATAAGTGAAAGGACTGTGGTGGTTATGGTTGATTGGCCTTCAGTATCTATTCCACCATTCTGAATATGAGTTCTTGTATTACAGAGGCTGCTAAACTCAACTCTCATTTCTCTGACTCTCTTGCAGCTAGGGTACTGGATAAGGAATAGGTTCTGCAAACTAGCTATAGTACTCCATGCAAGTAGACTAAGGCCCTTTCCCTGCAACTCTGGCTGTTGAGCGTCTCCCTGAGAACCAAGCATCCCTGCTTGTCCTACCTCAGGGTCTCGCCCAGAGGAATCCTGGAACTAGCAGCAAGCATGGCTGTGTAGACACTGTGTTTTTCTACAGCAGTCTTCCAGTGTTGCCTTGTAGGTGTCAAGAGGTAGTGGCTGTGGTGGTGAAGATGACAGATTCTTGATCCTTGAATCCATCTAGGGCCACCACATGGGTTTCTTAATTCATCAGCTTCAGATTCACCCATAGTAGGTGGCAGCTCACCCACTGGGCCATTCCTGGTGTTCTGAGAGACATTTTAGGAGGAGCAGTCTAGAGCCTGCTCCTTCAGCCCTTCTAACAAACTCAGCCACCTAACTCCTGATAGTAAATAATATTTCTGTTTAACATGGATATAATTGTTTCTGTTTCCTACAACTGAACTTTTTTAAAATAGGAAGCTTTAAAAGAAAAAAAAAAAGTGGAAAACAATGGAAAAAACTTTTAATTTTTGCCCATGGAGAGGGGCAGTCATAACACTCTTCTTGCTAAAATGCCCATAAAAAGCTAAAATTTCTTTATGCCAATATTTATTCCAGTATGGATAGAGGGCTTAGACTTAAAGCTTGCCCTAGGAAAGTTGAATTGTCATTCAACAAGCATTTATTTTGTGCCAGGGATTGTACCAAGCACTGGGGTCAAATGAGGAATGAACATAATCCTTGCCTTCCAGGTACGTGGGGCAAACATCCAAAGGAAAAAAACAAAATAAAATGAAGTAACTTGGAAGAAGCATTTTAATCAAAGTTTGGAAATTAGACCAAGCTTAAATTGTGATTGATGACCATTAAAATTAACCAATTCTGTTCAGTTGTTCCCTCTAATCTTTTTTGGAACTGACATGAGTCAGTAGATAGGTAGCCTTGACTATGTGCTTTACTGAAAAGCTTGCTTCCTGATCATCTCCAAATGGGGTGCTTGGGCTCATATGCTTTAGCAAAGAATTTTATTTTTCATTTTTAAATGTTTGAAAATTTTATTATTCCAAACTAGATTTTAGGTCCATTGCAGATACTATAGTTTGGAATGTGATATCAAGGTATCTACTACCAACTGGGCAGAGCCTCACAGTTCTGGAGAAAGTTAGAGCATCCTGAGGGCTGAAGTTGTAAAACTAAAGTTTTCAAAGTACAACAATAAAGTGCCATGGCTAGTGCTATATCCACATACTCAAATGTTTTTTATAATATTGACCAATTGAGCCGACTACTTATTTTAACATGTATAAAACAAAACTTTTCGTCCCCCTACCCCCAAACCTTCCCTTTTCAATGCTGAACCTCCAGCATGTAATATAGACCCTACCACATAGCAGGGCCAAATAAATATTTTTTATTATTTTTTAAATATATTTTTTATTGATTTCAGAGAGGAAGGGAGAGGGAAAGAGAGATAGAAACATTGATGATGAGAGAGTATCATTGATGGGCATCAAGCCCACAACCTGGGCATGTGCCCTGACTGGGAATTGAACCGTGACCTCCTGGTTCATAGGTCAACACTCAACCCCTGAGCCATGCCAGCTGGGCTTTTACATGTTGAGTAAATGTTTTAACAGGTTCCTTTTGGCTACTGGGTGAAGAACAGGCTATGAAGGGGTCAAGATGGGAATCGAGGTGGCCATTTAGAGGGCCGTTATGGCAATCTAGATGAGAGGTGGTGATGACTTGGATTAGGGTGGTTGATAGAGGCGATAATAAGTAATCTGATTTGGGATCTCTTTAGAATGTAAACCTGTCAGGACTTGCTGATGTATTGGCTGTGGAGTGTGAGAAAAGAAAGGAGTCAAGAATGACTCTGAAATCCATGGCTGGAGCAATTAGATGAATCATGGTCCAGTTACAGGAACTCCAGGCCTAGGCAGGTATGTGCTTGGCCTGTACAAGGAAAAGCAAGGAGGCCAGCGAGTGAATAAAGAGGAAAATGTGGTGAGCTGAGGCCAGAGAGGCAGCTGGAACCCGATCCTGGGGAGCTTGTCAGCCAAGGTAAGGCCTTTGAGCGCCGTTCTAAGGGATGGGAAGCTCTTGGAGGGTTTTGCACATGTTGTAACATGATCTCGCTTGCGTTTTAAAAGGATCACTCAGGCTGCAAGTGTGGAAAATCGACCATGGAACACAAGAAACAGAAACCAGGAAACCAGCTTCTAGCTGGTTAGAGCAGTGGACCAGGTGGGAGAAAGAGCGGTGGCTACGGTGGGGATGAGACAAATCAGATTGTGTCTCCACCCTGCGTGAAAACTTGGTTCCTTAACACACCACACTCCCTTCCTCCTCCTGGTCTATTTCCTCTGGCTGGACTGCATGCCACTCACCAGCTCACTGCATTCAAGTCTCTGCCTGGATTATCCCTTCCTTGGGAGGTCTTCTCTCGACACCTTCATGAGTTTAGTGCCAAGTACCCTCTTCTCTCTTGCTCCCTTCCCCTCTTCATTCTTATTTATAGGGTGCCCCATTCCTGTTCTATGTTTTATTTACTTGTTTTTATCCTGGCTCCCCCACTAGAAGGTAGGTGCCTGAGGGCAGGGGCTTTGCTCACTCACACCACCTGCCTCTGTGGAACACACAAAGCACTTGGGTGAGAGCTGGGAAGGGATTCTTTATATGAGAAAGGGGTTTCCCATGCAAATATGTATGGTTAAAGGGCAGGGGGAATATTTGAACTATACTAGGGAATTTTCTATGTATTTGTTTTTATTTATTTGCCTATTTATTTGACTTCTCAGACAAAATATACTCAATTAATTATTAAAGGATAGTTGACACACAATATTAGTTTCAGTTAAGTTTCTATTTTAAATGCCCATTGGTACATAGCCAACTTGGATGGAAGCACCAGTCGGTTGGCACTTACTAGTATATGGATGTGAGCAGTCTCTGGCATCTAGACAGAGCCTAAATGAAAATTTTATTTATTTATTTTCAATAACTTATAAATGGTTCATCTTCTTAAAAAGTAGCATATCCACACATACATATCTTTACACAAATGTCTCCATGGAGCATATGTAGGCTTTTAAAGAAATTAATTTTAATGCAATCATCTTTTTTCCATTTTCTTTTTATGGTCAGCCCTGGCCCCATTTTTTCCCCACCTTAATGCCTTTAATGTAGAATATGGTTTTCCATATTTTCCTCTATGCTCATATAATTCTATATAGACTATATATGTCTACACACACTGGAGGGAGTGCCGTTCATTGTTTTGCAAATGTGGGATCATTTATTCACCTTTACCCCATGTCTTCCTTTTCTCCCTCAATACCACCTCATAGAAATTCCTCTAAGTTATCTGGCATAGCTCTGATTTTCCATGTTCCTTGGTTTCATACTATTCCATGTGTGGATATGCAGTAATTTTTCCAGCTCTACCCTCTTGGGAGGCATTCCCTCTGTTTCCTGGCTTTTGCTCCTTTGGACTGTGCCACAACACTCAGCCTTGAAATGTACAGTTTCAGAGCCGGAGAGGAAGCTGGATTTTCTTCATTCAATCCCATAATTTTACAGTGGCAGCGATGAGGATCTGAAAGGGAAAGGAATGTGCTCAAGATCGCATAGCTGTTTACTGAGTATTTGTCAAAAGGTTGAATAGCCATTATTTCACACCATCTTCACAAGCAGGGCAAGTATTATCATGTCAACTTTAAAGGTCCGGAAACTAAACAAGGAGGCTAGTTGTCTTGACTTCATGGCCAGTGAGGGCTAAACCAGGGAGTGTAGCCGGGACTCTGATTCCTGACTCCCAGTAGCTTCTTCTACTTCCGGCCTTATCGGTGCCATTCACACAAAACTTCTACAGGGCAGCCTTTTGTTACTTTATTTTGGACACTGTGCACACTGCCTGAAAAAAAAAAAAGTTTTGCTAAAAGAATGACACAACTTGGATTTGCCCATAATTCAGGCCCCATGTCCTCACCCATCAGGGTGAATCATGGTTGAGGTTGTTAAAACCTGTCTTTGGAATCAGACAGATTTAATTTTTTAAAAATATATTTTATTGATTTTTACAGAGAGGAAGGGAGAGGGAGAGTTAGAAACATCGAGAGAGAAACATCGATGAGAGAGAACATCGATCAGCTGCCTCCTGCATATCCCCTACTGGGGATGTGCCCACAACCAAAGTACATGCCCTTGACCGGAATCGAACCTGGGACCCTTCAGTCCGCAGGCTGACGCTCTATCCACTGAGCCAAACCGGTTTCGGCCAGATTTAATTTTGAGTGCTGGTTCCATCGCTAACTCTGTGGCTTTCGGCAGATGACTGAGCACCCCTAAAACCCAGTTTTCTCATCGGTAAGCAAGGGGTGTAATGATACAGCGCATACCTTTTGGGCATTGTTAGGGTTAGATGACATCAAGTGTGTGAACAAATAAGAAGTGTCTGGCACATGGTAAGCTCTCAATAAATATCAGCTATTATTTCGGATGCGGTGACTCGGTGGCCCCACCCAACCGAACTGGTAGACAGTCTCCCAACTTAACTGTTCTTTCCTGGGTGGGGAAAGCCTTTCTCATGTGCAGGTCCAGGGCAGTTAGGATGTCCTTGCTGGTGGTCTTGTTTCTTCACAGATGCAAAATCAGGGGGGGCAGGGAGGCCCCAAGAGCTTTCTCTTTTTGCATTTGCAGTGGCATAAAGTGGAGGGGAACCTGTCCCTCGAATGAACAGGGTAGGAACATCCCGACCCTCTCGAGTGTGCGTGCCTGTGTGAGACACGGATAGTGCAGGCATTTTTCAGCAACAGAGCATAACTGTCAATGCATGTGTTACAGCTATTTTAGTGCCTTCTCCCCCTCCTGGAGGAAAGCCATTTTCAAGCCAGTTGCTTATAATGCATCAAGTGATGAAATACAGATAACAAATTGTGCATTTGTTTGGCTTCATGCTTATTACACCCCCCCGGTTCTGGAAAGCATTGCACTTAGCCCCTTAATAATCTCTCTCCTGAGATCAATTACCAGGATTTATCTGGTTCCTGGAGCATAAAAGTGTTTTATTGTTTTTATTTTTGCTCCAAGTGAAGTGTGAGGGGGTAGGCCAGGTTTAAAGGGACGGTCCCAGGCAAGAGTGTGAAGCTGGGATCACTGGCCCCGCTCTGCTGTCTACTGGGCCCTCCCAAACAGGAAAGTGGGAAACATTTGGGGCTGTCTCCTCTGAAGAGTGACCTGGCCCAGCTGTTCTCCTCTCTGGTTAGCTGCTCATAGGATGCGGGAGTGCAGGTGCCTGGGAAGGTGGGTGCTGCTTGAGGGGAGAGGCTAGAAAACAGGGCTCAGTTACCCTTTCAGACCAAATCATTTTTCCTCTAAAGTTTCGCCGTAATCCAAACCAGTTGAGCGTTTGAGAAGAAGTAGGTACCATGAAAAGGGGTAATGGAATTAGCTTTCATGTTTTTCCAGGATTCTAAACCATATTTCCTGTCACAACTGTACATTATTAATACAAGGCATCTGTTAGCACAGGACTGCCCGAAAATGTGCACCCAAAACCTTACATCTGGTTTCGATAATTTATTTCTGACATTTGTAGTTGCTGGTGGTGGTGGCGGAGGGGCGGGGGAGGAGGATGGGAAAAAGAGGGGAATTAAACCAAGATGTAGCCTTTAACCCATCAGCAGCTCCTAGTTGGAGCCAAAAGCCGGAGTTCTTAACGTGGTTTTTGCATTAGGTAATATAATTATATTAATTTAGCAGCAAATACCATGACTCCAGGCCTGGTGGGTGTGGGTCCACGCTGGCTTTTATCCTGCCTTCTCGGGCTGCAGCAATTAGCTTCCTCTCAAGAAGGGGATTAGCAGGACCACCCCCCAGCGGCGGGGTGCGGGGGCGCTCTCCGAGCTGTCAGGTGTCGTTCGGCTCCCCGGCCCCCATCCCCCGCCCACCCCGCCCCTGCAATTAGCTTCCTCCCAGCTCTGCCCGGAGACAAAGCGGCCTGTTCCCCGGGTGTCCGACCTCCGCCCCTCGCGGGCCCGGCCCGGGTTCCTCCAGCAGGAATCGCCCCAGGCGCTGGGAGCCCGAGCCGGCCGGGCCAGAGACCCGCCCCAGACTTTCCACGATCAGATTTCAGCTCCGCTAACGAGGGGGAAAGAAAGAAAGAAAGAAAGAAGAAGCGATTGCCCCAGCCGGAGCCTCGCGGGGCCGGGCGGGAGGGGACGCCTGGAGGCTCTGGGCTGGGCCGGTGTCTGTCGCAGATGATCTGTCCCCACCCTCCGTTATCCCCCCCGGAACCGGGGGCAGTGCCCGGATTGTCCTCAATAGGACACTCTCCAAAGGGGACATCAGTGGCCTTTGGGGCATTGGGGAACTGCCTTATAAAAAATGTTTTTTTTGTTCAATTTTTTTTTATTTTTTTTTTTTAGAAAGAGAGAGAAAGGAAAAGAGAGTGAGAAACATCGACATCAAGGGCTGCTTCCTGCACACACACCCCTCCCCCCCCATCCTGTTGGAGCCCGAAACCTGGGCTTGAGCGGGGACCAGGAACCAAACCCGCAACCCTTTGGACAGGGAGGAAGCCCAACCACTGAGCCACACCAGCCAGCGCTGGGTACTGGGTTTTTTTGTTGTTGTTGCTTTTTTTTTTTTTTTTTGGTAGCAACAGAAGTACCTTTCTAGACTCATCAGCTTAGAAACACGGGTTCTCTGTTTCATTATTAGAACCTCAAAGATCACCAAGGCCAACAGCCCTCTCCTTTCCCAGAGGAGGGAACTCACAGAAAACCAGGGAGGTTTTGTGTCTTGCTCTGGGTCACACAGTTCACGTTTGTGGTGCTTCTGGGACTAGAGGGACCAAGTCTATTGAGCATCAGCTCAGCGCTTTCTGCAGCGACGCTATGAAAGGAAAAAGGAAAAAGAAGTAAAAAAAAAAAGCTTGGCTCTCGGGGAGACATCCAGGCCTGGACAGCCTGAAGCCTGAAGTGAGGCTTCGTCTGGGGTTCAGATTTTCCTGGAGCCGGTCCACCAGCGGTCAGGCCACATGTGAGTAATAAAGGATTGAGTGTTGTATGCTTTAGGCTGATCCCCCTCTCCTTGGCCCCCTTCATCGGCCTTCACTTCCTTTTGGAGTCCCTACTGACTTCTGGGTGTCCACCATAAGCCCTGTTGGAAAAATGTCAGCTCCGTCTCAGAATAAAAGGAATGAAAACCTGGGGAAAGGAGCCAAGGAGGAAAGCCACAAATACGCATCTGGCCGCAGTAGACGGAGCAGCGCCAAGAGTCTGTGGCGATGCACCCTGACGGCTGTTTGCAGATGTTTCGCTGCCAGAGGCTCCGGCGCCCTCCCCGGGGCCCATTTCTGAGAAGTGAGAGCAGCCGAGAGAAAAGGTCCGTCTTCCCCATCAAACTTTTCCTCCCTGCCACCCGCCCAAGTCCTCCAACTCTCTCCAGACCATGGGGAAGAACCCGAGCTATGGGAGTCAGCCCCGTGGGAGCTGGGATCCTGACGGCACAGCTCATAAGCTGGGCCTGGAGCAAGACCTCACCTCTCTGGGCCTCAACAGAACTGTTCCCGGGCCACACTGACTTTCAGGGTCCTAGGCATTTTTGCCTTTGTGGCCATGGGCACCTTTCCTTCAAAAAAAATTTTTTTTCCAGTCCTGGCCGATGTGGCTCAGTGGGTTGGATGCTGGCCTGGGCACGGAAAGGTTGCCATTTCGATGGATTCCTGGCTAGGGCACATGCCTGGGTTGCAGGCTCCCATGGAGGAGGCAGTCGATCATTGTTCTGCTCTCACATCCATGTTTCTCTCTCTCTCTCTCTTCCTCCCTTTCCTTTCATCTCTCTCTAAAAATCAATAGAAAATCTTTTAAAGTTTTTTAATAATATATTTTATGACTGCATTGATACAAAGATGACTATGCTAATATTATGTACTAAACCTTGTTTAGCTAAAATTTCATTTTCCCCTCTGTTTCTGCAAAGAACGCATTTCCGTGAGCCCCCGAAAGTTCTGTGGGCCCTCAGCATGGATAATGGATGTCAGCCCTGTGTGTGTGTCTACCTCCCAGCTTTGGGAGTAAGCTAAGACATAGGGGGTATACTTATTGTGTTTGAGGAATCCCAGCAAAGAAATTGTGGAGCGGAGAGGGTAATGAGGTAATGAGTGCGGATGGGGGTTAGAAGGAGAGTAATAACACGCATAGACTTTCACAGACTCAGCCCCCCCCCCCCCCGCCCCCGCAGAAGGTTGCTGTGCTGGACTTCCCCGCAGGATCCCGCAGGTGGGGCTTCCCAGCATTAGGTGTGTCCTCGGCACCACCAGGCTTGTCTTCCTTCCACTCCCGGAGCTCACACCCAGGCCAAGTACCAGTAAGTGAGGCCCACCCACCCTTAGAGTCCCCTCTCCTCAATCCCTCTTCACAGACAGGCATCTGTGGGGCCCTATGCCTTCCTCTCCTGCCAGGGGCGCTCTCAGGCCCCGGAGGCTCCCTTGTTGCCCAGCCTCCTAACGCCCACATCTGGCCACGTCTGTCCTCTCCTTGGGGGCGCCCTTCAGCTTCAGAGCCTCAGGGAGGAAGTGGGCATGAGGGGGAGAGCAGCTCCCGCAGGATACTCGCTTTTCTCCAGTCTGAAGTCCCAGGGCTGGGTCCTGCACTCCCCCCGAGGTGGGGGCAGGGGACGCTCAGGACTCTCTCCAAGCTGCCAGGCAACTGGCAGGGACGAAGAGCTTATGTTTCTAAAGAGGGGGAGGCTGGTGTTTATCAGAGGCTGATGTGTGGGCTCCAGACAGCGGCTGAGGCCTGCCCCAAGCCCTGTGGAGGCAGGAAGTTCCTCGCTGGCTTTGCGGGAGCACAGGCAGGATCCGGGGAGCACTGCTCACACGTTTCTCCTCCAGAGGCGGCCAGATTCCTTAACAGCTAATTAGTGAGGAGCCGCTCCTGTGATGGGCACTGACCTGGGCCTTCCCCCGCCTCCTCCTAGCGGTCAAGGCCCCTGGGAGGCCAGCGACACTCTCCTGTGGCCCTATTTTCTGCCACGGCAACTGTTGCTGCAGGAGTCCTCTCTCCAGCGTCGGCCTTTCCTCCGAAAACCAGCTTTCCCCTGACAAGTCTGCAGCTCAGAAGGAACCAGCGCCTCTTAACTGTTGAAATCAGGCGCATCTGGAAGCAGTAAACTTTTCACCAGGCTGAGAGGGAGAGAAGACATATTGTAGGGGATGGGTTCACCTCTGGGACTAATTATTCTTTATATTTCACCCGTCACATTTACAATCTTCGTCAGAGCAAAGAGACAATAAATGATCTCATTAAAACCCAGAAGGATGCTTCTCCCCATCGAGAAGAACCTCCACTCAACACCTCCTTCTCTGACAAGCGCCGTGTCAGGGAGGCTGGCACTGGGGCCCCCCCGAGCCGGGGACGGAGGGCGGGGCTCTGTCAAGTGCGTTTCCTTGTTGGAATTATGGCATCTATTTTTTTTTTTTTCCATCCCTGGAAATATCCCCCTGAGTCTGAAATCAAAGTCTCCTCTGGCCACATGTTCCCCAGAGGCGGGCTCCTGGGAGGGAGACAGTAATTGGGAGCTGGTACTGGGTTGTGGTTTAAACAATTATCTTGGAGGAACCCTGAACCAGCTCTACTTCTGTCTTTCTCTCCTTATCGAAAACTCATCCTCGTGAAAAGATTCCAGAAGACCCGGCGTCAGATCCTTCTGGGGCTGGGGTGACTCAATAAAGCCTCGGCTGTGATGTCAGGGTCCGAGCAGGGTTCCAGCCATATAAAGGGGTGACCCAGACAGGGTCATGGCACCCTATCACCCTCCCAGTCCATACCTCCTGCTTCTCCACTGGGCACAGAGACCTTTGGGCAACTTAGAAAGGACCCCCTACGCTTACCCCACCCCTCAACTGTGGGATGTGTGCAGGGCAAGAAGTTCTCTCCGCAATGTTGTCAGGTGTTGGCCTGAGGTGACCTTGCAGGTGGGCACTCCTTCGGCCAAAGGGAGCTGGGCCTTCCAGGTTGCTGCTCCCTAAAGACAGATCAGCAGCATTAATATCACTTGGGAGCTCCTTTACACACAGACTCTCCTCACCCCTCCCGCCCAGACACGCCAGGCATTTTAACAAGGCCTGCAGGTGATCTGTATGAGCACTATGGCTTGCGAGGTAATGCCCGCCTCCTAGACCAATGGTTCTCAATCTTGCTTTGTTCAGTCACCAGTAAGGCTCATAAAAAACCCGGATGCAGGATCTTACCCTCCCAGTTGCTGATTCAGGAGGTTAGAGTGGCTGAGTCTTTGCATTTCTGATAAGTTCCCAGATGGTGCAGCTGCTGCTGGTCCAGGTAGGGGTCACACCGAGCTGGTTCCCAAGCCTAATGGCACAATGAACACTTAAGGAATCATGTTAAAACATACAGGTTCCTACCCCAGCCGGTTTGGCTCAGTGGATAGAGCGTCAGCCTGCGACTGAAGGGTCCCAGGTTCGATTCAGGTCAAGGGCATGTACCTCTGTTGCAGGCTCGATCCTGCCTGGGCGAGTGCGGGAGGCAGCCAATCGATGTGTCTCTCTCACGTCGATGTTTCTCTCTCTGTGTTTCTCTCCCTCCCTTCCACTCTCTCTAAAAATAATGGGAAACTATACTCGGGTAAGAATTACAAAAAAAAAAAAAAAAAAAGGCAAGGTGTGTTTGGGGCAAGGAGTGGGGGGATGGATTGTGGGGGGCGGGGGGAGATACAGATTCCTGAGCTCCATGGGAGGAAATTCAAAGATCTTATAATCTAGTAACAGGGTGGTTAGAGCAAAGTACATTTGTCCAGCACTTTACAGTTTACAAAACACTTTGACAACCTCTCGTTTATTCTTTGCAGATGAAACACTTCTTACGAAGGAGGAGGCAGCTCAGGCTCTGAGAGGTAACAAGATTTTACCTAATGTTTTTTAAACAGCGGGTAAGCCAGGATTCGAACCCAGGAATTCCGAAGCCACGGCCTATGCTCTCCTGACTCACTGCAACCTGCATTACAAAATCATTTTAAAGACTGTCGAGTCCATTTCAAGTATTTTTAGTTTCACGATCGTAACTGAGTCCGCTGTTCCTTGGATTTCCCAGCGGCGCGTTCCCGGTTCTCTGGAGCCGGTTAACGAACAGATAAGACGGTTTTGTACTGAGCAGCATCCATTTCCACGCCGGCAGTATCCGACAGCACTTAGAAGCGTGCCAAATAGACTGAGCGCGCCTTCTCTGATCTCGCCTAGCCTTTCAATTTCCCTTTTTAAACAGGTTTTTTAAAAAAGTAAAAAAAGACCCAACCTTTTCTTCAAAGGTCAAAATGATCAGATTTAGATTTAGCTGCGTCCCCGAATGAATGCGTTCACTGTGTGTACGCATCCCCCGTCCCCATCACTGCCACAATGCCCAGCAATGCTTTTTCCGTCAAAGAAAAGGCATCTGCTTGCATTGTGAGTACTAGTTGTTGAAGATGAAAAACACACCCCCCTCAAAAAGAAAAACACACACACACACACACAGAGTATGCCTCAGGCCATATCAAATAAATTAAACAAAAAAACCCACACCTTCCCCTGAATCTGTCCTCAGATCCTTTCAAAAGTGCAAGTTGAGACGAGGTTTTCTAAGCTGGCTGGAACCAAGAACAATGCCCTGTGGTTATGGGTGTGGGAGTGGGTGTGGCTTGTCATCCGGCAGCTTTTGAACAGGTGTCAAAAAAGGGCCATTTTGAAATAAATGCTCCTGTTGCCCGAAGAGAGCAGCGCCTGGGTCAGGAATGTCCAGGGGTCTCTTTGCCAGAGACAAAGGCGGGAAAGGAGAGCGGGGCTGGCATTAGCCCGTTGACTGAGCATCTCTCCCAGAGGTGTTTCTGGAAGCACCGAGATCAAATTACCGAGCCATTTTCTGCCGCACAATGGCACAGTCAGGCTTTTCCCTTGTAAAACTTTCCTCTTTCAAAGTCTAGTGCTACATTGATTTCTCCCTTCCCCCTTCTCTGACAGGGGTGGGAATCGAGGTGTCATTAGCCATCGCAGAAAGCGAGCCAAGGTTGCCTGTGCATTAGATCACATGTCATAACCAGGAAATATTTTTAGAAATTAAAAAAAAAAAAAACCTCCTGGGCAAATGGTGTCGATCTTGTTCTGTTTGGGGAAAGTGGCTCATCAGAGTAAATGCCTCTTTCTCTGATGCCTTAAGTATCCTCTCCGCCTCAGATGAGCGGGTTATTAAGGTAATGTTACCCTTTATTGCTGAAAAGCAGTGTAAATAGACACCCAGACTACAGACATTGCCTGCTTTCAAACTGCAGAAATGAGCCACTTTCTCTCACAATTTCCTTTTCCACCAAATAGCATACCCTCCTTACTTGAGGGAATAGTCACCTTCTTATCATGACCACACCCATTTGCTCAGACAGAAAATGCTGGCAAAGTAAGTGTAGCTATTATGTGGGCCAATCTCTGGGTTTCTTCCTCCTCCTGTGTGTTCGGCTGTGTGCTCACTGCCCGCTGTTCATTGGGCCACATGCAGAAAATGCTGCCTCGTCTCTCCTGAGCCCTCCCTGGCAGGGTCAGGGAGCTCCCGGTCCTGGGATGAGCGTGCCTCTTGATTGACAGGGAAGAACAAGGCAGAACATCTTCCCAGGAATCTCTGAGACTGAGGGAGGAGACAAAGCCCTCTGGCCTTGTAGAGCAATTAGCTGATGGAGAAGGCACAGCCTTGACAATGAGGAAACTTACATATATGTACATATATGCATATATACAGACACATACATATGCATGTAATTTTCCACTAAATATTATATATTAATAAATATATATTTTTTCTTTTTTTAAATATATTTTTATTGATTTCAGAGAGGAAGGGAGAGGGAGAGAGAGAGAGAAATATAAATGAAGAGAGAATTACTGACTGGCTGCCTCCTGCACACCCCACCCTGGGGATCCAGGCCACAAGCCGGCATGTGCCCTGACCGGGAATCGAACTGCAACCTCCTGGTTCATAGGTCCATGCTCGACCACTGAGCCACGCCGCCCGGGCAATATATTTTTTCTTAGAACACATAGGAAAATGGCATGGATGAATAACACTGGGACTTGAAGCTAAGGGCACAATTGGCATCAGTTGACCTAAACCCATGGTCGGTAAACTGCGGCTCACGAGCCACATGCGGCTCTTTGGCCCCTTGAGTGTGGCTCTTCCACAAAATACCACGGCCTGGGCGAGTCTATTTTGAAGAAGTGGCGTTAGAAGAAGTTTAAGTTTAAAAAATTTGGCTCTCAAAAGAAATTTCAATCGTTGTACTGTTGATATTTGGCTCTGTTGACTAATGAGTTTGCCGACCACTGATGAAGAGGTCTTGAAGGAAGAGGTATGGCAGTGGTACGTCCGAGTGCTTAATGTTAGTCTAGGAAAGCAAGGCAGAAACTCCTCTTGCTTCTTCCGGACAGAAGCGCCTTCATAACCAAAGCACAATCGCTTTCCCCAGCCCACTGTAAGAGGATAAACAAGTTTGATGTAACCTCCAAATCTATTTTCTATTGTAAGTTCCGCTTATTGAATAAAATAGCAATTCAACATGTTTGCAAATCCTGGTGCTGTTAGATGCCAGCGCTGGCAGAGGTTCATGTGTTTACTGCGTGGCTCTCCCAGTGCGGCTCTGCTCTCTGCAGAGCATCCGTGTGGAATCCCAAGCAGCTGCAAGTAGTAAGTTGAAAGCGATCTTGGCTAATCTTCCAGGGGGCTATGTGGCATGGTGGAAACTGGTTCCAGACAGCGAAAGGTACTTACTTTTAGGCTCAGGACTTGGAACAGCTTCTGGATTCTTGCTGTTTGGGCGGATAAAAATTCAGAGCGAGGCCGGGATGTGATTTTGCCCATGTACATTTAGTGTCATCTAAACGTGACCCTGGGTTTGTTTCACATTAGGAAACCCTTTCTTTTCAACATTTTTTGGGCCTGGTTCCCAGCCTCTGGGTAAAATACACAAAAGCAAAGATGTGGAGCACTTGTGGAGGAAAATGGGAAGGCTAACCCTGCCTCCTCAAGCTTTTCCAAGGATTCAAATATTTTTCAAAGGATGTATGGTTAGCTACGTCGAACGTAGAATTCACCTGCATGCATTCAGCCAGAGAAGAATTGAGCTTGGTTTTTTTGTTTGTTTGTTTTTTAAATAAAAGTACGTTTTCAAGGTGTAGATGCAGAATCAAAGGCTTTGGTGGTGGTCTACCAAGAAGTACATGTGATTTGGGAATTGCCCTGCCTAAGTTAGGCCACTCTGAAATCAGGACGTTCTAGGCCCGGCATCACCCTACGTTTTGCACTGACCCCCCAGTCCCATCCTACCCTGTCCTGTTACAGCCCATAGAGGCCAGCCTACAGGCTGCATTCCTCTCCATCAAGACAGGGATGGGAAGACCCTTTGCCTTTTGCCTGTGGCTATGAGCACAGCCTTGACCATGACTGCAAAATAGAAGAAAAAAAAAAAAAAAGAAGCATAGGAGTAGCCAGGCTGTCTGCTTGGTCCCTTCTGCCCTGGTCTTTGGCATTGAGGAAGGCTGAGCCTGTGTTCCAGCCGCCTAGCTGCCTGCTGCCAGTTCAGTTTCCCAGGACTTGGGTCTAATCCCAGTCTCACGCCTCACATGGGGCTGGCTGGTTCCCATTAGCATTTCAGTCTACCCCTAACAGTGAGCATCACTGTTGCCAAGAACTCATGAAACTGGATTCCCATTTGGCCCCTTCCGATCAGACCCTGCTGTATCACTTCGCCTGCTTGGCAACAGACAGTGGTTGTGCCACGTCTCTTAGACTGGCCTGTTGCTGCACAGGGAAGGCTACGTCTGGTCCATATAGTCTGATTCAAGTTACCCTGTCCCCCAGATTGTGGTGCAGTTGCCTCTAATCTGGAAATCTCGGTAATGCTAACCCACCCGCCCTTTCAGAATAGTTCCTCATAGTCATGACCTGTGGGGAAATCTTATCAGGTGAGAAGACTTTCAAAGAATTTTACGTACCTTTCAAAGTCTGCCCAGGAAAGTTCCCAAGAACATTCTAGAAGATCCTGTGGTTATATTTGCTCAGTGGCTTAGTTCCAGTCAGAGGTGATGTGATAGATTTATGACGGCCTTTTTCAAATGTGTTGATCTGGCCAGCGTGGACTGGCCCTTAAAAGAATGTTCTGCCCCGGAGCAGGCCCACCTGGTCAGACGTAGTTACACAAATGGGTAGGGTCTTGCAAGTGGTTCATCAATTTACCCTACAGAGAAACAATTATGCCCCCCACTGGGGATCGAGCCTGCAACCGGGACATATGCCTTTCACCGGAATCGAACCCGGGACCCTTCTGTCCACAAGCTGACACCCTATCCACTGAGCCAAACCAGCTAGGGCGAAGGAAAATACTTATTCAATCTATTTGTTATGAAATGTTAGGCTAGTGACATTCAAAACTGTTAACTTTTGGACAATTTTCCTTTATTAATGGAGTTTTAATCTTTTCAAACCATTTAAAAAATTAGTAATAATCTCTGTTAATCAAAATGGATGCAGGGACACAATTTATGAGTTGGTCATTATTCTTTCTTGTTATGGAAAATTAGTTCAACAGACTCAAACAACCAGCAATAACTTTGAAATATAGTTAATAACAAGTGCATTCATGGTTTTTCACCGTCTTGCTTATTTCCAATGAGAAGAATCAATATAAATGTCTTACATTAAGATTTGTATTTGTTCATTTCTGGTCTGTGCAAAAGAAATAAAACAGTATTCCCAACACTTAATATTGAAATTGCTTTGTTCTCTTCAATGTATTTTAGAAATAAATCAGTGGTTCTGGTCTCATTCATTAAAAAAAAAAAGCTGTGGGGGGGGAAAAAGATGGCGACCGGCAGGAAGGTAGGGAGAGAGAGAGTGTGAGTGAGGAACCCATAGAGAAGAGTGTAGACGTGTGAGTTGTGTGTGTGTGTATGAGCTAGGGTCAGTTAGACTCTGCACGCCTTCCAAGGGGCTGCCTAACCGGGCAGTCCTAGACAGCGGAGCCCCGCGCACAAAGCGGACACATCTCCGCGGCTGTTGCGGACGCGGAGACCACGCCATCTTGAGAAACAGAGCTGCCTGAGACTCGGATCCTGGCTTCTGACACAAACCAGGACCCTGCAGCCACTGGGGACAGAGAACTGCTATCACAGCTTCAGACCAACAAACAACAAGAATCCAGACGTCCCGGCAGAATTCCGTGAGTCAAAGAGCCTACCCCCTCCCCGCAGGCGCGCAGACAGCGCCATTTTAACTGATAGATCCGCCTCTCTCCCAAGCCGCAGAGCTGTGCGCAGGGACTCGCTCCCCCTCAGGGAATTTGGCGCGCGCGCGCGCGCGAGAGCGCACAGGAGAGAATCAGCTCCCTGTTGGGGAAATCTGTCAGTGCGCACAGAGGGCACCCCTTCGGAGAATTTGGGGGAATTTGGCTTGCGGGTCACAGCTCTCCCTTCAGGGAATCTTAGTGCTTGCACAGAGGGGCTTTCCCTTGGGGGAATTTGGCGCGCAGGACAGACTCCGCCCCCCTTCCGGGACTCCGGGAGAGTGCACGGAGCCAGCTCACCTTCAGGAAATCAAGAGTGTGCGCCCTAGCCGGTTTGGCTCAGTAGAGAGAGCACACACAGGTCGCAGCTCCACTTCAGGGAATTTGGCACGCCGGACACAGCTGCCTGGGATCCCTGACTCACAGCGCATTCACACTAAGAGCCAGCGACCCCAATTGTTGGTGCATGCACACATAGGGACCCTGAGTCTCAACGAGAAACCGCACAAGGCAACAGAGACTCTGACACTCTAGTCCTGGTGCAGACAAAGGGAAACTCTGACTCCTGGCACTTGCTAAGGATCTCATTTTCGGCACATACCAACAGTGTGGTGCAGACAGGGTCCCTGAATCTAAGTGTGCACACAAGACCACACGGAACACTGGGGACACTGACCCTGGGCAAGTCTGGTTCCCACCAACCAAAGGCAGCCACACGTCCTAGTGTCAGAGCACTTCAGTGAAACTCGGGTGGAGTGAAGTCCCCACAGCACACGGCCCAGGTCCACGCAAACGGAAGCTTGAGCTTTCTGGTGATAGCCAGAATGGGGAAACGAAATAACTCACAGAGGAAAGAAAATGTGGAGTCGCCAAGAAAGGAAATCAGTGAAACTGAAGCTTGCAACATGACCGAAAAGGAGTTTAGAGTAATGGTCGTGGAATTTATACATCGGATGGATGAGAAAATCAACAACTTATGCAAGAATCAGGAAGAAATGAAAAGTGATATAGCTACAATCAAAAACACCATGGAAAGTTTCAACAGTAGACTACAAGAAGCAGAGGACCGAATTAGTGAGTTAGAAGATCAGGTACAGAAACAAGCTCAATCTCAACAGCAATTGGAGAAAAAAATTAAAAAGCAGGAGGAAAGCCTAAGGGAGCTTCGGGACAACATGAAACGAAGTAACATGCGTATAATAGGGCTGCCAGAAGGACAAGAAGAGCAGCAGGGATTAGAAAATCTATTTGAAGAAATAATGACAGAAAACTTCCCGGATATGGGAAAGATAAAAGTTACGCAAGTACAGAGAGTCCCAAGCAGGATCAACCCCAAAAGACACACACCAAGACATGTCATAATTTCAATGGCAAATATAAATGACAAAGAGAGAATCTTAAAGGCGGCAAGAGAGAGACAGAGAGTTACCTACAAAGGAACACCCATCAGATTGTCAAATGATTACTCAACAGAAACACAACAAGCTAGAAGTGAATGGACGGAGGTATACAAAGTGTTGCAAAGCAAAGGACTGAATCCAAGAATACTATATCCAGCAAGACTATCAATCAAAATTGAAGGGGAAATCAGGAGCTTTGCAGATAAAAAAAGGCTTAAGGAGTTTATTACCACCAAACCAGCAATGCAAGAATTGCTAAAGGGAATACTGTAAAAAGAAGAAATAAACAGGTAAGAAGGAATATAGACACAAAAATAGATATGACCACAAACAAATACCTTTCAGTAATATCTTTAAATGTAAATGGACTAAATGCTCCAATCAAAAGATATCGAGTAGCTGAATGGATTAAAAAACACGACCCATATATATGCTGTCTACAAGAGACCCACCTCAGAACAAGAGACTCACACAGATTGAAAGTGAAGGGATGGAAAAATATCTTTCAGGCAAATGGAAATGAAAAAAAAGCTGGGGTAGCAATACTTATATCTGACAAAATAGACCTCAAAGTAAATGCCATAACAAGAGATAAAGAAGGCCACTTCATAATACTAAAGGGAGAAATCCAACAAGAAGAAATAATTCTGGTAAACATATATGCTCCCAATATAGGAGCACCCAAATACATAAAAAAACTCCTGGAAGATTTCAAGGGAGAGATTAATAGCAATACAATCATAGTAGGAGACTTTAATACCCCACTATCACCACTGGACAAATCCTCTAAACAAAAAATCAGCAAAGAAACAGCAATCCTAAATGAATCACTAGACCAGATGGAATTAATTGACATCTTTAGAACATTTCACCCCAAAGCCACAGAATATACATTCTTCTCAAGTGCACATGGGTCATTTTCAAAGATAGACCATATGCTGGGTCACAGGCAAAGTCTCTTCAAATTCAAGAAGATAGAAATTATATCAAGCGTCTTCTCAGATCACAGTGGCATTAAACTGGAAATCAACTACAATAAATACAATCCAAAGAAATCAAACACTTGGAGACTAAACAGCATGCTATTAAACCATGACTGGGTCACCAGAGAGATCAAGGAAGAAATAAAAAACATCATGGCAACAAATGACAATGAAAACACAACAATCCAAAATCTTTGGGATACAGTGAAAGCAGTCTTGAGAGGGAAGTTCATAGCTCTACAAGCCTATTGCAAAAAACAAGAATCAATGGTAATAAATTACTTAACCCTACAACTCAAAGAGCTAGAAAAAGAGCAGCAAGAAAAGCCCACTGTAACCAGAAGGAAGGAAATAACAAAGATCAGAGCGGAGATAAATGACATAGAGACCAAAGAAACAATACGAAAGATCAACAAAACCAAGAGCTGGTTCTTTGAAAGGATAAACAAGATTGATGGACCTCTAGCCAGGCTCACCAAGAAGCAAAGAGAGAGGACCCAAATAAACAAAATCAGAAATGAAAGAGGTGAAATAACAACAGACCCCGCTGAGATACAAAGGATTGTAACAAAATACTACGAACAACTCTATTCCAACAAACTGGACAACCTGGAGGAAATGGACATATTCCTAGAAAAATATAACCTTCCTAAAATCAATCAAGAAGAATCTAAAGAGCTCAATAGGCCAATAACTATGGACGAAATTGAAGCAGTCATCAAGAAGCTTCCAGCAAACAAAAGCCCGGGGCCTGATGGCTTCACAGGAGAGTTTTACCAAACATTCAAGGAAGAACTAAAACCTATCCTCCTCAGACTATTTCAAAAAATTCAAGAGGAAGGAACACTTCCAAGCTCCTTCTATGAAGCCAGCATCACCCTAATACCAAAACCAGATAAAGACAACACAATGAAAGAGAATTACAGGCCAATATCCCTCATGAACATAGATGCCAAAATCCTCAACAAAATTCTAGCAAATCGGCTCCAGCAGTACATCAGAAAGATCATACACCATGACCAAGTAGGATTTATCCCAGGAATGCAAGGATGGTATAATATCCGCAAATCAATAAACGTGATACATCACATAAACAAATTGAGAGATAAAAATCACATAGTCATATCAATTGATGCAGAAAAAGCATTTGACAAAATCCAACACCCTTTCTTGATAAAAACTCTCAACAAGGTGGGAATAGAAGGCTCATACCTCAACATAATAAAAGCTATATATGATAAACCCACAGCAAACATCATACTCAATGGACAAAAACTAAAAACATTTCCCCTAAGAACAGGAACAAGACAGGGATGCCCACTCTCACCACTCCTGTTTGACATAGTACTGGAAGTATTAGCCATTGCAATTAGACAAGAAGAAGAAATAAAAGGCATCCAAATTGGAAAAGAACAAGTAAAGCTGTCTTTATTTGCAGACGACATGATATTGTACATAAAAAATCCGAAAGACTCCGTCAAAAAACTAATAGACTTAATAAATGAATTTGGCAATGTAGCAGGATACAAAATTAACGCCAAGAAATCTATGGCCTTTCTATACACCAATAGTGAACTTACAGACAGAGAGACTAAAAAGGCAATTCCATTTACCATCGCACCAAAAAAATTAAGATACCTAGGAATAAACTTAACTAAGGAGGTAAAAGACCTATACACGGAAAACTACAGGACACTGAAAAAAGAGATAGAGGAAGACGTAAACAGATGGAAGAACATACCATGTTTATGGATTGGTAGAATCAACATCATTAAAATGTCCATACTACCCAAAGCAATCTATAGATTCAATGCACTCCCCATTAAAATACCAATGGCATATTTCACCGACCTTGAAAGAACTCTCCAAAAATTCATCTGGAATAAAAAAAGACCCCGAATAGCCACAGCAATCCTGCGAAAGAAGAATAAAGTAGGAGGGATCTCAATACCAGATTTCAAGCTGTATTACAAAGCCACTGTTCTCAAAACAGCCTGGTACTGGCACAAGAACAGACATATAGATCAGTGGAACAGAATAGAGAATCCAGATATTGACCCAAACCACTATGCTCAATTAATATTTGACAAAGGAGGCATGAACATACAATGGAGTCAAGACAGTCTCTTCAATAAATGGTGTTGGGAAAATTGGACAGATACATGCAAAAAAATGAAGCTTGATCACCAACTTACGCCATACACAAAAATAAACTCAAAATGGATACAGGACTTAAACATAAGACGGGAAACCATAAAAATACTAGAGGAATCCACAGGTAGCAAAATCTCAGACATATGCCAAAAGAAATTCTTCACTGACACTGCCCCTAGGGCAATGGAAGCTAAAGAGAAAATTAACAAATGGGACTACATCAAAATAAAAAGCTTTTTCACAGCAAAAGAAACCATTAACAAAACAACAAGAAGGCCTACTGCATGGGAGAACATATTTGCAAATGGCATCACTGATAAAGGTTTGATCTCCAACATCTACATGCAGCTTATACAACTTAATAAAAGGAAGATAAATGATCCAATAAAGAAATGGGCAACAGACCTAAATAGAAGCTTTTCAAAAGAAGACAGAAGGAAGGCCAAGAGACACATGAAAACATGCTCAACGTCACTAATTATCCGAGAGATGCAAATCAAAACAACAATGCGGTACCATCTCACACCTGTCAGAATGGCTATCATCAACAAATCAACAAACGACAAGTGTTGGCGAGGATGCGGAGAAAAAGGAACCCTCGTGCACTGCTGGTGGGAATGCAGACTGGTGCAGCCACTGTGGAGAACAGTATGGAGCTTCCTCAAAAAACTGAAAATGGAACTCCCATTTGACCCAGTAATCCCACTCCTGGGAATATATCCGAAGAAACTAGAAACACCAATCAGAAAGGATATATGCACCCCTATGTTCATAGCAGCACAATTCACCATAGCTAAGATTTGGAAACAGCCTAGGTGCCCGTCAGCAGATGACTGGATCAGAAAACTGTGGTACATCTACACAATGGAATACTATGCTGCCATAAAAAAGAAGGAATTCTCATCATTTGCAGCAACCTGGATGGAATTGGAGAACATTATGCTAAGTGAAATAAGCCAGTCAATGAAAGAAAAATACCACATGATCCCACTCATTTAGGGATAGTAAAGATCAGTATAAAGTGACGAACAAAAAGATAGATACAGAGACAGTAAAGCATCAAACAGATTTTCAAATTACAGGGGGAAAGTTAGGGAGAGGTGGGGGAGTTATGAAATCAAATGAAGGACTTGTATGCATGCATATAAGCATAAACAATGGACGCAAAACTCTGGGGGGGGAGGGCATGTGTGGGTGTGGGGTGGGGGGGGTAATGGTAAGATATGTACACATATAATACCTCAATAAAAAATATTAAAAAAAAAAAAAAAAAAAAAAAAAAAAAAAAGCTGTTATCATTTCAAATCCTATTTTGGCTACATTGTGTATACAAGTAAATATAGATTTCATTGAAAATCTGCCATGTACAAGTCACCAGGCTTAGTCAAGAGAATCCTAACGCCGGGCTGTTCAAGACCTTTCTCTTAATGATAAGGACCTTTTTGTTACAAGACCTTTCTCACCATA
The DNA here is from genome assembly GCF_027574615.1 of Eptesicus fuscus. Classification (NCBI taxonomy): domain Eukaryota; kingdom Metazoa; phylum Chordata; class Mammalia; order Chiroptera; family Vespertilionidae; genus Eptesicus; species Eptesicus fuscus. The sequence continues at coordinate 31,274,915 of NC_072494.1, read as the reverse complement.
GGGAAAGTAGATGCAACAGTGACTGTTGTGGCTGAGTTGCTGGTGAAAGGCCCAGAACCTGCATGACCTACTCCCTCAATCTCGAGGTCTCTCCCAAGGGTCAGCTCAGAACACTTAGGCTACTAGGGAGCACATGAACACCATAGCCTGATAGGCAAGGTGAAAGTTATTTCAACCTTGGTTTTCCTTAGATACAGAGGGGGTCGCCTTGACAGTAATAATCTGAGTTTTACTGACTCTTCTTGCCATGTGCTCAATGAGAACCTTCTATCTATTTCAACAAGGCCCTACCCAGACTCCATAGAGATATCTCACATGTTCCGATGAACCATGATCATGTTATTATAGTCTACACATTCCCTCTGATGCATCCCCTGTTCTCAGTCCCCAACCCCATCCCATGTTCTCTGTCCACAAAGTCTCGGAAGGTACCTCTTCAAGGCCCCAGCTTCTAGCCACAACAGTCAGAATTCCAGCATCCAAGCCAAGGCAACTAAATCTAAGGACGAAAGCTGTCGATTCATGAGGGCCAGAATGCTTGTGTCATGCTGGTCCCTTGAGGATGTAAGAATGCTACTCTTGCCTCAGGCCTCACAGAGTCCTTCATGAAGACCAGTGCTACAGCTTTGGCTCACAGATTCTTACCCATAGGACTCAGGCGCCAAGCTTAGGTACCAGGAAGGAAACAAATCTCATGCTGGACTCTCATTTTCCTCTCACCAGTGGTTCCTACATTTCCTCCCTTCTCCCCCATACAACAAACTTACAAATGGACTCTTCTGAATGTACCAGCAGTTTAGGTACATTCTCAGACATGTATGAACCTGTCTGGGCTCAAGGTGGAAGTCTAACCAAGCTTGATATTAGCTGTCCTGCTTTCTTCAGAATGACACCATGGACTTGTTCAAGCCATGGCTCTGAGCCCAGCCCTGAGGGTGCCATAAGCTCCGATGGAAAGATGTGCTCAGGATATAAGACAATTTCAGGAAATGCATTAATCCCTTTGGCCCTTAGAAAATGTGCTATCCAAAGGGCAGCTACTGTCTTGATTATATTTCCCGGAAAACTAGGAAGAAAAACAAACAAACTAACAAACCACAAGAGCTATTTCCTGGCTCCTCCAGCAACTCTAACTAGTTTTGAGTGGTTGTTTTTTATTATCTCCTCTTTAGGGAACAAATTAAAGTTGTGTGTTTATTTCTGCAACATTGAGCAACACAGAGAGAAAGCCTCCCAAAGGATGGTCCTGTTTCCCATCCAGATATATGCCAACAACCACATGAAAAGGAAAAATAAATCTGAAGGCATTGTACTGTGCAATAGATCTGCCTAGTAATATATAATTGCATTTCCGTTTTAAATTCACTCGAGGTAGAACTGTCTTCACCTCCATAAGAAGTCAACCCACCACCCCCCACCACCCCAAAAAATAAAAAAAAAAGACCTAAGTGATAAAGTGAAAAATCACTGTTTACGTAGTATACCTGTTGTGTGGAAGTTCCCATTTTGGGTTTCTCAAAGTGGGGGCACATCTGTACTTTTTCTTGATGTTTATGTGATTCAATCCAAATCTTAGGGACTCTTTGTGATAACTTGTACTCGACCAATGTCATCGTTTCCCGTCTCTCTGAGAGTATGGGCAATAAGGCTGAACTGAGGTATTAGATAGATACCCTGGCCATGGCCTCGTTGCTGGGTCTAGCCTAGTCCTGGTCTTCACGCCCGGGTACCCAGGCCATTTATACTTAGATGTCAGTTGATGAGGGTCTCCTACTCAGCCCTGCTCCCTAGGTCTGGAACAGGTTTGTGTAAGGGGGTAGGAAGCAACAAACCTGGGCTATCCATACCACAGGTCATGGAACCATTCCTGTGCTGCCCAGTTGCAGGTCCCTGCCCTATTTTTCCTGGTGGGTGGCCCCTGGGATTTCCAGGGGATTGTTCATAGCCCGGATGGTAACAGAAACCACTTAGCCCACATGTTTCCCCAGAAGGAGATCCTGCTCCCTATCCGTGTGCACAGGCCAATCCCAGAGCTCAAGACAAGGTGTCCTTGGGATGAAAGGACTTTCTAAAGAGAAAAATCAGGGACAGGACAGGGATAGATGCCAAGTTCCTGACTGTACATCTGTCAGTGTCTCTGCTGAAAGCGAGGGCAGCTCTCGTCCTTCCTTCCTGAGCCCTCAGGGTCACCACCACTGGCTGTTGTCTCTCTCTAGTGTTTTGCATGCTCATAGTTGACTTGAGGCATTTTCTCCAAGGGTCAAAGTTCCTTCCTTTCCTCATTCTGCTCACCAGACTGGACAGGCTGCTCTATCGTTTCTCTAGGCGCTAACCACTGAGACTGGCTTTTAAGTTTCTGGCCCTAATGTGTATCTGTAGAGAAGTGCGGAGGAAACTACGAGTGTGTCTCTCATCTGTCTCAGTTAGCTTGGGCTGCTATAACAAAATACTAAGGGGGATTAAACAACGGATATTCATTTCTCACAGTTCTAGAGGCTGAAGTGTGAAATCAAGGTGCCAGGATGGCCAAGTTCTGGTGGGAACCCCGTTTCTGGCTTGTAGACAACTGCTTTCTTGCTGGCTCCTTAATGACAGAGAGAGTGTGTACACTCTGGTCTCTTCCTCTTCTTACAAGGATACTAATCCATCATGGGATTCTACCGTCATGACCTCATCTAAACCTAATTAGCTCCCCTAAGGCCCCAATTCCTAATGCCATCATGTTGGAGGTTAGAATTTCAATATATGAGCTTTGGAGGGACACAGACACTGCTCCATAGCACTGGTCCATAAGCCAAGCTCCACCGCAGAGGGGGAGAGACCCTGATACAGGACATCAGCAGAGAGAACACATTATAATAAAAGCTAGTCATGACTACACCTAGGATGGAGGAAACCTATTTTCTTTTCCCGTTGGCTCTCCTTCGGGTCATACTGGAGACAGCTCTGGGGCATCCTTTTTGAGGGCTTTTAAAGACTGGTTTCAGTTCCTTAGTCCAACATTTCCAGATTCTTCAGCAATCTTTCTTCTGCCAATAGCACTATCATGTCATTGTGCTAAAGGGACTCCTTTCCAAAGTGAGGAAGGGATGGGACAAAGGTAGTGAAGGGAACTGGGAAACACACGTGTATTTGTTTCCTATAGCTGCTGTAACAAATCATCCCAAACTTGGTGGCTTACAACAATAGACATTTATTCTCTCTCAGGTCTGAAATCCAAAGTCAAGGCACTAGCAAAGTTGACTCTTTCAGGAAGATCTGAAGGAAAATGCATTCCATGCTTCTCTCCAAGCGTCTGGTGGCTGCAGGCAATCCTGGGCATCCCTGGGCTTATAGATGCATCACTCCAATCTCTGCCTCTGTCTTCATAGTACCTTCTTCTCTGTGTGTCTTGCTCCCTAAGATGTCTATTAAGACATTTGTCACGGGATTCAGGGAGCCCCCTCATTAAGGATAGTCTCATCTCAAGACCCTTACCTTAATTACATCTGCAAAGACCCTTTTGCTAATTAGGTCACATTCACAGGTTCCAGGTAGATCTGGAGACCACCTTTTAACTAATTCAACATGTAAAGGAAAGTCAAGTAAATCCAAATAAGGAAGGCATCCAACACCTTTATAACACTTGCAGGGCAGATATAATAGACTGGAGTTGTGAGCTAGGGGTCAAGCTGTTGGATTAGAGTCTTAATTCTGTCAATAATAGTTATTCTGTAACCTTGGGCAAGATCCTCCCTTTTGTAGGCCTGATTTCTGCATCTCCAAGATGAGAAGATGGATTAAATGACCTCTTCAGCACTGCTGATCGGATTCAGCATGAGTAGCCTTTCCTCTGACTAGCTCTCACACGTGCTCATGTGCATGGACACACGCCTGCAAAGCATACCCCGCCCTGAGCAGATGAAACCAGACAACTCCCAGACCCCAATCCTGATGTCCACACTGAGCCTAGAATTTATTCTTTCTCATGTGGGGAGTCTGGAAGCTAGCTTCCATTGTGTCATGTTTGACTTGGCTGGAGAAATAAAGTTGGCAGTACTGAAAAATGCCACACCTTTATAATTCTGAGTTTTTCCACAATCTTCTTGGGATTCTGAATTTTAGAACACTTTTCTCTCTTATTTTCCAAATGAGTATTTCAGTCTTGATCTTCATATGCTCGCTTGCGCTTTCTGTCCCAGGAGTGGTCCACATCTCAGATGGTATGTCCCAGCCCTGCTAAATCACTGGAAAAAGGGGATGATGGATACGGAAGAGAAGCTTGGAAATTCCACAGCATCGTTTCTTCATGGGACTCCTGATACTATATTGACCAAGTACTGGAAAGTATATCACAACTCTACACCAGAAAACATGTGTGCATCTAATTTTGGTGGATTACCTTATTACCCCCACACCCCTACATGTGAGAGCTGGGCAAAGGAAGGAAGTGTTAGTCATGGAATCATAGAATGCAAGAGCTGGAGAAATTGTACATAATATTTTCCATGTGAATGCATTTTTCGAAAATGTAAGCTCTGCGAGAGCACAGGGTCTTGTCGGCCTTGTTCACAGCTCTGTCCTCAGCACCTAGCTCCGGGTAGGACGCAGGGGAGGCACTCGTTCAATTTCTGACTATGACTGAAAACGAATGTATGAATCCAGTGCTTAGAGGAGGGCAGCTCTCATGCAACATCCTCATTTCTGGCTCCTTTGGAGTAGGCAGACATGTTAGTAGGCAAACATATTGCTAAAGAGCTGATGATCAAAAAATGATTAAAGGTATTAAGGGGATTCTGCTCCTATTAGCTCTGAGCTCCTCCATTAATAGGCATTAAGAAAAATAATCCTCTAGTTGCCGGTTTTGTAAATTTAGGTATTTGATGTTGTTTGTTCTTAAACCCATTTTCCCCAGTGAGTGTACACAAGCGCACGCACTCCCCCTCCCTCCCACTCCCCCCCCCCCCCTCACCCCTCCAACACACACAGCAGCTGGGGAAGGGGGGAAGGTCTGGTCTCTTTTTGTCCCCAGCTCCTCCCCTGCAGAAACAAACAAGTCTTGTGCTGCCATCCCGTGGAGCCTCCTCATCCCTGCAGTTCCTCGTGGCTTCTGAAGGAGCAGAGGGAAGCAAGCTGCAGACAGGAGAGCCTGGGAAGATTGCCCGCTTCCTCAGGGCATGCGAGACCCGCAGAGGAGAAAGGAAGGTGACCTCCAGGGAATGCCCATCGCTGCTCCCTGCCCCACTGCCCCAGGGAGAAGGTGGCCAAAGTCTACCCCTGACCCGTGTGAAGGAAGTGATGTCATGGCCTCCTTCTCAGAGATGCCTTTGACCAGGAGGGGAAGGGCGGGGAGAGTGGAAGCGTGCCAGGAGGAGACAGAGCGTCCTTGTTTCCTGGGAAAAGTCAGACTTTGAGAATCTTGTTCAGCAAAGATCACTCGCCTCACTTCTGAACGCTCCCTTTGAGAGTTCCTTTTAGGGAACAGTCCCTTAGGACTGAAAACTGGAATGACTGTGGAGGACACAGAGCAGGATCAGCTGCGTGGTGAGCAGGGAACAGGGGCCTGTGCAGAACTCAGCCACCACTGAGCAATGGAGTTTGAGGAGGAGGAGTTTGGGCCACAGCATTGAGGCTCCTCTGAGAAGGCGCTCTGGAACCTTCCCACAGCCCCAATCTTTTTCAGTTCCCGAGTTCTGGGCTCCAGGAAGCAGGTGGTGCTGGGAGACAGAAGTAAAAGATGGGCATTGGTCAGGCACACACATCTTTATACTCCACCTTGCAGGTACCACAATGAGCGGTACATTCTGTGGCATCACTTTTCTTTTGCCAATTTTGTCAGTTTTCACGGAATAAAAATGTATCCAGGGTGCACCATGTTAGAAATGACCTTTGCCCTGTCTCTGAACTTAACCCTCTGTGTGGCCACCCTAGACCAGTGGTCGGCAAACCGCGACTTGTGAGCCACATGCGGCTCTTTGGCCCCTTGAGTGTGGCTCTTCCACAAAATACCACGTGTGGGCGCGCACGTACAGTGCGATTGAAACTTCGTGGCCCATGCGCAGAAGTCGGTTTTCGGCCTGGGCGAGTCTATTTTGGAGAAGTGGCGTTAGAACACTCAAGGGGCCAAAGAGCCACCGCATGTGGCTCGCGAGCCGCGGTTTGCCGACCACTGCCCTAGACCGTGGCTGCTCTGTTCTTCCAACAACCATTGGATGTGACATCCTCCCAGAAGCTGTCCTTCTCCCTGGGACGTTCTGAGAGGAGAGACACACATGCTCTCTCCTATGCTGTCCCTGGTGATGTATGAATTTCATTGATTGTGACTACAATAGGAAACACATTTTACATCATGACTCAATAGATAGGATCAATGCAAATGAAACAACATTTACCATCACTCCTTGCAAAGCACTCTGGTATTTTCTATTCCATTTCTTTTAATGCTGGTTTTAACCCTCCCCTAAATCAATTTTATGACCCAAGAGTAAGTAGGTTTCAACCCACAGTTTGAAAAGCACAGCCCTCATAGTAGGTTTCTGTTACCCACTGCCCCCGGGCCTTGGTTCATGGGTGGGTTCTGGGCTCCATACCAAAAATCAGAAAACAGCTCCACACTTGTCTTGTTCTTTCTCAAAATGGACAGCTTTCAGAATAAAAGGAAGTCTCGCCTTTCAAGATGTTGTCTCTATGTGAGTTTAAAATAAATCCAGACATTCTACAGACTTTTATTCTCAGCTTCGTCTATTTTTTGTCTGACAACAATATGCATAGCATATGACAGAATAGTAGAAGAAAGAGTAGTGAGTATAGCCCGGCTGGCGTGGTTCAGTGGTTGAGCATCGACCTATGAACCAGGAGATCACAGTTCAATTCCCGGTCAGGGCACATACCTGGGTTGCAGACTCCATCACAGTGTGGGGTGTGAAGGAGGCAGCCAATCAATGATTCTCTCTCATTATTGATGTTTCTCTCTCTCTCTTCCTGTCACTTCCTCTCTGAAATCAATAAAAAAGTGTGTGTGTGTGTGTGTGTGTGTGTGTATGAAAATGAGATTGCTTGCTAAAAGTGGTTGCTAGAAAAATGTGATAGTCGTTTCTGAGTTTATGCACTTTGCTCAATACTTTCCCTTAGGTGTCCTCAGGACAATCCATGATCTTCAGTGTGTTCAGCAGGAGGGACTGGTTAGTTCCAATCTGAACAAAACACATCACTATTTTGGCTATTCAATGAGCTCTCTTCGATAAATTTAACAACGTTCACCATGTTCTTCTTAAACACTTCCATGAGATACAGCAGAGTTATTTCTAGAAATGCTACGTAGAATTCTTATTGATGCTGATGTCTAAGCCCAAGTGTTGTTAGTCACTTTTAACAATATTTTAATAGCTTTGCTGTGTTTCCTAGCCATATATGCTGGCTCCGGTACTTAGCGCTCCTTTTTTATTTTTCCAGTTTAATATGTATTCACCAATGAGGCATTTTTTCTAGTTTTGTAAATATATTCGATCAATTGTGTGCCAAGGTAAACACACACACAAGACATACCCCTTGTCATCTTGGGTAAACTAGAATTGTTGGATAACTTACAGCAACCAGGCTTTTTGGGGGATGGATCTCAAGCTTCCTACTGGATTTTAACCCCATGAGAAGCATGGCTTTGGCAGGTTCTGCAGTTTTGCAGATTTGACTAGGACTAGTTGTAGATTTGAAAGTATCAGCTGTTTTAGCCTTAAAAATCATATGCATATCTTCTCGTGTTAGAAAAGTAATTTTTCAAGATCCATGTGAGCCATTTTCTCTTTTGCTGGACCATATGCAACTAAATCTCATTAAAATTTTGTAGAGCAGATAAGAAATTGCGCCAATGATTTTTGGTCCTTTGTTTGCATTGAGAAATGTTTGTTGACAAGTCCAGCATGCTGTGGTTTTAAGTGTCCTTCCTATTAGTTTTGAAGGTGCCATTACAAACAATATATTGGAGTTCGTCATTTTGGTTGGATTTTACACACATAAAATATATTTTAGATAATATGCCTTATGAATTCCTGCAGTCCCTTTTGTTTTTAGAATGTGCCTCATTCTAAATGAAGTTGAAGCTTACTCTTAGTGTCAATATTTTTCTCTGCATTGTCTCTATTTCTAAATATATGGAGCTTGAACTTGGGCATTTCTCTAACTTTTACTTCATCATTCTTTCCTAGTAGTAAGGAGAAATCTCATTAAAGAAAAATTCATGCTAATGAAATTAGATGTATATTTGATGCAAACCTAAACATATGCAACTTGATAAGGTCCTTTTGGAAAAAGGCTTTACAATAAAGACTGAATAATGTTAATATAAAAGATAGACTCTGTTAATTGTTCTGTAACGGTGATGGTCATATTCACATCACACATCAGAAAATCAAATGAAATGCTTGTTAGCAGAAGATAGAATGACTTGCATTAGTGGACTGATATTCATCATAGCCTTCAAATAGCTCTCTTAATTCCATGTACAGCAATTGGATGCAGTATTTTCATTCATAATTCTTACTAAAACTCCTGTGATGTGTTCTCATATATTCTATTCTATTCTATTCTCTAGTTTCCTCTACTCTACTTTTTGTTTATAAAAGTAAGTCTGGTTGTGAATCATTAGCTTTATTTTATAATGTATTATAACTTACAAGTAGATTGAATAATGCTTAGATAGATAATAAATACACAAACAAATAAGAGAAGTCCAGAGAGTGGTAGCGCTATAGAAAAGTATAAATGAACAATGGAATGGAATAAAGAAGTGCCTGGGCAGGGGTTACTTTTGCCAGGGTGGTTAGGGTAGGCTTCTTGGAGGGAGTGACATTGAACTGTGCTCTATAGTTTTTAGGCTACCGATATGAATGCTATTTAGTATTTATGGGTAGTTTGAACTATATTATTTGAAATGTGTATATGATTTGCTAGTTGTTTTGTGTGTATTTGGTGAATCCCTAGCTAGATGACAACTTCCTGCAGGAAAATTCTTTTTTTTTTTTTTTTCCACTTGAAAAAATAATCTCCCCCAGCACTCAGTTTTATGCTGTGTGTAAAGTGGATGCTGGTCAAATGCTAGTTCAACGTTGACTGTTGCGAATTACCATAAACCAGGACCCACATCCTCCTAGGTGGAGGAGACGAGAGCCTAAGCCAGGTGGTGAGGGCTGGGAAGACCCTTGAATCATTCCAAATAGCTCCCCATTATTGCCTGTGCCTGAAATTTCATACTTAGAAATTCGCTCCTTTGTCTTTACGTCTTTATCAATTAAATCTTAACAAGGCTTTGTGCCTCGGTTGAGTGCCTATAATTTCTATGACTGAGTCGTGGTTGAATTTACAAAGAAGAGTTGGCCTAGTTAATCCCTCCTAAGCACCGGTCCTGCAGCCTGGAGGGTGGCTACCCAGTGCTCAGGGCTGCCTGTCTAGACAGGAGGTCCTGCTGGGACATTCAGGCCCCACTAACTGAGAGGGACAGAGGGAAAAACATGCCCAGGGCAGGCACCTGATTAATGACTTAAGATTAAAGTGATGGTATAAAGAGCGACTGACCATTAATTACCCACATTTACATACTCATTTTCCTTTTTTTTTTTTTTTTTTGCTTTTAAAGAAATACAATACCAAGGCACAAATTGGTTCCCTCTTTTAAACCTCAATTATCATCAATTTTGCTTAATTTCCTCTAGCCTTGGTTTGCTTCTCAACTCCACAGAGGGTTCTCTCTGGTTTTGCTTACAGGGTCAGAACAGAAGCCTTCCAAGGCAGGGCACTCTGGCTACACGTGGCCCTGGGGCTGGTGCTCTGGGTTCAAGTCCAGAAGTCCTGGAGGCCTGAGAGTTCTGTTCTAAGAGAGGCACAGGTCTTTGAAAGCCAGACATTCTGTCCATGCGCGAAGCATTGGAGAGGAGGCAAATACCCCCCCCCACTCCGCCCCCGCCTTCTTCTTACCCACAGAAGAAACCCCCAACTTTTCTCCTGGTGTTTAGATGCTGACATTGGTTTTCTCCAATTAGCTTACTTCACGTTTCCAAGGGCAACTGGGTCTCCCACCTTCCACTCTTTCCACTCCAAACCCTGGCCTTTAAAAGATGTCTGTGCTTTTCAACAAATGGTTCTGGGAAAACTGGATATCCACATGCAAAAAGAATGAATTTGGACCTGTACCTTACACCATATGTGAAATTAACTCAAAAATGTATCAGACACCTAAAACTATAAAGCTATTAGAAGAAAAGATAGGGGGAAAGCTTCATGACATTGGAGTTGCCAATGATTTCTTGGATATAACACCAAAATACAAGAAAAAAATAAAAAAGAAAAGAAAGAAAGAAAACAGATAAGTTGGACTTCATCAAAATTAAAAATTTCTATGCATCAAAGGGCAAAATCAACAGAGTAAAAGGGCAACCAAGCAAGGGGAAAATATTTTCGAATCATATATCTGATAAGGGGTTAATATCCAAAATAAATAAAGAAATCATACAATTCAACAACAAAAAGACAAACAACCTGATTGAAAAATGGGCAAAGGATTTGAATAGACATTTCTCCAAAGAAGACATGTAAATGGTCAATAAGCACATGAAAAGATGGTCAATATCACTAATCATTAGAGATATGCAAATACAAACCACAATCATCTCATACCTATTAGGATGACTACTATCTTATCTAATAAAACAGTAATATGCAAATTGACCGCACCTCCGCTACACCCATAAGCCACGCCCACCAGCCACGCCCACCAGTCAATCAGAAACAAATATACGTTAAACCAGCAAAGATGGCGGGGGAGAGGGGAGCACCCATGCAGTGAGATCCAAGCCATGATGGTGGACTGGGGCAGGCGGTTAGCGCTGGCAGCCGGCTGACCAGGTCTGCCATCACCAATCGCAGACCTGGGAAGGCGGCGTGGGTTGAAGCCCGCAGCCGCCTGCCCCGTCCGCCATGACCGATCGCAGACCGGGGCAGGCGGCGTGGGTTGAAGCCCGCAGCCGGCTGCCCCGGCCCGCCATGACCGATCGCGGACGGGGCAGGCGGCGTGGGTTGAAGCCCGCAGCCGGCTGCCCCGGCCCGCCATGACCGATCGCGGACCCGGGCAGGCGGCGTGGGTTGAAGCCCGCAGCCGGCTGCCCCGGCCCGCCATGACCGATCACAGACCGGGGCAGCCGCCTGCACAGGTCCGCCATGACCGATCGCAGACCGGGGCAGGCGGCGTGGGTTGAAGCCCGCAGCCGGCTGCCCCGGCCCGCCATGACCGATCGCGGACCCGGGCAGGCGGCGTGGGTTGAAGCCCGCAGCCGGCTGCCCCGGCCCGCCATGACCGATCGCGGACCCGGGCAGGCGGCGTGGGTTGAAGCCCGCAGCCGGCTGCCCCGGCCCGCCATGACCGATCGCGGACCGGGGCAGGCGGCGTGGGTTGAAGCCCGCAGCCGGCTGCCCCGGTCCGCCATGACCGATCACAGACCGGGGCAGCCGCCTGCACAGGTCCGCCATGACCGATCGCAGACCGGGGCAGGCGGCGTGGGTTGAAGCCCGCAGCCGCCTGCACAGGTCCGCCATGACCGATCGCGGACCCAGGCAGGCGGCGTGGGTTGAAGCCCGCAGCCGCCTGCACAGGTCTGCCATGACCGATCGCAGACCGGGGCAGGCGGCATGGGTTGAAGCCCGCAGCCGGCTGCCCCGGCCCGCCATGACCGATCGCGGACTGGGGCAGGCGGCGTGGGTTGAAGCCCGCAGCCGGCTGCCCCAGTCCGCCATCACCGATCGCGGATCGCGGACCCGGGCAGGCGGCGTGGGTTGAAGCCCGCAGCCGGCTGCCCCGGTCCGCCATCACCGATCGCGGATCGCGGACCCGGGCAGGCGGCGTGGGTTGAAGCCCGCAGCCGGCTGCCCCAGTCCGCCATGACCGATCGCAGACCGGGGCAGGCGGCGTGGGTTGAAGCCCGCAGCCGGCTGCCCCGGTCCGCCATCACCGATCGAGGACCCAGGCAGGCGGCGTGGGTTGAAGCCCGCAGCCGCCTGCACAGGTCCGCCATGACCGATCGCGGACCCAGGCAGGCGGCGTGGGTTGAAGCCCGCAGCCGCCTGCACAGGTCCGCCATGACCGATCGCGGACCCAGGCAGGCGGCGTGGGTTGAAGCCCGCAGCCGGCTGCCCCGGTCCGCCATGACCGATCGCGGACCCAGGCAGGCGGCGTGGGTTGAAGCCCGCAGCCGCCTGCACAGGTCCGCCATGACCGATCGCGGACCCAGGCAGGCGGCGTGGGTTGAAGCCCGCAGCCGCCTGCACAGGTCTGCCATGACCGATCGCAGACCGGGGCAGGCGGCATGGGTTGAAGCCCGCAGCCGGCTGCCCCGGTCCGCCATCACCAATCGCGGACCAGGGCAGGCAGCCCAGGTCCCCGATCACGGATCCAGGTGGCGTGGGTTAGCACCCACAGCCATCTGACCAGGTCCCCGATAGGGACTTGGAGTCTAGCATAACGAAAAGAATGTTCAGCAAAAGCAGGAGACAAGGTTTCATAAGTTCTCCCCCAGGTCACCACTGTTCTCTTATACATTTTAATTATCCCAGACTTTGCATGATGGGATTTGAATTATGCCTGATAGAGATTACATGGCATGAATTGTAGGCTCATTCTTTCTTTTTGTGGTTGCCTGACTGAGAAAGGCCTTGGAATGAGAGAAGGCACTTTTATTCTCCTTTTTCATTCTTTAGAGGCTGAGGAATTACAGTTATATGAAGAACTTAGTGAGAGAATGAAAGTCTCATGCTGTATTTTTCTGTAAGTTTTATCATGTGGACTATCAAAAACTTAGTGGGATCCTTTTCAAGAGGTGTTACAAAAATTATGTTGGAATTAACATTCAAGAGTAAAAGGAGAGAAGTGAGTGGTGGGTAAAGGAAAGAACTTTGTCCTAGAAACCAAATAGAAGCCACATAAACCTTCAGATTCTTACTCATTGTGCTTTGGAGATATTAAAGGATAATTTTTTAAAAAGTTAAAATCATGACTTATAATCTGTATAGATAAAAGGCTAAGTGACCGACATTTGTCCATCCGTCTGACCAACTGGTACATATGACGCACTGGAAATATAAAAATAAGCTTTGACTCGCACAGGTGCCATACATATAAAGCTCTCGCTGGCGCTAATTTGAATGTTGCATTTGGTGGGAAAGTTCTTTTCAGAGGGGATTTTTGTGTTGCCATGCTATACGATTGGCCATAGTACAAATAAGTTTTAAAGTACTGTAGTGTTTGGGGATGTTTCAGTCAGTTGTCTCTTAAAACAAATATGAGATCAGAGGATTCTGCTTATAGTGAATGGTTAGTAAAACTTGGAGATGGCAAACTTGATAGCAATTTTCATTTAGGAATGGATATTATTGAAATTCCCCATGAAATGATTTTTAATGGATCTATTATTTAAGCCATCTTTGGAAATAGTATATCTATAGATAATATTAAAAATATATCTAAACATGCAATTCTTTGTTCAAAAAATGAGCACGTTCAAAAATTAAATGAAGAAATTTTGGATATACTTGATGGAGATTTTCACGCCTATTTGAGTGGTGATTCCATTGACTCAACAGATGATGCTGAAAAGGAAAATTTTCCTATTGAATTTCTTAATAGTATTACTCCTTCTGGAATGCCGTGTCATAAATTAAAATTGAAAGTGGGTGCAATCATCATGCTATTGAGAAATCTTAACAGTAAATGGGGTCTATGTAATGGTACCAGATTTATTATCAAAAGATTGCAACCTAACATTATCAAAGCTGAAATATTAACAGGATCTGCAGAGGGAGAGATTGTTCTGATTCCAAGAATTGATTTGTCCCCATCTGACACTGGCCACCCATTTAAATTAATTCGAAGATATTTTCCTGTTATGCCAGCATTTGTGATGACTATTAATAAATCACAAGGACAAACTCTAGACAGAGTAGGGATATTCCTACCTGAACCCATTTTTGGACATGGTCAGTTATATGTTGCTTTCTCTCTCGCTTTTTTTTAAAGCATTTTTAAAAAATATTTTATTGATTTTTTTAACAGAGAAGAAGGGAGAGGGATAGATAGTTAGGAACATCGATGAGAGAGAAATATCGATCAGCTGCCTCCTGCACACCTCCTACAGGGGATGTGCCCGCAACCAAGGTACATGCCCTTGACCAAAATCGAATCTGGAATCTTTCAGTCCACAGGGCGATGCTCTATCCACTGAGCCAAACCAGTTACGGCTGTTGCTTTCTCTTGAGTTCAAAGAGCATGTTACGTTAAAGTTAAAGCTGTAAATACTTTATCTCAAGGGAAATTAGTCAAGCACTCTGAAAGTGTTTTTACTCTTAATGTGGTATACAGGAAGATATTAGAATAAGTTTAATCACTTTATCAATCATTATTTGCATCACTGTTGTTTTTATATTACGAGTTTGTTATTGTTATATCAGTTTGTTATTGTTTACTTATTAATAAATTTATGTATTATTTTCATATACATTGTACTCATTTCCTTTTATCTCTCACACTTTTATTATAGAGAAAGGGCAAATAGCAATATTAAAATATTTCATCTAATTAATTCCCTTTCAATGTGCACGAATTTCGTGCACCGGGCTACTAGTCTATACTAATAAAAGGGTAATATGCTAATTAGACCGGGTCAACTGGACATCTTCCGGACGTCCAACTTCCTTCCGGACAAAGCCACGGTGGCGGAGGCTGAGGCAGAGACTGTTAGGGGAGATCAGTCTGACAGGGGAGCAATTAGGGAGCAACGAGGCCGGCAAGGGGGCATTTGGAGGTGACTAAGCTAGCAGAGGGCAAGTTAGGGGGCGACCAGGCCAGCAGGGGTCCAATTAGGGGGTGACCAGGCTGGCAGGGGGACAGTTAGGGGATGACCAGGCCGGCAAACAGAGGCAGTTAGGGGTGATCAGGCAGGCAGGCAGGCGAGCGGTTAGGAGCCAGCGGTCTCAGATTGTGAGAGGGATTTCCGACTGCCAGTTTAGGCCTCATCCAGGGATCGGGCCTAAACCGTCAGTCGGACATCCCCTGAGGAGTCCCGGATTGGAAAGGGTGCAGGCCGGGCTGAGGGATACACCCCCCGTGCATGAATTTCATGCACTGGGCCTCTAGTAAAAAAAAATAAACAAACTAAACCCAAAATAAGTTTGATAAGGATGTGGGCAAAATGGAATCCTTGTGCACCGTAGGTGGGAATTTAAAATGGTGCAGCTGCTATGGAAAACAGTACGATGGTTCCTCAAAACAATTAAAAAATAGAATTACTATATGATCCAGCAATCCCACCTCTTGGTACATACCCCAAAGAACTGGAAGCAGAGTCTCAAAGAGATATTTGTACACCCAGGTTCATAGCAGAATTATTTATACAGCCACAAGGTAGATGCAACCCACGTGTCCATTGATGGATAAATGCATTAAAATGTAGAATATACAGTCAGCCTTCTGTATCCACAGGTTCCCCACCCTCAGATTCAATCAACAGCAGATGGAAAATATTTGAAAAAACAAGTTACATTGCTGCTGACGTGTACTATATATATATAGTTAGGCCTATTCGTTGCTCATCTGAAACTCAACTTTACTTGCACATCTGGTGTTTTTATTTGCTAAATCTGGCACCCCTACTTGGGGCTAGTTTATTAACACCTGCTTTCTGAGCATCATCCTGTCCTAGGTGTTAGAGGTGGAAACCCAGGAGCTGAAGGAAAAGATAGTTCCAGTTCTCAGAGAGTTTATCGTCTGGTTTCCCAGAGAAATCTGCAACCACAGGCCAGATAGGACATTGGCCTGCAGGTCACTTGAGACACTCCCTCCCCTGGGGAGTCTGATTTCTTTGGTTTGAAGAGAGATCCAGATGCCTGTGGTTTTAACAAGAGCCCCAGGCCATTCTCCCGCTCAGGTACGTCTGTGGAACTCTGGCAGGAGTGGCATTGGAGGCATCTGACAATACCTGGCTTAAAGTCACTTTGCCAATGACATCCCATTGAGGCAGCTTCAGACCGCCACTCTGGCAGAACCCATTCGAAATCACTGGCACACATTTTGCAGCGGTGGTCCTCTTTGTAAGCTGCTTCACAGCCCATCAAGTGCATGCCATTGCTCTTCCCTCCAACTCCGGAGGAAAGCAGGGGGGCTTATTTCTGCTTGACTGAGGCCAGGGAGGCCACAGGGGCTAAGTTCACAGAGCCAGTGTGGGGAGCACCCAGGGCTGCAAAGCGCGCCCTCTTTCCGTGCCACCCAGCTACCTCCTTTTGCCTACGAACCGAACCGTAGGTGGGGACCGCTGGGGTGGGATTTAGAGTTCACCTCGAGTTTCAGGGGACTTCCGCTCCCAAGCCCCCAGGCCTGCAATGAACAAACGGGCGGGAGAGAGGTCCGCGCGGGGTTCTGCACGCGACCCGGGCCAGAGCCCCGGTGTGCGGGGGGCTTGGGGCCCCGCCGGACCACGCGGACCTCACGCCGGGCGGAGAGGCGGGCCGCCCGCTCGCGGGTCCCCTCCGGGAGCGCGGCCTGCTCGCCACCGCTCCGCAGCGCCGCCAGCTCGCAGGCCCGGCCGCCGGGAGCGGGGGGCGCGCGGGCACGAGGCGGGGACGTGCTGCGAGCGCGCGCGCGGGCGGCTCCGCCAACGGCCGCGCCGGGGAGAGGGCGGCTTCCCGGGAGGCCCGCCGCCGCCGCCGCCGCCGCCGCCTGGACTCGGAAGTGCGGAGAGGGGTGTTGGGGACTCAGGCGCGCGGGAACGCCGCCGCCGCCGCCCGGGACAGCCCGGAGGTGGGTAGCTGGGGACCGCAGCGGGTCCCGGGACGTTTTAGGTGACTTTTTTATTTATTTTTTTTTTTGCTTCGGTGATTCGGTTGAAAAAAAAAGAAATGCACGGACGCTTTCCGTTCCCTACCCCGGCTCCTGCGTGCGCGCCCGCGGGCGGGATGGGGGAAACGCCGGTCCTGCCGCGGAGACAAAGGCGCGGGGGCTGTGGCCGTGCGCCCGGCCCAGCTGGGCTCCCGCCGCCGGCGTCCCCTCGCCCTGGCCCGCGTCCCCTCGCCCTGGCCCGCGTCCCCTCGCCTTGCACATCCCGCGTTTTGCGCCCTGTTGCGGGGGATTGCGGACGCGGGTCCCCTTGGCAGTACTGCTGCGGCTCCAGGGACCCCCCCCAAAGTTAGAGATGTCTTTTGCTTTCTACTCTCAGAGTCCCCGTTTTCTTCTAAATCTAGCCTTTAGATGGCACTGGTCTCTGTGCCAAGGGCCTCCTCCCGGCAGCCCCTACCAGCGCGGGGCGAGGGGCACTGGGGTGGCACTGGTGTCAAGGAACGGGCTGCGTCCTTGGTTCAGGGCGCTTGGGTCAGGGCAGCCAGACGAGTGAGTGGCTGGGCGCCCTCGCCGGTTTGCATTGTAGGGGGGCGAGTCTCGTTTACTTTCTGTTTTGCATCATTCGTGCATTCATTCATTCGCAGAGCTAGGCGTTCACCTCAGTGTTGTAAGTACTGTGGGAACCCAGGGAGCTCAGAGGGAAGGCTTCTCGGAGGAGGGGGTGCTTTTGATACTGGAATTTGAAAACTAAGTATGATATTCCCCCCCCCCTCTTCCATTCTTTATGTTCTGTCTTTCCTACACCTTTTCTCCCTCCTTTCTCTGTGGCAGCCCCGCGCTGTGTTTAAGTGTTGGGTAGGAACAGCCAGTCTTGACCTGAAAGGGTCAACTAATATTGACAGGGACGGTGTGCTGGTCAGATGCTTTAAAGTCATTATTTTTAAACCTTCTGGTAAAGGAAGGATGGGTAGTGTTGTCCTTTTTTTTTTTTTTTTTTTTTTTTTTTTACAGGAGAATAAAGGAAGGCTTAGAGGAGATGCCAAAGCCGCAAACCGGTAAATGCTGGGAGTACTCTTTTTGGATGAAAGCCTGTGCTACCTGCTGTTTACTTTGCTCCCCCTTGGGAAGAAGGATACAGAGACGAACTTAGGGTGAAGGCCAAGTCTCTGGAGAGAGCAGTCACTTTAGTGGGTGGCCAGATGGTGCTGGGAACTCTGCAGGTAACACCGGGAACTAGCCAGGGTGGGCCTTACCTGTGTGTCTCGTGGTTCGAGCACAGGGCCGGGCCAGGGGAAGAGCTCCTGAGTTGGTGCATCGGGATTCCCTGGCCTGGATGAAGTTCTTGATTTCTTTTAGGGCCTCTCTTTTGTGTGCCCTGGACCTCTTTGGAGCCTGGGGAAGCCACTTTTAAAAAGGCATTAAAAATATTCACAGAGAGCCAAAACCGGTTTGGCTCAGTGGATAGAGCGTCGGCCTTCGGACTCAAGGGTCCCAGGTTCGATTCTGGTCAAGGGCATGTACCTTGGTTGCGGGCACATCCCCAGTAGGGGGTGTGCAAGAGGCAGCTGATAGATGCTTCTCTCTCATCGATGTTTCTAACTCTCTATCCCTCTCTCTTCCTCTCTGTAAAAAAATCAATAAAATATATTTAAAAAAAATATTCACAGAGAAACTTGAATGACAATAAGCCAGAGTCATATAATGTTTTAGTTTGGACTTTCAGAGGAGACAGAAATAATTGCCAGCATCCCCATGATAAAGTAAATTGTACTTAGGCCCCATATTTATCCATTACAATTGAGATGCAAGTGACCGACTTTGTGATGAATAGGTAGAGAGAACCCGTTTAACTCGTGCTCTATTTATTACTGTGTCCAACTGCATAGAAATGCATCCTGGGTCCTGAAAGAAAATGGCCCGGCTTCCTTCTCCATGCATAGGGCCTAACTCATTTTTCAAAGTTATGTGTTTACCTCTCACATAAGCCTGGTCTAACTCATTCTACAAATGAGGCCTAACTGGTAAAGTACACGTAAGCAATCTTAAGGTAATCTCTTACAAGGAGTCTGTGTGAAATACAGTCTTTCAAATGTACCCTTCTTTTCCTGTCATACACTCTGGTCACCAGAAGAAACATTACTTAAATTTTTCGAAGTTTCTTCACATACCTCAGCCGCCTATCACGGGAAAGGGTAATACAGTACTAACAGACAGCCTGCCTGGAGTGGCTCAGGGGTTGAATGTTGTTCTGTGCACAGAAAGGTTGCAGGTTCTTTTCCTGGTCAGGGGACATGCCTGGGTTGCAGGTTCCGCTCCCGTAGTGCGTAAGGAAGGCAACTGATGGATGTTTCTCTCTCACATCAGTGTTTCTTTCTCTCTCCCTCTCTCTCCCCCTCTCCCTCTCTCTCTCTCCCTCCCTCGCTCTCCCTCTCTCTCTCTCTCTCTCTCTCTAAATATTCTCTCTCTCTCTCTACATCTCTCTCTCTCTCTCTGCATGCCTTTGGCGAAACCGGTTTGGCTCAGTGGATAGAGCGTCGGCCTGCGGACTGAGGGGTCCCAGGTTCGATTCCGGTCAAGGGCATGTACCGTGGTTGCAGGCACATCCCCAGTAGGGGGTGTGCAAGAGGCAGCTGATCAATGTTTCTCTATCATCCATGTTTCTAACTCTCTATCCCTCTCCCTTCCTCTCTGTAAAAAATCAATAAAATAATTTTTTAAAAAAAGAAAAGAAAAATAAATAAATAAATATTCAGAGGGTTAAATTACATTGAAACAAAGTTTTCAAAATTGTGGGGGGAAATCAAATTTGTAATAGAGTATTTTATGTTTCTTTGTTAATGCATTAAGTAACAAATTTCAGTTCTGTATGAAATAAGTCATAATTTCAGAGTAGGGATGCCCATGTACATGATATTTTGCAATCTATGCAGCAGCCGCACTGTGATATGAACACGTCCGTGCCTCTCATGGTGATCGTGTCACCAGAATTGCTCTTCCTGGTCTGGCTTATTGTCCACATTTATAACCACATGAATTCCTGACTTTACAGTTAGAGGTTCGTGAAAATAAAGACGTGTGAGGAAAACATTTTTCAGTTCATGGCCCCCTGAATCCCCCCTATGGATACCCTTGGAGGCTGTCCTAGGTCACCCACCCTCCTTAGTGGTCGTTTTTCTTCTGAGTTCTCGGCAGCCGCCCTAGGTCATTACTGATAGCTGCTTCCTTCTCCTTCGGTCAGTGCTCAGGCTCACAGTTGTGCTGGGGATCAAAGCTGTTGAGACGGAGTTGCTGGGCTGTTTATAGTCTCTGCCTGTTCTACTCCTTGGTGAGCATTTCTGCTGGAGAATATTCGTGGTGGTGGAGGTGTGGAGGTGTGTCATATAAGCACATGGCAGCCTTTTTTTTTTTTTTTTGGAGATGAAATGAACCTTCATGGTGTATGGTAGTACCAGGGTCAGGGAAGAAAAAGGAGTTATCACTACATATCCCAGAGACATTAAAAAAAATAAGATCTTAAGATGTTATTCTGAACAATTTTATGGTAATACATTTGAAAATTCATGTAAAATGGACAAGCTTTTTGAATAAAATGCCTCACCTAAGCCATAAGAACTAGAATGCCTGAATAGTTCTATGTCTATTCAAGAAATTAAATTTGTAGTTAAAAACCTTTCCATAGCAAAATTTCAGGCCCAGATGGCTTCACTTGTGAAATATTACAATTTTTTTTTTTTTTAAAAAAGAAAGAGATAAAAAGGGAACATCCCCTGGCTGCTTTTATGAGGCCAGCATAACCTTGTTACAAAGCTTGATAAGGACAGCACAAGAAAATTATAGGTCAAACTCTCACAAAAGAGATGCTCAAGTCTTAGAATGATGCATTGATAAGTGAAGTCCAGAAAGGTATAAAAAGGGTATTAAACCATGACCAGGTGGGATTTATTCCAGGAATGTAAATGAACAGTAGAAAACCAATAAATGTACTTTAACCACATACACAGAATAAAGGAGAAAAGTTATTTGCTAAAATTCAGCACCCATTCATGATTAAAAATGCCCTGCAAACTAAAACAATGAATTTAAAGATACCCAATAATGGAGGGTATGTCATTGCCCCACACATTAAATCTATAGATTCAGTACAGTCCCAATCAAGATCCCAGCAGTTTTTTTGTTTTGTTTTGTTTGTTTTCAGAAAGAGGCAATGATGAGCCAAATTGAACATTTATTTGGAAATTCTGGACAATCTAAGAAAAAGATCAAAGTAGAATGACTTAAGCCACTAGGTCCATAGGTAGTATGTAAGTATGGTATGGGCACCATGCTAGACCGATGATGGGACTGAGTAGAGAATCCATAAACAGGCTTACACGTATGACAGGTGGCACTGCAGTGCCGTGGAGAAAGGACGGCCTTTTCAGTAAACGATGCTGGGCCAAGGGGATGTCCATATGGACAGAATGAATCCTGATCACCCTCCTCATTCCATGCACAAAAATTAAGGTAATCGGACAGCTAAATGTGAGAGCTAAGTCAGCAAAACTTCTGGGGGGAAGCAAAGTGAAATATCTTTATGATATTTCATAAAGGGACAGTCAAAGGTTTATTGGATGGGACACAAAAAGCACTAACTATAAGGGGAAAGATTGGTAAGAGCTTGTGTTCATCTGAAGACGCCACAAAGACAGTGAGGAGGCTCGCTACAGAATGTGAGACATATTTCCCATGAAGAACTCGCACCCCAGAATGTTGGAACTACTTCTGCATCATGAAACGGATGGGCAGCCAGAGAGAAAGATGGCAAGTCGTTTCAGAAAAGAGGATCCCTAAATTCCCAAGAAACATATGAAAAGGTGGTTAACCTCACCAGGAATTAGGGAAATGCTAGTTGAAACTACAATGGGATATCAGTATGCACTCACCAGAGCGGCTAAAATGAAAGGGACTCCTCCATGCCAAGGGCTGCTTAGGATATGGACAGACCGGAACTCTCATTGCTGATGGGTAGGAAAATGAGTATAACTGGTTTTTGGAAATGGTTTGTGCTGTCACTTACTAAAGCTGGGGCATACTCATCCCTGACCCAGCCACCCCGTTCTTCGATAAACACTCAACAGTAGGGTGTCTATGTGGGCACCAAAAGTCATGCAATTTATGTAGAGCGGTGCTATTCGTCACGGCCCTACGTTGGATCAACACACATGTCCATCAACAGTGGAATGGGTAGAGGCATAAAGAAGTTGTTTACACAATGGAATACGCTACAGCAATGAGAGCGAACAAATCATTGCCTGACACGCAACGTGGATGAACGTCACAAGCACAAAGCTAAGCAAAAAGAAGGTGGACACAACGGAGGAAGTTCTATGTGATTCCATGCGTGTGAAGTTCAAAAATGGGCAAAATTAAGTAAACTAGGGTGACAGATGTCAGGCTAGTGGCCAGGACTTAAAGGAAAGGACAGGAGAGAAACCAAGATGGCGGCATAGGTGAAACACCTAACCTGCAGCCGGGCACAACAATTTCAAAGGCACAACTAGAGGTCAGAACGGACATCGTCCAGAACCACAGGAGAGCTGGCGGACTGAAATGCCCACAGCTGGGGGGAAGGAGAGGGCCACGGGGACAATCGGGGGAGCCGTAAAAGCCTGAGGTATGGAGAAACTGGCGGAGACACGAACGCGCGCGCCTGCGGGGAGGATGGAGCCGGAGAGGAGGGGGCGGCTGACGGCCTGGCCGGCGTTCACTGGCAGGAAGGAGATAAAGGCTCCGGAGTGCGCTAAGCGCCGGCTCCGACTGCACTGAGCGCCAGTTCCGGGCGAAACCCTGGGAAGCCAGGCGCAGGCTGGGGGAATGAACCTGGGCTGTGGGGCGCAGGCACAGAGGAGCGAGGGGAAGGCAGAGCTCCAGAGGCGCGCACGGGAAGGGGCGCAAAGGACGGACTGTTGCCTGCGCCACTGAACTGCCCTAGCGGGAAGGAGACATAAGCTCAGGACCGTGCTGAACCCCAGTTCCGACTGCACTGAACCCCAGTTCCGGGCAAAACCCTGGGAAGCCAGGCGCACGCTGGGGGAATGAATTTGGGCTGTGGTGGCGGAGGCACAGAGAAGCGGCGGCTCCAGACGCGCGCACTGGAAGGTGCGCAGAGGACGGACTTTTGCCTGCGCCACTGGGTGGCCCTGCTGGGAAGGAGACAGGGACACCAGACTGCGCTGAGACCCAGTTCCAACTGCACTGAAACCCAGTTCCAGGCGAGAATCTTGGAGTCCAGATTCATTAGGGGAGGGACTGGACTGTTTGGCAGTGGGCGAAATTCCAGGGCGCGTTTCTCTCAGAGGTGTTTGCAAGGAATACAGAGGGACACAGACACAGGAGCCTCATAGGGCGGGGCTGACAGGAAGCCAAGGTTGTAGGCTCCACCCTGTAGCTCCGCCCCAGCCAAGCTGAGCAGAAGCTTTTTCCTGCTGAGTGCCTCAGGTAATGGCTGACCCACACTGCATTGGAGACCCAGAAACGAGGGCATCTAGTGGTTGGTGGGAGATGACACCAGATTTCAATCACTTGCATAAGGGAGGCATTCTAGAGGCAGACTCAGTGAGCGCCAAGGCATTGCTGCATCAAGACCCGGCCCACAAACATGTCTCCTGCACAGCAACTCTTCCTATATGGACAAAGAGGGTCCTCACGGCCAATTGGCCTGGAGGACAATTCCTCCCAGTGACACCAACAACAATCAAGACTTAACTGTACAAGGAGGACCAAGATGGAGACATAGGGCGGCAGCCTGATCGTTGCCTACCACAACAATATTGAGACTACGACGGGAGAGCAGAGCAGACACCAGCCAGAAAGACCGGGGGGCTGGCTGAGCAGATGCTCTACAACTAGAATAAAAGAGAGGGGTACGCAGGATGATGCTGATGCCGGTGACCCAAAGTCCACACTTTAAGAACTATGGCTCAGGCGACACAATGGTGGCCTGGAACGTGCTCGGCGCAGTTCCCCCGGCGGTCTCCGGCTGAGGGGACGGCTCCACTCGCTGCCGAGCACGGACAGACGAGCCCCTGGGAGACATGGGGTGGGAGACTCCGTGCTTGCTGACCTCCGAGTCCTTCAAGAATCTCAATGCCCCGAAGTGGCCAGGTGCACACGCTCAGCAACTGGCCACCGTTGCAGACCCAAGAGCCGACGCAGTGACACCGGACCAGCCCACCGCCGGGCACCGGGCACACCGGAGCCTTGCCGAGCCCGCCGCCCAACGAGTTCTGCGGCAGCCGCCCTGGAGCCCTGAGAAAATGACCGAAGGAATTGCTGAGAGGGAATTGACCAACAGGAATTGGGATCAAGAAGACGAAACCCCGCTGAGACCCGAATCCAGGCGAGCCTGCGAGCCTCTGGGCTCAGATGTGGTCACACGCCTCTGGGTCTAGGTGAGGCCTCACGCCCCTGGGTTTGGGTGAGGCCACACGCCCCTGGGTCCAGGTGAAGCTGGATTCCGGGTTCGGGTGAGGCCATGTGCCCCTGGGTCCGGGCGAATATGAACCCTGGGTCCGGGTGAGGCCGTGGGCCCCTGGATCCGGGTAAGGCTGGGTCCCGAGTACGGGTGAGGCCGTGAGCACCTGGATCTGGGTGAGACCACGCGACCAGGGATCTGAGAGAGGTAACGCGCCCCTGGGTCCGGGTGGCTTCGTGCACCTAGGTCCAGGTGAGGCCACGTGCCCCTGGGTCTGAGAGAGGCCACGCACCCCTAGGTCCGGGCGAGACCATGTGTCCCTGGATCCGGGTGGGGCCTCGTGCACCTAGGCCCGGGTGGGGCCGCGTGCCCCTGGGTCTGGGGGAGGTCAGGCGTCCCTGGGTCCGGGTGAGACCGTGTGTCCCTGGATCCGGGTGAAGCCTCGTGCGCCTAGGCCCGGGTGAGGCCACATGCCCCTGGGTCTGGGGGAAGCCAGGCGTCCCTGGGTCCGGGTGAGACCGTGTGTCCCTGGATCCGGGTGAGGCCTCGTGCGCCTAGGCCCGGGTGAGGCCACGTGCCCCTGGGTCTGGGGGAGGCCAGGCGTCCCTGGGTCCGGGTGAGACCGTGTGTCCCTGGATCCGGGTGAGACCTCGTGCACCTAGGCATGGGTGAGGTCACGTGCCCCGGGGTCTGAGAGGCCAAGCGTCCCTGGGTCCGGGTGAGACCATGTGTCCCTGGATCCGGGTGAGGCCGCGAGCACCTAGACCCGGGTGAGCCCAAGTGGCCCTGGGTCTGGGAGAGGCCAAGCGTCCCTGGGTCCGGGTGCGACCATGTGTCCCTGAATCCGGATGAGGCCTCGTGCACCTAGGCCCGGGTGAGGCCACGTGCCCCTGGGTCTGGGAGAGGCCAAGCGTCCCTGGGTCCGGGTGAGACCATGTGTCCCTGGATCCGGGTGAGGCCTCGTGCACCTAGGCCCGGGTGAGCCCAAGTGGCCCTGGGTCTGGAAGAGGCCAAGCGTCCCTGGGTCCGGGTGAGACCATGTGTCCCTGGATCCGGCTGAGGCCTCGTGCACCTAGGCCCGGGTGAGGCCACGTGCCCCTGGGTCTGGGAGAGGCCAAGCGTCCCTGGGTCCGGGTGAGACCATGCATCCCTGGATCCGAATGAGGCCTCGTGCACCTAGGCCCGGGTGAGCCCAAGTGGCCCTGGGTCTGGGAGAGGCCAAGCGTCCCTGGGTCCGGGTGAGACCATGTGTCCCAGGATCTGGGTGAGGCCTCGTGCACCTAGGCCCGGGTGAGCCCAAGTGGCCCTGGGTCTGGGAGAGGCCAAGCGTCCCTCGGTCCGGGTGAGACCATGTGTCCCTGGATCCGGGTGAGGCCGCGTGCACCTAGGCCCGGGTGAGCCCAAGTGGCCCTGGGTCTGGGAGAGGCCAAGCGTCCCCGGGTCCGGGTGCGACCATGTGTCCCTGGATCCGGAAGAGGCCTCGTGCACCTAGGCCCGGGTGAGCCCAAGTGGCCCTGGGTCTGGGAGAGGCCAAGCGTCCCTGGGTCCGGGTGAGACCATGTGTCCCAGGATCCAGGTGAGGCCTCGTGCACCTAGGCCCGGGTGAGCCCTAGTGGCCCTGGGTCTGGGAGAGGCCAAGCGTCCCTCGGTCCGGGTGAGACCATGTGTCCCTGGATCCGGGTGAGGCCTCGTGCACTTAGGCCCGGGTGAGCCCAAGTGGCCCTGGGTCTGGGAGAGGCCAAGCATCCCTGGGTCCGGGTGAGACCATGTGTCCCTGGATCCGGGTGAGGCAGCGTGCACCTAGGCCCGGGTGAGCCCAAGTGGCCCTGGGTCTGGGAGAGGCCAAGCGTCCCTGGGTCCGGGTGCGACCATGTGTCCCTGGATCCGGATGAGGCCTCGTGCACCTAGGCCCGGGTGAGCCCAAGTGGCCCTGGGTCTGGGAGAGGCCAAGCGTCCCTGGGTCCGGGTGAGACCATGTGTCCCTGGATCCGGGTGAGGCCGCGTGCACCTAGGCCCGGGTGAGCCCAAGTGGCCCTGGGTCTGGGAGAGGCCAAGCGTCCCTGGGTCCGGG
Source organism: Eptesicus fuscus (assembly GCF_027574615.1). NCBI lineage: Eukaryota > Metazoa > Chordata > Mammalia > Chiroptera > Vespertilionidae > Eptesicus > Eptesicus fuscus. Next base: position 31,248,548 of record NC_072494.1, on the reverse strand, counting down.
TGCGACCATGTGTCCCTGGATCCGGATGAGGCCTCGTGCACCTAGGCCCGGGTGAGCCCAAGTGGCCCTGGGTCTGGGAGAGGCCAAGCGTCCCTGGGTCCGGGTGAGACCATGTGTCCCTGGATCCGGGTGAGGCCTCGTGCACCTAGGCCCGGGTGAGCCCAAGTGGCCCTGGGTCTGGGAGAGGCCAAGCGTTCCTCGGTCCGGGTGAGACCATGTGTCCCTGGATCCGGGTGAGGCCTCGTGCACCTAGGCCCGGGTGAGCCCAAGTGGCCCTGGGTCTGGGAGAGGCCAAGCATCCCTGGGTCCGGGTGAGACCATGTGTCCCTGGATCCGGGTGAGGCCACGTGCACCTAGGCCCGGGTGGGCCCAAGTGGCCCTGGGTCTGGGAGAGGCCAAGCGTCCCTGGGTCCGGGTGCGACCATGTGTCCCTGGATCCGGATGAGGCCTCGTGCACCTAGGCCCGGGTGAGGCCACGTGCCCCTGGGTCTGGGAGAGGCCAAGCGTCCCTGGGTACGGGTGAAGCCAGATCCTGGGTCCGGGTGAGGCCGTGCGCCCCTGGATCCATCCGGGTGAGGCTGGGTCCCAGGCCCGGGTGAGACCACGCGCCCCTTGGGTATGGGTGAGGCCACGTGCCCCTTAGTCCGGGTGACGCCGTGCCCCTGGGTTCGGCCAAGACCAAACCAGAGGGAGTCGGACCTCCATTACCACCATTTGTCCACCATCCAGAGCTGAGGGGTCAGTGCTGACATGTACACATAAGGAACTACTGGACATTGAAATTGGGTCTCAAAAGAACTGTTGGTCCAGGGGGAAGCTCGCTACAGATTGATTCATTTGCCTGTCAGCATAACTATTATTGCTCGTCTCACATTCAGTTCTTATTAGTATATATCTAGTGACATATGATCTCGCTCATCTAGGGGAAAGGATGAACAACATAGACTGAGGAACAAGAACAGAACCAGAAGCAAGGAGGCATCGATCGGACTATCGGGCCTCAGAGGGAGGATAGGGGAGGGTAGGGGGAGGGTGGGGGGGAGGGGGAGAGTTCAACCAAAGGACCTGTATGCATGCATATAAGCCTATCCAACGGTTAAGTTCAACAGGGGATTGGGGCATGCGTGGGGAGAGGGGTGGGATGGGAATGGGGGGATGAGGACAAATATGTGACACCTTAATCAATAAAGAAATTTAAAAAAATAAATAAATAAATAAACTGAGATCTAAAAAAAAAAAAAAAAAAAAAGGAAAGGACAGAAGGGGCCTCTGAGGCATTTACTTTTTTTTTTTTATCTGAGTGGTAATTACTGGAATGAGTCCACTTTTCAAAACCATTACATTTTTTTCTTTAAGTATATTTTAATACAAACTTTACTTAAAATATTATGAAATATTTGGTTCACTCAGACACCCCTAATCTGGGGAGTGTAAGATGTGACAGGCATGATTGTTGGTGATGAAAAAGGTTTAAAATAAATGAGAATTTTCAGAGGAAAGCGTACAATACCACATCAGTAGCTTTTCTGAGTTAGGGATTTATAAAACAGCCTCCTTATTGCCAGTCTCTCACAGCACACGTCTGGCTTAAGGGCAGTTCATATAAAAAGACTTAGAGTGATGTTGAACGTGAAGATTAATATCAGTGTGAAGTAAACGCCAAAAAAAAAAAAAAAAAGCTAAGGTAAAAACTAAATACAAAATTTTGTTTTCAGGTGTATTTTTCTTGCAATTTAACTTTATGACAATTGGATTAAAATAGTCTGATGTTTTATACAGAACCTTTCAGGCAGGGACGGTATGTTAGTTTCCTATTGCTTCCTAACAAATGACCACAGACTTAGTGGCTGAAAACAACACAAATGTATCTGACAGCTCTGGAGGTCCGAAGTCCAAGTGGCTCTGCAGGCTGCATTCCTTCTGGGGAGAATCTGTTTTGTTGTTGCTTTCTGGTGCCTTCTCCAGCCCTTTGTTCCCGGGCCCTTCCTCCATCCTCAGAGCCCATCACTCTGGCCTCTGCTCCCGTCATCACATCTCCTCTGCTTCTGACCCTCCTCCCTCCCTGCCTTGTGGCTGTACTGGGCCCACGTCTCCATCTCAAGATCTTTACCTTCATCGCATCTGCAAAGTCCCTTTGCCGTGTATGGTAATATATTCACAGGTCCCGGGGATCCGCACATGGAAATCTCTGGGGAGCCATATTTGGGGGTAACTCAGATGGGACTTTTATGTCGTCTTATCTTCATAAATAGCACAGTTCTTGATGCTCAGTAAGAGCTCATTGATAATTTGTTGAAGAAGTTAGTCTGCGACGTTATTATTTGAAATATCGTTTCTGAAAATAGAGAAGTGAGGTCTTACCCTCCTCTCATTCTGCCACATCTGGAGTTCGGGGTTCAGCTCTAAGTGCCTGTATGATAGAGGGACAGCTGACAGAATGGTGAAGGGTCTGGGAACCAAGTCATGGAAAAAGTGGTTGAAGGAACTCATGGATTTTGTCCAGGAAGAGGCCTTGGGATGGAGAGGGTGGCATTAATTGTCTTCCAATATTTGAACGAGTATTATTAAGCCTTTTTAGTAAAAATTAATAATATTTAGAACAAGAATAAATTTCTGCCGAAACCGGTTTGGCTCAGTGGATAGAGCGGTCTGCGGACTGAAAGGTCCCAGGTTCGATTCCGGTCAAGGCATGTACCTTGGTTGCGGGCACATCCCCAGTTGTGTGCAGGAGGCAATGATTGATGTTTCTCTCTCAATGTTTCTGGCTCTCTATCCCTCTCCCTTCCTCTCTGTAAAAAAAATCAATGAAATATATAAAAAACAAGAATAAGCATTTCATAGCTTACTATGCCCAAGGCACTGTTGTGTTATTTTGTAAACTCATTAATTCTCATAGCAATGATCTGCGAGTTGCTATTTTCCCTTTTCACAGATGAGGAAATTGAGGCACAGAGAGGTTATGCGAATTGACCTGGGGCACACAGCTAGAAAGTAGCAAAGCTGGGGGTTCAGACTTTGGCATTCTGACTCCAATGTCAGTCTAAACCGGGGGTCCTCAAACTTTTAAAACAGGGGGCCAGTTCACTGTCCCTCAGACCGTTGTAGGGCCGGACTATAGTTTTAAAAAAAACTATGAACAAATTCCTATGCACACTGCACATATCTCATTTTGAAGTAAAAAAACAAAACAGCAAAAACACCTGCATGTGGCCCGCGGGCCGTAGTTTGAGGACGCCTGGTCTAAACCATCACATTATCCTGCCTTTAGTTCCAGAAGGTACAATAGGATTAGAGGCAGAAGGTTTTTTAGAAATAGAGGCCAGATTTGGAGTTAGTTTAAAGAGAAAAACAGGATAACAATCAGAACTGCTTAGGTGCAGAGTTTCCCTGCCTTTGTAATGTTACTGGAAATGGTCCAGTAGGCTATTGTAAGTGGAATTTCCAAACCGGCTGGAGATTAGACCAGATGACGATAAGGTCCCCGCTGATTTTGAAATCCTGATTTGGGAGCATAATTATTTTTTCCATTCTCTCTCTCTCTCTCTCTCTCTCTCTCTCTCTCTCTCTCTCTCTCTCTCTCTCTCTCTGCCTTTTGACATTTTATATAATAAAGATCCTTTGTGAAATGTATTTTTCCCACTAACCTTCCAGATTTCATTTATTAGGAACTCTGACATTCTGCTGTGGTAGGCCATGTCCCCGCCCCCTTTTAAAGGGCCCTGCTGCTCCTCCATAAGAGATGGCGTCTGTGCTCTCCTCCTTCTTGAGTCTGGGCTGGCCTTTTGATTTGCTTTGACCAATACAATGTTCTGTGGATTCTGAAGCCTGGTCCTAAGCGACCTTGCACCTCTTGCCTTTGTTCTTCTGAAACCCTGGGGTCACCACGCTGAGAAGGGGGCTAGCCTCCTGGAGGATGAGTGCCCGCGTGGAGGCAAAGCGAGGCAGCTAGCAGCCAAGTGCCAGATGTGTGTGTGCGAGGCCATCTTGGCCCGCCGCCACCCCAGCCCCCTTTGAGCATGTGGTGACTTAGTCATATGAGTGGTGCCAGGTGAGATCCGCAGAACTGCCTAGATCGCCACCCCACAGACTCATCAGGAGGAACAGCTCTCTGTTTTCAGCCACTGTGGTGGGATGGCTTACTATGCGGCGATATAGAACATGACATTTCGGTGCATAATTGAAAGTAATGGTATGTATTCTAAACTATTCTATATATCAACGTTTTGCCCAGTTCCAGTTCTCCAATCTGTCTAATCCTTCTTCTGGGTGTCGGGAAGTGTTTCCCCTTAGTGTTATGTGGGCAGAAGAATTAGACTCTTTATAAGACGCTTTAATAGGGTTTGGAGCAAACTGGGATGTTAGAAGACAGGCTGTGTCTAGACTTGGGTTTTCTGGCGAAAGTCGTGTAATTTATATTCTGCAGAATCGGCTCCTGTTTCATTAAATTGGACCCTGGAAAAGAGCAAAAGTCTCAGCAGTTGTTTCAAATGTGCTAGAATATTGCCCCATATTTCATTCTCTCCAAAGCCGCTGTCATTCAGTGGGCATGTGCCCCTGTGCTTTGATTACTCTGTGGTTTCCAGGATGCTCATTTGTTCCTAAATTTAGAACGATTTCAGTTTGACTCGGCCCTTATCTCCTTGTAATTGCTGACGTTCCCCTCTTATATCCAGGCTAGACTGGTTTGGTTTAGTTGGTCTTCAGTAAACCTTTTAAGGAATGTACTAGTTATGTATTTCATGTACATTTGGATTACATCTAGTTGATTTTTCAAGTTTTCTTTGCCTCTTAGGGGGTATCTGAATTATACGTAACTTAACAAATTCTTTTGCAATTATGGAGCTCATGTTACCTTCCAACTTTCCTGATGGATTGATTTCACCAGAGATGTTGGGAAAAAAATGAACCTGGTGCTCTCGATAAGAAGAGGGAGGTGGCAGAGGGGAGGCTGTGGAGTTAGACTTGGTGCGTATGAACCTAAGCTCTGCTGTGTCCTCGCTGTGTGACTTTGGACAGGTTTCTTGACCTTTCTGGGCCTGGGTTTTCTCTTGTGTTAAATGAAGATCCCAGAATGACCAGCCTCAAAGAGTTGTTATGAAGATTAAATGAGATAATACTTGCAAAGTGCTCTCTCGGCATAGGTAATCTGTAAGTAGTACTTATTACAGTACAGCTGCTACTGGAATAAGTAGGAGAAAACCCAGTAGGGGAAATTTTCTGTTTAGGACATTGGGCGTCAGTTAGTGGAAGTGTGAGATGATGCTGTCATCAGAAGGGTGGTTGGCTTAATGCTGAGAGCATCGCTTTAAAGGCCTGGTGCATGTGGGTGTGTGGTGATAGCCCAGTTAGTGCTAGAAATCAGGATTGAGACGCAGGACACATTTAAAATGGAAATATTGGAATCCATTTGTTGCACACATCAAAAAATAAAGATGACAGCCCTAGCGGGTTAGGCTCAGTGGATGGAGCGTCAGCCTGAGAACTGAAAGGTCCCAGGTTCGATTCCGGTCAAGGGCACATGCCCGGGTTATGGGCTCGAGCCCCAGTGAGGGACTTGCAGGAGGCAGCCGATCCATGAATCTCTCCCATCATGGATGTTTCTGTCTCTCTCTCTCCCTCTTCTTCTTCTCTGAAATCAATAAAAATATATTTTTAAAAAATAAAGATGACAAACTTTTGAAATGATAACGGCGTCTGCTGGGGGAAAAAGCATCGTACAGGAGTTACGTTTATGCACATTTCCGGCTTTGGCACAGTGAGCTATGCTTTTCTGCCCAGACTAAGGAACAGAGTTTCTGCTGTAAGAGAGTGGGCGTGGGGACCTTGGGTTCTGGTTTCTGCTCCGTGTGCTCGGGCAGATCGCTTCCTTTCTCTGAGCTGGGCTCTGGCTCCCGAGACAGCTAACGGCCCTCCTGGTGCGGGTTAGAGTAGACGGCGTCTTTGCAAGTAGGTGGCGTGTTAAATGACAAGGTAAACGTAAATGGATGCAAGTCCCTTCAGTATAGGAAAGTATCCTGTGAGCTGAGAAATTCTTGCCATTTTATGCCCAAGATTTCATTCGGTGGGCCCCCTGAGCTCTGTAGTCCTCAGATAAATACCTTTTTGAAACACCCAGCTTTTCGGGCCTTCTACCCAATATGGAGGAAGGGAAAGTTCCCTGTCACTCCGGCCTGGTCTCCTTCCCTTTGATCCCAGGGAAACCGCCGCTACAGTTTCCTTCCAACACTCAGTAGTAAATGAAGTCTGTCTTTGTCTTCACTCGCCTCGGATTTCTCACTCTTGTCCATCATATTTAGCTTTGAGATACTGTAGTCTTACAGCGTTGAAGTTACTGTTTTATGTTCTTTCTTTCAGTTTTCATTGATTTAAGAGAGAGGGAGAGAGAGAGAGAAAAACATCAGTGATGAGAGAGAATCCTCAATCGGCTGCCTCTAGCCCACAACCCAGGTATGTGCCCTGACCGGGAATTGAACCGGTGACCTCCTAGTTCAGAGGTTGACGCTCAACCACTGAGCCATGCCGGCTGGGCTATTCTTTCTTTATTTTATTTTTTAAAATCCTACTGCCTCCTGGATTTGATGCCAGGTGCAACTTAATTTTTCCCCATCTGTGCTGCCTGGTTCCAGCACTTCCTCTCCCCTTCCTACTGGCGGCCTGAGTCCACCCACCTCTCTATCTCTGGACTCTACCACAGGGTCAGAGGGCTTCTTCCCAGAGCTTCACTCAATCAGTGAAACGCACCAGCTCACAAGCCTGAGGTTTGTTTCTTTAGGACAGTGGTCGGCAAACTCATTAGTCAACAGAGTGGCAAACCGCGGCTCGCGAGCTGCGTGTGGCTCGCAAGCCGCAGTTTGCCGACCTCTGCTTTAGGAGATCAGATCCAAACTTGTCGTCATGTATGTTTCAGACCCTCTGGCACTTGGCTCTGACTTTCTCTTCACTAAACCATCAACGTTTTTCACTCTTCACAGCCCTGACCAGTATCCCCACTGAGGTGGGCGTGTTCTAGACGTCTCTAGACCCCCTCCAGCCACCCTCCAGCCATCCTCCTCAACTCTCACATCTACGCCTCCGGCCTCATTGATGTCAATTGCTCAGGTAGACTCTCATTAAACACAGGCTGTGCTGCTACAGATGGGCTGTTCCCTGTAGAAGTCCTGTTACAAATGATGGGTCGCTTCTAGGCTGTCCACGGATACCCACTCGCTGAGAGTGTTTCTGCAGGACTGAACCTGTGCATGAAGAGCAGGAGGGAAGCTTAACTCACACGTCTGAGTAAGGCTCTCTGGTTTCATCGTGACAGCTTGTGCCTAAAGAAGAACATGCTTGTTAAGGGAATGAGAATAGAAACTTGAGAATTTTCTGGGAAAGTGTTTGGGAACCTTTATGGGCTGGGGCATCTGTGTTTATTTTTTTTTTAATATACTTTTATTGATTTCAGAGAGAGAGAGATAGAAACATCAATGATGAGAGAGAATCATTGATTGGCTGCCTCTTGCACGCCCCCTACTGGGGATGGAGTCTGCAACTGGGGCCTGTGCCCTGACCTGGAATCAAACTGTGACCTGCTGGTTCATAGGTCAGTGCTCAACCACTGAACCACGCCGGCCAGGCCGGCCAGGGACATCTTTAAAACGTTCTAGCTGTATTCCCAAATGCACAACTTTCCTTTTCTCTGACCCTGTTGTGTCACTACATTCTTTAAAACATATCTACTCTGATTCGCTTTCTGAGAGCATAGAGAAGGGGAGGCATTTTCTTGAGATAAGTGGGAAAGAGTAGAAAAGAGAGGTGTCAGGAAGAACGGTCTGTGGAGAGGGACCTGTGGGTGTCTGGGTGGTGGTGGTGTCTCCTGGAAGTGTGGGGGACAAACAAGAAAAGTGGGAGTGCTGCATACAGGGCCTTTGGGGACGAGAAGGGAGGTGGTGAGGAAGAGAGGCTGGGCAGAAAGCTCGCCAGTGGCCCCCAAGGACGGCCTATCCCATGGCCTTGGGTTGCGTGTGGGAAGAGGGAGAGGAGCAGACGTCAGGGAGAGTGCTGGGGGTGTCCCTGTGCCGAAGGAGGCCTGGCAGCAGGTGGGACGGCCACTCCCTCAGGAGGCCAGCTCGATGTCATCCGTTCCGGAAGAACATCGGGGCTCTGGCTTGGTAAGCTCCTAATGAATCACATCCACCAGCTGGTCCCGCTGACAGACTGGAGCTGATGTTTATCGAGTGCTTGCCCCGTGCCAGGCCCTGGACAAGCATTTTACCTTTCACCCATTCAACAGCCCTCTGAGGAAAGGCGCCTGGGAGGATGCGACCCGGTCAAGTTCCTCAGCTAGGAAACGGCAGGCAGACCCTGGACTCCCCACAGGTCTGCTGGATGCAGAGTTCACCACCGTGCTGTCCGGTGGAGGTCATTAGGTCCAGTCCCCAATTTTATAAGTGAGGACACAGCCCTGCTGCTGCTGGGTTGCTCATTTCTATGTGTCTTTGCTCATTACTGTGTATCTTTGTGTCGGGCTCTGCAAAACGTATACCTGGAGCTTAAAGCTGCATCATAAAGGGAAACGCTGTAGCACTGGAGTTTTCCCCTGACCGTTAAACCATTAACGCAGAGGCATGGAGTGTCTAGAAGAGTGTCCTTGAAAAGAGCCTAAAGAGCAGGGCTTCTAGAACGTTCCTGCAGTCTCCAAGAGTATTTATGTTCAAAGGTTAACTTCCCGCTGAAGGAAAGGCTCCTCTATTTCTACGAAGTTCCAGAAGGAAATGTTGAGATATTCTAGGAGACGCCAGGTATTTAAAAACAGAGTGACCTGAAGTGTTTGAAGTAGAAGTGGTTCTGCAAAGCAGCAGGGGGACCGGAGGAGGCGTTGTTGAAGTGCAAGGAATTCGGGAGCTGGGGGGGGGGGGGGGGGTGAGAGAGCCGGAGTGTGTGCCTTTGGGTCTCAGGTTGCAGGAGAAAGCCAGACCGAACTGGCCTTCAGGGCTCTCTCACTGACTTCTGACCTCGCATTTTATGAAAGCCCGAGTTCACATCCCTCCCTGTTCTGTGCCCTCAGCCTGAAGAAAGGTGTGTGTGTGTGTGTGTGTGTGTGTGTGTGTGTGTGTGGCAGACGCTGGGCCAGGCTCTAAGGACCAGTATCTCCTTGAACATCCTGGCTCGGGGGCCGGTGGGGGCCCGGTGGTCCCAAGAACTGGGTTTGAACTGGGGCTCAGTTGTTTCTGACTGTGGGATCTCACCTGTTTCACACTGGTCATCTGTGAAACGCCTCCCTCCCTCGCTCCACCTACTGCACCAGGCTGCTGGGAAAAGGAAATAACGGGTGAATTCTGATTGTTGGCATTATTGTCATATATTAAAAGTGCTCGCTTGCTTGGGGCTTCAGATTCGCCCTTCATTTATTTATTTATTCATTTATTTTTTTATTTTTTTAATTTCTTTATTGATTAAGGTGTCACATATTTGTCCTCATCCCCCCATTCCCATCCCACACCCCTCCCCACGGATGCCCCAACCCCCAGTTGAACTTAACCGTTGGATAGGCTCATATGCATGCACACAAGTCCTTTGGTTGATCTCTCCCCCCTCCCCCCAACCTCCCCTATCCTCCCTCTGAGGCCTGATAGTTCGATCGATGCCTCCTTGTTTCTGGTTCTGTTCTTGTTCATCAGTCCATGTTGTTCATCATTTCCCCTAGATGAGCGAGATCATGTGTCACCAGAGATACACCCATAAGAACTGAATGTGAGACGAGTAATAATAGTTATGCTGACAGGCAAATGAATCAGTCTGCAGCGAGCCTCCTTCTGGACCAACAGTTCCTTTGAGACCCAATTTCAATGTCCACCAGTTCCTCATGTGTACATGTCAGCACTGACCCCTCAGCTCTGGATGGTGGACAAATGGTGGTAACGGAGGTCCGACTCCCTCTGGTTTGGTCTCGGCCGGACCCATGGGCACGGCTTCACCCGGACTCAGGGGCACGTGGCCTCACCCAGACCCAAGGGGCGCGTGGCCTCTCCCAGACCCAGGGGCGCGTGGCCTCACCCGGACCTAGGTGCTCGAGGCCTCACCCGGATCCAGGGACACATGGCCTCACCCGGACCCAGGGGCGCGTGGCCTCTCCCAGACCCAGGGGCGCGTGGACTCACCCGGACCCGGGACCCAGCCTCACCCGGATCCAGGGACACATGGCCTCACCCGGACCCGGGGACGAGATTCGCCCTTCATTTAATTTGGCACCCACGATGGAACATGTTTGAGAGGTGTTAGGAAAATGACGAGGGCTGTAAAAGGATTACACTTAGCTGGCGCTTTGTTGCTTGGGAACTGATCATTTAATCTGCAGGATTTTAGGGCCGAACTGTCCATCACCTGCCCTCTTACTGGAAGGCAGACATGGCTGCCACCCAGAGAGATCTAGACTAACTGAGACTTCCACAGCCTAGAAGTGCATTCCTCTTCCACGTGACAGTCCGGTTTTAAGAGACCCGGGGAGCTCTGGCCGTGGGGTGGTAGGTTGAGTCAGGGACCGGGGCGCCTC